>NW_028274818.1:72159090-72462121 GCF_037043125.1 Eumetopias jubatus | reverse complement strand
AAACTGTACAATTCAGTGGCATTTAGTACATTCACAGTGTTGTGCACCCACCATGTCCATCTAGTTCCATCACCCCCAAAAGCAACGCCTTCCCAACAGCTGCAGTCCCCATTCCCAGTGCCCCCAGCCCCTGACAATCACCTGTCTGCTTTCTGTCTATGGATTTGCCTATTCTGGACATTTCATGGAAATGAAATCATACAATATGTGATCTTTCCTGGCTGGCTCTTTTTCACTTAGTATCATGTTTTCAAGTTTCATCCCCGTTCCTTCATGGATTAGTACTTCATTCCTTTTTATGGCTGAATAATATTCCATTATGTGGACAAGCAACATTTTTATTTTCTAAATCAACTGTGAAACCTGGTGTGGGCCCCAGGGTTGGGCCTGGAAAGTGAGGGGAGGAGGAAGGAGATCCTTGTGACTGGCAGGAGGTACTGAGTATGCGGGGAAGGGCCAGGATTGGTGCACGGGGGAGTGAGGGAGTATATATGGGGACTGTATGACACATTGCAGACAACACTCAGGGAGGCCCCCGTGGCACTGCCCTATGGATAGCAGACTCCTGTGAAAGTTTCATTTGTGGGAAGGTAAAAGCAGTTGTAGCAGATGGCCCAGGCACGGGAAAGGCAAGTCTCTGGGGCTGGAAGAGCAGGCCTGTGGGGGCCGAGGCACCAGAGCCTGGGGCTCCGACTGCGGTGGTTGCGAAGAGCACGCTCAGTGAAGGGCTTGTGCCCCCGGGGCCCGTGCTCATTGCTTAGAGAGGAATCGGTGCCTCCCTTTCGGCAAATGCAATAGTTGCAAACTTGCATGTATTAAAAAAAAGGTGTGCTGACAGGCAAACATTTTCGTCTCCTAAACGTCGCACCCGCGCTGCTCCTTAACTAGTAGTAGCCACTGGTTTTCCTCGAGCGGGTTTGGGGGCCCGAGGCGGGAGGAAAACGGGTCTCGCAGAACCCCATCACCTCCGCAGTCCCCGCAGCCCCGCAGTGCCTGCGGTGGCGGTCGGGGCACCGCGCCGCCGGGGGCGGCGGGCTGAGGACTGAAGGCGGAGCCACAACTAGCCCGCCCCGCCCCCACCCTGCAGCCGCTCCAGCCCGGCGCGCGCACCGTGCGCGCGCCCGGGGTCCGGCGGCGGCGTGCGCGGGCCGCGCGTGCGCGCTGCGGTGGGGCGAGGGGCGGCGCGGGCGAGTCTGTCAGTGACAGCGGGAGGGGGAGGGGGCCGGAGATGGTGGCGGCGGCGGCGGCTGCTCTTCCGACATGAGGCAGCGGCAGCGGGAGGCACGGCGGCGGCCGCGGCCGCGGCGGCGTCGCTAGCTCGGGAGGCCGCCCCGGGCGTGGGCGGGCGGGCGTCCCGGGTCGGCGTCGCGGGAGCGGGCTCTGCGGCAGCGCCGCGCAGGGCGGCCGGCTGAGGGGCTCGCGCCCGCCGCGCCCTGAGCTCGGCGCCCGGCGACTCCCGGGGCGCTGGACATCCCCGCCCCGCTGGGTCGGCCCCGGAGGCCGGGAGCAGGCCCCGCTAGACGGGCCGCGCCGACGGGGGTGGCCGCAGCGCCGCGGGCTCCTCAGACTCGCGCCGGCGCCGGGGCCTCGCTGCCGCCCCTCACAGCCGGTCCGCAGCCTCCCGCGGGGCCGCCGGCCTTTGACGCAGGGGAGGCGCCGCTCGGCGCGGTATGAGGGGCCAGCCGCCGCCGGCGGGAGAGCTGTGCCGGCGAGAGCGGCTGGCGGCGTGAGAGGGCTCGGCTGGACTTGCCTCCACGGCCGTGGCGGCCGGAGCAGGCGAGTGCGCGGGGCGGGCGGCGCGGGGGGCCGAGGGGCGCCGCCGCCTCGCCGGCCCGGGGCTGCCGGGTCCGTCCCGATTGCTGCGGGTGGCCTCGGGGCGGGACGGTGGAAGTCCCGGTTAGACGTTAGCCGCAGCTTTCGGGAGCATATGGTGCCTCTCCAAGTAGACCGCCAGGGCCACCGCCGAGCAAACCGGTGGAGCTCGTGGCCTTCGGGTGTGTGTACCTGTGTAGGAATCAGTGCCAGTGTAACTCTGGTTGTCTTCGCCGATAGGTACCAGTGACCCCGGCCGGGAAGGTTCTGAGCGCTTGGCAACATGGCTTCCCCGCCCCACCAGCAGCTGCTGCAGCACCACAGCACCGAGGTGAGTTGTGACTCCAGCGGAGACAGCAACAGCGTGAGGGTCAAAATCAACCCCAAGCAGCTGTCCTCCAACAGCCACCCCAAGCACTGCAAGTACAGCATCTCCTCCAGCTGCAGCAGCTCTGGGGACTCAGGGGGCGTCCCCCGGAGAGTGGGCGTTGGAGGCCGCCTGCGCAGGCAGAAGAAGCTGCCCCAGCTGTTCGAGAGGGCCTCCAGTCGGTGGTGGGACCCCAAGTTCGACTCGGTGAACCTGGAGGAGGCTTGCATGGAGCGCTGCTTCCCGCAGACCCAGCGCCGCTTCCGGTATGCGCTCTTCTACATCGGCTTCGCCTGCCTTCTGTGGAGCATCTATTTTGGGGTCCACATGCGGTCCAGACTGATTGTCATGGTAGCCCCAGCTCTGTGCATCCTCGTAGTGTGTGTGGGCTTTTTTCTGTTTACCTTCACTAAGCTGTATGCCCGTCATTACGTGTGGACCTCTTTGGTTCTCACCCTCCTGGTGTTCGCCCTGACCCTGGCCGCCCAGTTTCAGGTTTTGACGCCTCTCTCAGGACGTCTTGACAGCTCCAATCATACCCTCACAGCCAAGCCCACAGACACTTGCTTATCTCAAGTGGGGAGCTTTTCCATGTGCATCGAAGTGCTCTTTTTGCTTTACACCGTCATGCACTTACCTTTGTACTTGAGCTTGTTTCTGGGAGTGGTCTATTCTGTTCTCTTTGAGACCTTTGGCTATCATTTCCGAGACAAAGACTGCTTTCCCCCACCTGGAGCAGGGGCGCCACACTGGGAGCTGCTGAACCGAGCCCTGCTCCACATCTGCATCCACGCCATTGGGATCCACCTATTTATCATGTCCCAGGTGAGATCTAGGAGCACCTTTCTCAAGGTGGGACAGTCAATTATGCACGGAAAGGATCTGGAAGTGGAAAAAGCCCTGAAAGAGAGGATGATTCATTCTGTGATGCCAAGAATCATAGCTGATGACCTGATGAAACAGGGGGATGAGGAGAGTGAGAATTCGGTCAAAAGACATGCCACCTCGAGCCCCAAGAACAGGAAGAAAAAGTCTTCCATACAGAAAGCCCCTATAGCATTCCGCCCTTTCAAAATGCAGCAGATTGAAGAAGTCAGTATTTTATTTGCAGATATCGTGGGCTTCACCAAGATGAGTGCCAATAAGTCTGCTCACGCGTTGGTGGGTCTTCTCAATGATCTGTTTGGTCGCTTCGACCGGCTGTGTGAAGAGACCAAGTGTGAGAAAATCAGTACCCTGGGAGACTGCTACTATTGTGTGGCGGGGTGTCCAGAGCCCCGGGCTGACCATGCTTACTGCTGCATTGAGATGGGCTTGGGCATGATCAGAGCTATCGAGCAGTTCTGCCAGGAGAAGAAAGAGATGGTGAATATGCGTGTCGGGGTTCACACGGGGACCGTCCTCTGTGGCATCTTGGGCATGAGGAGGTTCAAATTCGATGTGTGGTCCAATGATGTGAACTTGGCCAATCTCATGGAGCAGCTGGGAGTGGCGGGCAAGGTTCACATTTCTGAGGCCACAGCAAAATACTTAGATGATCGGTACGAAATGGAAGATGGGAAAGTTACTGAACGCCTTGGCCAGAGTGTTGTTGCTGATCAGTTGAAAGGTATGTGCGTTTCTTTGCCTTGTCATCTCCCTCCCCAGTCCTGTTTGTGTTGAGGAAAATAAAAACCAAACAATCTTTTTCTAGTGTATCTGGAGGCAGATCATTTGTCTCAGGACACCTCACCATGGGGGCATCTCAGGGCTGGTGAGACTTTTCCTCTGGTGAGTCAGGTATTACAGATCTGTTCACACTGTGACAATGCTGACCTAGATGAGACCTTTAGGAGGAAGGAGAACCTTGGAAATGCGTATCCTGCCAGTCAGCTGTTATTGTTTCTGAAATTCTGGGGGCAGGTCCGATGAATGTATGGGGGGGTCAGAGCCTCTTAGCGGCAGAACTTTGAAGTACTTTAACAGATTGTTCTTGGTTGCCCCTAAATCCCATCAAAACATTTCTCTATGCCTTTTTCCAGAACTGTGGAGAATAAAACCTTTCTCGCCTTGAGGCCTCACTTTACTGGAATAAGGGAGTTGGCTTAGCCCTGCAGGACTCTTGAGAATTAGATGGAATTGTATACTCCCAAGTACACACTGCCTTTGCCTAGGTCTCTTTTTTTAAAATGTATTTTCAGCTTTCAACTTTCATTTTGATCGTGATATTTGTCTTATCATATAGACCGCAGCGTTTTAGAAATACACCTGAAATACACCCAGAGCAGTGTTTAGACCCCCTATTCCCAACCCCTTGGATTTGTATCTTGTCTCTTATCTTGGTCTTAAGCTCTTACTGCTGTTCTTGATATTTTCACTGGGCTTCTTTGGTTTTTCTTATTTTCACGTAGGACAAAAATTTTTGAGGCCTGGAAAGTGATGTATAAGCAAGTGGGACCCAAAGTAAGGATTCTAAATACCTAACACCCATCCTACCCCCTTTTTAAAAACAGTCCTTATGTTTTACTAAAATCTTCTGGGTTGGAGGGGGGACATCTATTTTGGAAGTATGTAGAGAAAATAATATTGATTCTTAAAACCAAATTTGTAAAGCTTATTGTGTTTTGTGGTGCCCACACGTTGCATGATTACACAGTAAAAAGCTCCAGGAAAAACAGTTTGTCGGGGGAAGGAACAGCTTAAGTCAGAGATGAGAGAATACTGTAAATCAGAGACAGTGAGTGGTTGAGTGTGGGGGCCTGAATAGGTTGTCAGGCTTGACGTCATCCTGTATGCTCAGCTGATACTTCATTTCTCTCCTTGTGATTGGAGTTCCCCATGTCATTTGCTTGTTATTCGGTGAGAGCACTTTATCCTTCTCCTGACTTTTCTTTATTAATTTTGCTAGGAGTTAAAGAATTTATAGGTGTAGTAGAAAACTATTTTCACCTGATACTTCCCTCTGTCTAGAGAGCTGTAAATGTTACATTGAGGAGGTCAGAAACTACACTTTGCAGTTCACTTGAGAGATTCTGCCGTGGCGATTGTCTTTCCCTTTAGGAGGGTGACTCTTGCTCTCAGAGTCCTCAGAGTCTAAAGATGCCGGTGGAGTGTGGGGCGGATGTAATCCCTGCTTGACACTTTGGCATCTTTAAGATCTGAGTGTTGTAGGCTCTGTCCTCAGGGGTTGTGGGACAGATTCCAGAGAATGGAGCTGTGCTGTATGACATTATGACAAGAATAGCAGTTTTGTAAGTGGTAGTTTGAACAGTGTATTTCTTGAATATCAAAAATAAAAACAGATGTAATCATAAAGTAGGTCTGGAAGTCGCCAAGTCTTTGACTCTTTGGCAATACCCATTTTTTAAAATTTATGCGTAATTTTATTTTCAATTTCAGTTCAAGCCAAGGGTCTCAGAGACACTGACAAAGTATGCTAGAATGGGTTTATTGAGTTTTTAAACTTCAAGTAGTGTAAATTTGGTAAGTTAGCTTTTTCTTTAAATTGGTGTAGTTGTATATTTAAGGGAAAAGTTTTATTACTGGATGGGAGGTAGAGAAAGATGGAAGGGTTAGCTAAAACGGTTATATTTTTATATGGTATTCCCTCATTTAACTGTTTCCCTGAGACCATGATTTTTGCTTTATTCAGCTGATTTTGAAAACCTTTGTGGACAGGACTCCAGTAATATAGGATGTCTGCACAACTTCCTGCCTCTTTTTGAAGCTGCCCAGTTCTGTTCTCCTGTCATTGTACAAATCTGCTAAATTGGGAAGGTAGCACAGTTTGTAGAAAACCCTTTTTATACATGAGGTTAAGGTTATATATTTAAAATTTCCATACTTATCTGGCACTGGGGATACCATGATCATGAAGGCGGTTTTCCCAGGGTGATGCTTATCCATTGCACCCCAGGTGTGCTGACCCCTGTGATTTCCCCAAATGTGGGAAACTCAACTGCATAATTTGTGGTAGTGGGGGACTGCGTTTGTGCTCTCTCCTTTTTTAAAAAGATAAGTAAATAAAAAATAAATTTCTTTTAGCCTGTCTTAGGGTTTGTGGAGATATTTTCTCTCTACAATGTTGGGCATTAGCCTTTACCTCTCTTCCCCTTTTCTGACAACGGGGTTAAAAATACCCAGTAGAGGACTCTGTAGAAATGAGTATCAGTAGACTGGTCACTCCAGAACTAGCCTGGCAGTGTGAAAAGTAGCTACTGCTCTGTAATTTATCAGAAAAGGTTTGTGGAAGGGTGGACTTTCATTATTTCTGCACATTCACTCACTCTTCAAAAATCATCGTGCTCCTATGATGCGCCCCATGCTGTGGATGAGCAGATGGAGTCCCGACAGTTCCTGACGTCAGTGAGCTTACAGTTCTAAAGGTGATAGCGTGTGCAGAGAGTCAGGAACGCTCTTTGGAGGTGCACATACTGAGGTGGATCTTGAGACCGGGCGGTGGCTCTCCAGGTAGATAAAAGAACATTCAGTGCAGTGGGAGGAACACGAGCAAAGGCTTGGGGTTGTTTTTCTTGGTGGGCCTTAAGTACAGTAATTCATGAGGACAAGGAAGGCTGTGGGTCACAAGGGAAGGAGTTTGTATTCGATCCTGTAGTAATGGGGAGCCACTGGTAGGCTTTAGGCACGAGGCTTAGGTGATCTAATTTGCAAGTTTAGAGGGCTTACTTTTTCAGTTCTAGGGAGTGTCGGTTGGAAGGGTATGAGATGGGAGATTAGGCAGGGTAAATGGCCGGACTTAACCAGGGTGACGACATGGCAATGGAAGTGGTGGGACAGATATGAGCCGTAGCAGGACAGACTTGATAAGTAGAGCCAGATTTAAAAAGACAACTTGGGGGTGAGAGGATAGATTGTCTGAATGGGAGATGGCCTTTCAAGGTTTCTGGAGTTGACGTTGGGGACAGTTTGCTGTCAGGAACGAGTGAGACCTTTGAAGTTTCTGTGGTATGAATAGAGAATGCAGGATTGAGTTGCAGAATATGAAACAGTCCAGGAACCCCTGGCTTGTTCATTCATTCATTCATTCATTCATTCAACAAGTAATTTATTTTGTGCTGGGCACAGTTCTAGGTGCTGGGGATACAGCAGTGAACAAACGAGACAAAAATTCCTGCCCTCATGGTATGTCGTCATGCACTGAAAGTTCTCAGACACCAGTCTGAGCAGCCATGCAGGGCTGCCTCTGCAAGGGAGAGCAGCAGTGGTATTCTGTTCTAATAGGGCAGTCAGACAGTAGACAAATAAATATAAAATTTATTTTGCATTAAGCTTTAAGGAGAAAACATAAAGCAAAAAGGAGGATTTGGAGTCTGTGTGTATGTGTGTAAAATTTTAGATAGGGTGGCCAGTCACTGAGAGAGAAGGTTGAAGGAATTTTCAGCACAGGACTAGGATTTTGGAAATGATCAAAAAAGTAAGAGGCAATTATTATTAAAAATAGGGAGAAATAGTGTGATATGAGTTGATGGGAAGAAGCATCCTTTCACACCATTTGGGACAGACCACTGGGCCCAAAAGAGTACTGGCTATTCTTTTCTGCCTTGGGCCACAAGCCAAAAAGGTGAGGAGGATTGTCTGGAACTGTTGTTTTTTTTCCTGTAGTAGGTAGAGTCACAAAGACAGAAGGTTAAACTGTCAGAAGATATCTATAAGTGTCTTATATTCCCCTCTGAAACATTAGGAAGCTGAAACAGGGTGCACAGTCACTCCAAACTGACCGCAACAACCATGTCTTTACAAAGGGAATATCTGGTAGCTATCACCAACCTTTTAGGCTCATGAGCAACTGGGGGAAAGATCTGCTGATGTGCATTGGAGCAGATCATCACCTGCTGGCCACAGCGACCAAGACCTTCCCCAAGTGCTAATAGGTGGCACTTAGAAGAGTTCCTATCTAGCCCCCTGCTGGGGCCATTCCTCAAATTGACAGTGGCCTGAGGCACTCTGAGCTTTCGCCTTTACTAACGGCTGTCCCAAACTGGCAGTCTGGGCCCCCTAGTTCCTTGCCAGCTGGCAGCTAACAGCCCTACCTAAGCATGTACCTTTGCCACCCACTGGAGTGCTAGCCTACAGCTGACAGCTCAGTGCTTCCTCTAAAGTCCAGTCAAGAAATTCTGTGCTCACCTGCACCCTAGAATGGGCTGTCTCGTGCACTTTGAAACATAGCCTCTTGGATGGCAAGTGGCAGAGACAAGATGAAGCAGAATTTAGCTTGACAATCAAGATTGGAGACAACAAACAACTGTGAAGTTGATGCTCAGGCAGCCCTTGGTGACAATGTATTCAGGCTTCTTCAGGCCAAATTACATGCCTTCCAGCAAGAAACACACAGGTGTTAATTCTGAGGACCAACTTTTGAGCAGAATTAGCCTTTGGCAAAGAATCAAGGATATAGTTTGCAGAATGGCAGGTGGAATAAAGAAGGAAGGAAGGTAATCTTCTAGGTAGAATTAACTAAGAAAGGGAAAAATTAAAAAGAAGTAAATAGCATAAGTAACGAAATTTCAGGGACTAGCTAGCCTGGTTCAAATAATGATTGTGTTTCTGCCTCCTGGTCAATGTCACCTGTGGACTTTGCTGTGGAGTAATAATCTTGAAAGAAAACATTGAATTTTCTCTCGTGTGTACATGTGCCTAAATTTTCCTCTTTTTGGTTGGTGATTTCAGTATTGGTATTTCTGTTAGGATTCTTATAAGACAGTGATAATTAATCATTAGAATGCATGTCCCCTCTCCTGGTGGTGATAGGAGGCTGCTGACCACCAGAGGAGTGGCTGAGTGGCTCCTCATTCATGTGACTCTTGGCATCATTTGTACTTTGCACATGAGACACCTGAAGACCTTTTTCCCAGAAGGAACTAGCATCCTTGGAGGGAATTTTATAAGGAGATGAGAGTTTTTGAAACAGGAAGGGCACTGCCATGTGAGGTCTAGACCGTCCACGCTAAGACGTTAATGCAGGATCGCAGTGAGGGAACTGAGTGCCTCACAGGCTGACCGGGGCTACCAGGCACGAGCAATGGGCAAAGGGCTGGGGTAGTCTTCCTCTAGAAAGGCTGGATAAGGCCGTGACATTCATCGGTCTTGCTCATGCCCTGGTAGACTGTATTGGCCAAGCCACCCCGTTGCCAACCTTGGGTCAGGTTTGGTGAAACTGTACTTTGTAAAACTTGCTTGCTCTTGTAAATCAGGTTTTTGTTGTTTTCCCCCAGCATTTGCTGCATTGCACTTGTAGGAAAATGCCTGGCATGCGGCATGAATGCTCTGCTGAGGTTAGGAGAGAGGCTCATTTCCTTAGAATAGGCTGGAAGGTCAAGCCCCCCCAGAGACTGGTGGAGGGAGTGGCAGGTGGCAGAACCAGAACGGGAGTGAGGGACCGGAACAGCTTTGGGATGGGGTGGGACTCTGGGACTGAGATGATCAAGAACAGCTGTGACCAACCAAGAGGCTTTCCATCAGCCCGTGGTTCCGTTCTTTTAAACTTTTTGGTTTCAGGACTCCTCTACAGCCCTAAAAATTATTGGAGAAACTAAAGAGCTCTTGTTTAGGTGCCTTACCTATTGATATTTATCATATTAGAAATTGAAACAAACTGAGATGTTTAGGAGAATGTTTCCTTATAATTTATTTCAAAATAATAATAAATCCATTGTACCCACTGCATGTTAATAATATAAAGAACATTTTTATAAAGATAATTATATGTTAAAAATGTAACTAATTTTTAATTATTTTAAATTTCAGTATAGTTAACCTACCGTGTTATAATACTTTCAGGTGTATAGTATAGCGATTCAACAATTTGTATTTTCAAAGTCAAAGAAATTTGGTGAGAAGAGTGGTACCATTTTACATTTTTGCCTTTACATTTTCTCCTTCATGTCCAGATAAATAAAAACTGCTGGATTTTTAAAAAAATTTTTTAAATACACATTGAAAATTTATTAATTTAACCATTTTTAAGTGTGTTAGCTGGATTTTCTTAACTGCTTTAGCATTCAGTCTGTTGCAGTATGTTGAAGAATGTGTAGAAAGTCTGGCTTTACAGAGTTACCTAGTTCGGTAATGGAGGAACATTTTAATAGCTTTTTTAAGGTAATGGTGGATATTTTTCTTTGATGCTCTATCAATACCCAGTAGTTTCTTAAGATTAGTTAAATGGAATCTGAAATCCTATTAGTCAATTTTTTGGTATGCTATTAAGATCACACCCCCTTTTTTAAGTAGGCTCCACACCCAATGTGGGGTTTGAACTCACGACTCTGAGACGGAGAGTTGCATGCTCTATTGACTGAGCCAGCCAGGTACCCCAAAACCCCATTTATTTTATTTTTTTTTTTAAAAGATTTTATTTATTTATTTGACAGAGAGAGAGAGAGAGAGCACAAGCAGACAGAGCAGCAGGCAGAGGGAGAGGGAGCCTGAGCAGGGAGCCCTGGGATCATGACCTGAGCTGAAGGCAGCCACTTAACCCACTGAGCCACCCAGGCGCCCCAAACCCCATTTATTTTTGAATGAATCTTTACCGAGGCATGCTTTTGTAACGTAATGCATTGGTCATTTGGAAAATATTGGCTTCTTGAGTTAATGTAGATCTTCCAAATGTTGACATAGCCGTCCTTAAATACCAGGAAGATGCCGAATTCACAGGGGCAGAAGTTTTCTCATTCTCGTTTTCACTTGAAAGTTTGAATTTTATCACTGGCGACAAATACTGTCCATTGTTTCCCTTTAAGTGATAGACTCATTTTGTTCATATTTCAGGAACAGTCTGCCAAATACGCTAGTCTGAGTGACCACAGTTTGTAGGTTGAGCATAAATGATGTTCCATCCGAAAAGCAGCTAGTTCAGCTTGCGACCCAGACAACTGTGAGGGTGCTTTTCTCAGCACCCTTGTCCTTGTGTGTGTGGTGGCCATGCTGTGGCCACGCTTCCTATTTTAACACAGTCACTCAGGGTTTGATTTAACACAATTATTCATTTTTACTGCGTCATCAAAGGATCTCCTTAGGTGAAACTATTTTTTTTTCCTTCTGCAAGTGTGTGGTAGTCAAGAACACACTGACAATTAGAATGGTGCCACCACCTTGACTAGTGGTTTTACCCATGATTACTTTTGCACCATCAGTTCTGATGCTGACACCGAAAAAGGCAAATAATCTCCTAGTGTTATGATGAGAATAGTTTTGACCCCACAGATGGATGTTCTGCAGAGGTCTCAGGGATCCCTGAGGGTCTGCGGTAATATGTGGGGAATTGCTTCCCTAAGCTGTAAGATAGGAAGCCTGAGGGTTTTGTACATACTACCCAAACACACATTCTCATGTATCTGAAACTGTTCAGTCTGGAAGTGCGATGGACGTGGCGCATTTATTGTGGAAGCACCGAGTGACTTTAGTTCATACCTTTTTTTTTTTTTTTTTAAATCAAAGAAATCCTTTGTGCCTCTGCCAAATTTTTGTTGGTGGTGTTTAGGGTTCACAGTGAAGACTATCAACTTTGTTTTTTTAACTTTTTTTGCAGGGCGTACTTGCCCTTTGTCAGTATAGTTTAGTGGATGATGGCATGGATTTTGGTTTCTGATACATTTGCATTCAGTTCTCAGTTGTGCAATTTCTGAACTGGGGAGCCTTGGGCAAGTATGTAGGGACTCTCCAATTTACAGGAGTGACAGTAGCTCTGTCAGAGGGTTATTGGGAGAATTGAGTGAGAGGATTGAAGGAAAGCACTTGTTAGCGTAGTGACTCTCCCATGATCAATTTATTTGCTTGCTAACAACCAACTCTTCTGCCTGGGTGAGTCACAGTTTGTCCTGTACTCAAGGGTGTTTCTTTTTCCCTACACTCTGTTTGGCGCAGTCGTGTATAATTTGGTACAGAAACCCAAAACACACCAGGGACTGTGATTGTGTCAGTTTCTCCAATTAAAAAGGGCAAGTGTCCAAAATACAAAAGACTGATAGCTCACCCTGGTTAAACTGTAGCTGCCAAGTTTGGCAACTTCTTAACTGAAAACCCCCGGGAGTTCAGGCAGTATTGTTCTTGGGCTGCGTCTAGTCCCTGGAGCTTAGGGTACTTAAGATGATGTGGCCCTTGATAATTGAGGAATTATGGGGAAATCTTCAGCTTCATGACTCTGGAGATCCTGGCTGAAGATTGAACTAGAACAGTTATTCAGCTTTACCGCTTTCTACTATAAACTCCTCTATTTACTCAATAAATATCAAATGATTTCCTGCTATTTGTGAGGCCGGGACTAGGTTCTGGAGAGAGAGCCCTCTGCTCTCTTGGAGCATACAGCCTAGAAGGGGAAGTAGACATTAACCAAATTATCACCTGAACAAATACACACTAGACTTGCTTATCATATTACAAATGGGGCTGGGAGGTAGGGACACTTATCATTTCCATTTTATAGGTGAGGGTACTGAAGCACAGAGAGATTAAGTAACTCGGGGTGGCCACACAGCTAGAAAGAGCTGCTAGGTGGTAGAGCCAGTGTTTAGACCCAAAGGGGCTGTATTAGGAAATACTAGTGCCCACTTGGTAGAATTGCGGTGAGGATTAAAGGAGAAAATGATGTTAAGTACGTAGAAAAGTACTTGGCACCCAGTGACACTCAACAGAGATTAGATGCATTAGCTAGTGAAAGTGGGGACAATTTTCTTAGCACCAACGGTAGGAAAACAACCATACCTTTGTGTGGCTCTTTCCAGTTCTCAGAGTGTTTGCATGCACATTGTTATCTCAACCATTGTGAAGTCTTAGGATCACGGGAACTGTGTATGTTTAGGAGTTTATGTTTTATTTGTTTGCTTATTTCCCATTATAGGATTTTTTTGTTTTATTTAGTTTTTTGCTTTTTGGGGGGGGCAGAAGGAGATGGGGAGATGCGGGGCTCGATACTATACCCCTGAGATCATGGCCTCAAGAGTCGGTTGCTTAACCAACTCAGCCACTCAGGTGCACCCCCACCCCATTATAGGGTTTCCAGGCTGAGTTGGTTTCTTAACATCTTCCAAAGGTGACCGATGACTTTTTTTTTCAAGTATCTTTATAAAGTCTTAGATTTTAGCTTATTTGATGTATTTTACTCCATTACAGAGATCACAATTTTTGATGCTCAAATTGTCCCATCTTGGGCCCATGGACGCCCCCTCAGGTTGCCCCCAAGTCCTTTTCATACAATCCCGAAGTTTTTAATAGCTTTCTTATGCATTTAGTAACATTTTTAAGGAGTAGAGAAATAATAGTTATTAAAATCTTGTTACTTCTTTTTGTCTCATAGGTTTATTCCGAGAGACTGAGCTAAAGTTTTCCCTCTCCTTTTTTTTTTTTTTTTAAGATTTTATTATTTATTTGACAGAGAGAGACACAGCGAGAGAGTGAGAACACAAGCAGGGGGAGTGGGAGAGGGAGAAGCAGGCTTCCCGCGGAGCAGGGAGCCTGATGTGGGGCTTGATCCCAGGACCCTGGGATCATGACCTGAGCCGAAGACAGACGTTTAACGACTGAGCCACCAGGCGCCCCTCCCTCTCCTTTTTTGAAAAGAAAATTAATAGTGTATCCCTGTTTATATGAAGAAACAGCGCTGCAGAAGAAACGGTTCATGCTGCTTCAAGTTCTTTGGAAGCTTTAATTTGCGTTCTTAAAATTGAGAATTATAGAGCAATGCAGCATTTCTTTGAACTCTGTCTTCCCACTAATGCCTGTCCAGGGACAGGTGCCTGTGAATGTAGATAAGTAGAGACAAAGATATAAAATGAAAGGAATCCTAAACCAAAATGTAGACTGTTTGAAAATTGAAGAGTGCCCCCAGCCCAGCAAGCTCCATCCCCCAGCACAGCTGTGGAAGGCTCCAGAAGGCCCAACTCCAGGAATTCCCTTCATGGGAACTTTGTTCTGAATAGTGCTTCCTGGAATGACTGTCCTACCACTCCCCTTTCCATCTTGCATAACATGTATTTGACTTACTTATTTTTGTTTATGATCTTTCTTCATCCCACTAGAATGTGTCTTGAGAGCAGGGATTTTCTGTATTCCTAGCGCTGGGAACATAGTCTGGCATATAGTAGATGCTCAATAATATTTGTCTTAGTGAATGAATGAATGAATGAATATTCTAACTACTTACACTCTGCATGTGGGCACTCTGTTGTTCGAGAAACCACACCCCGGACATCCACACAGAACAAACCAGGAGGCGCACGGAAGGCATTGACTGGTTTTTAAGGAATGGTTGAGTGGTTTGTTAAATAGAGGCTGTAGGTAGGATCTTGCAAGGATCTGGGGAAGGAGGCAGAGAGAGAGCTGCCAATGCATAGTGCCTGGGAATGTGACCTAGGGCATGGGTGCGGGAGAGCGGGCAGCCTCAGGACTGAGGGCTCCAGGGCACTGCCAGTGAAGGCTACCAGGTGGGGGGGCTGGGCTGTAGGGCAGGAACTCAGGTCACTGAAACCCAAGTGTTTATTTAGGGCCCAGGAAATGTGGGCTTGAATGGCTTAGTTTAGGCAATCATTTTTAAGCTTTTTAAAATGGAGATTTCAAGAAGTGTATTTATCTTTAATAATACTGTAGCTCCTTATAATTCTTATTTGATTATCATTTATGCACATGAGAAACCAGCATATCCTTTTTTTGGCAAAGCTCCAGGATAGTCTTTGTGCATAATTTCCAGGATTTTTATGTAATGCTATTAAATTCATTTTTTTTCCTTCCACAGAAAAATGTGCTACTGAAAGCAGCTTTTGAATCATTTATATTCATGTTTGAATTGTTTGGGAAATATTAACTTCAGCTTTTTGCCATTTAGTTTGTAGAGAGGAAGAAAACCCATATGTATGTGATTTATTTTTTTGTATATGGGATATTAAAATACAATAAACCATTAAGGCTTTGACATTTTAAGTAAAAGAGTCTATTGCACATTGGTTCAGTGAGTTTTACTCTGCTAAGTGTTAATATTCAAAGTGTGGATCGCATTGTATTCTGTAACTTCATACATGAGTTCTTTTCCCCATGAGAAAATGCTTCTTATGGTCATTAATGTTAATTTTTGTTTTGTCAGTGAGCTGTCTAAATTTTGGGAGAATTAGCTTTTTATCTTAAGATGTTTTCTCCACTAACTAGTGAAATACTTTCTGGTTCTCAGTTTCCTCCTATTCGTAAAACGTAAAGTTTGAACTAGACCCCCCCACTCTTCTCTAAGAGCAGCCCAGCTTCACACGTGACTGGAAATAGTACACGTTCTTAATACGAAGTAGTTTCTTCTTCATCCATCTCTTTAAACCGTGAGCCCTCATTTAGGCAGATCTAACATATGGAAACTCGGATTTACAGAACTGTTACATTGCAGGGCAGGTGTGGGATTCTTCACTTTCTATAGAGGATTCTTTACTTGCTTTACGTATAAATGAATAAGATTAAGTTACAGGAGTATAATTTACATGTGATTTTTTTGGATCACATTTGTTACATAAAGCAGAGTATCATTAGAGGAACCCTGCTTGATTTTGAAAGTTTGAGGAACAGTCTTGAAATGGCTTGGAGAAAATGTGAAGTGATTAATTTTTTTAAACATATGCTTTAATTCCTGTTTGAACATTATTTTGGAGAGAGATTGGAAGGTTAGTTGCCAATACAATTAATTTCACTGTTTTGGCAAATTTTTCCACTAGAAAAACAGAGCAAATACTGGATTTAATAATGTTCTTACTGATTATTCCATTAATAAAAGACTTGCTTGCTCTGGATGGTGAGTTCCTGGACCTGATGACTGGATACTTAGTGTACCAGGGTCCCATATATTTACTGTATATTTAGTGTGACTCTTGTAGTTCAAAAATTAATGTACCTGGAAAATGTCTACCTTAGACCTTGCAATTAGAAATTAGAAGTCACCAGTGATAAAAAGAAACCCTTGGATTTAATTATAAAGGATTTATAAAAGATTTTGAATGGTCTTCTTATCCTGTCTTAAGAACAGCAAAGCAGCTCAGGGAAAGTAATATAGTATTTGCTGTAATGTCCATGACTGGTGAAACAAAGTGGGAAAGGAAAAACACTCTACTTTGTCCTCAAAGACAGTGTTGTCATTGGCTACATGTGTCATCTGACCTGAGAGAGAATTTCACCCCAACAAAGACCCACCTTGTGAAACTGTAGCTTCCCTTAGAGAAAGTGTTATTCGCAGCCTGTTGGAGTCACATGTTTCCAGTACTGAAGTGACTGACTCAGTGTGTAAGTAACTGCAGAAGGTCAAAACTCTTACAACTACCGTGCAAACAAAAATTTTTCTTTTTTCTTTTGTCTTTGACACACATTTCACAGTGAATTTCTCAGCTGGAATAACTTCACTAACTCTGTGTTCTTTCTGGCTCCTGAAAGAAAACCGTGATTCTGAACACTTTCAGAGCTGATGATTCTCAGATACCAACTTTGTCCCTCTGCCATCTGACCGTTCACAGGGAAATGTTTGGTTTCATGGCTTCAGTCATGATGTTACTTTATTTAGTTGCTATTAAATTTCCAATTCCATATACTCCCCTGGAGGTATTCCAGTTTGCACTAAGGTTTCTGTTTCTTTCGGCAGCATTGCTATGGTGTGTGGAACTTTCCCGAATGAGGAATGTGACCAAGTTTCTCACAGTGGATGATTTTCAGTTTTTCTTTGCTTTTTTTTTTATAACAGTTTTTTTTTTGGAGATATAATTCACATATCATACAATTCATTCATTTAAAGCATGTAATTTGTTCATTCTTAGTATATTCACAGATCTGTGCAACCATTAATACAAGCAATTTTAAAACATTTTTATCACCCTAAACAGAAACCCTGTACTCATTAGCAGTTATTCTCCATTTCCCCTAAAACCTCTAGTCCCTGGCAACCACTAGTCTACTTTCTGTCTCTATAGATTGGCCTGTTCTGTCCATTTCATAAGGTTGGAGTCCTACAATATGCAGCCTTTTGGGTCTGGCTTCTTTCACTCAGCATACTGTTTTCTGGGTTCGCCCACATTGTAGTATGAGTCAGTGCTTCATTCCTTTTTATGGCCCTATAATATTCTATTGTGTGGATAGACCATATTTTACTTGTCCATTCATCAGTTGATGGAAAAGCTCTTGTTTGAAATCGATAGGCTGATGGTTTGAAAATAAGTTGAAAGGATTAAAAAAATCTATTATTTAATAATACACCTTGATTAAAATTTACTTTGTTTTCACTGTTTATAAGTTTTCCCAGAAAGCCTGATTTAATGAAATTTGAAACCGAATTATACTTTAATATAAATGTTTCACATAATCAGTTTTGTTTTGTTTTTTTTAAACAGCTATCCTCTTTTCTAAGCTTGATCCAGGTTGATTAAGTGTTAAATTCTCTGATCCTTTTCTCCTATCCGGATCCCTAAAAGACAGCTTGAGAGGAAGCATATGGTTGAATATGAAATCAGCCTCATTTAGTATGCTGTTAAATATAAATATCAATTAACGTAAGCCTTTCTGGATTTCCCAAGAGCTGAGGATTTTCGCCTTTAGTCAAGCAGACATTTTCCTCTTTTAACCTGATTAAACATTTGGTTTTATATTTCTGAAATGTATATAACACTTTTTTACCTTCATAAAAATGAAATATGTCAAATGAATTAATTTTTTCAATGACTCAGTTATTTTTGTTACCTGTTACTCAGCTTTTACTGATATAGCAATTTCCACATGAGAATAGGATTTTTTGCTTTACTTTAGATAAACTGAGTTGCTCTGTTTTTCCATTTCTTACATTTTAAAATAGTTTTCCTACTTGCTCTCTTGCTATCAGTTTATAAAGCTATTGGTATTGCTTTTCTGTAATAGCTTTGCTTCTGGTTTTTACTTTATTCCATAAAGAAATCCAAATAAACCAAGCTTATTAACTCCGCAGATATAGTTTGATTAAAAGGACTAAAAATTAGGTCTCCAGCAATTTTTTGGTTTCAAACAATCAAATATTCTGAATAAGTTGCCAGGTACTTGAGTTCAGGATGAGTAAGATGTTATGACAGTTATTTTTAGCATATTAAAGGGGAGGAGAAAGGGAAATTTGAATCAAATTTGTATCTTCATAAACAGAGCATGTTTTCCACAAGACCAAAGTAGATTTCTTTTGACTATGTGGAAATAGAAAATGGGAATAACAGGTTGGATGATGAATTAATTAGAATTAATTAACAATTAACTCTATAGTTACATCACAAAGCTAAAGTGTGAATGTTAAAGTAGGGAAGTATTGATGTTGAAATTTACCAGACTTTTGGAAAAGTACTTTGCAGACTTTCCCAAGAAGCCTCTGGTAAGAATGACTGTATAGAGATTTTGTGTGTTCTCTGATACACCTGCCAAGGAAGAATAGGCCATATTTCTTCTTCTTTGGCTTAAACTGAAGGTGTGCATTGGACTGTTATCCCAGAAATTTAGTAGTCTGGCATTCAGCAATGCTAGTTAAGTGTTGTTGCTTGTTTTGGGGAGGTTTGTTCTTCCTGAAGGGGCTGGTTGGGTGCTGGACTGCCCAGCGGGTGCCCAACCAGGTCTGAGCTCTGCCCCGCACTCCACAGGTTACTCAGACGTGCCTGCCAAGTTTGCTGAAGCATTGGCCCACCAATTTGGTAAGGCTGTTCTTTTAGATTAAAAATTAAAGTAGATTCAGGTTGCCTGGGTGGCTTAGTCGGTTAAGCATCTGGCTCTTGATCTCAGCTCAGGTCTTGGTCTCAGGGTTGTGAGTTCAAGCCCCATGTTTAAAAAAAAAAAAAATTAAAGTAGATTCAATTCTTAGGAGTATGGATTGTCAGCTCTTGATTTTTAAAGTAATTAATATGTAATTACTTAATAAATGGCAGTCTGCGTATTGGTTTTCTCTCTGGGGGAGCAAATTGCCTAACCTGAAGGGTTTTGATTGGGATTAAGTGAGATAATGCACATAAGAGCACCTGGCACATGGTAGGTGTTTAGCAGTTGTTGGTTTTTGCCCTACTCCCCGCCTCCCCCAAACTTGTTTTCATCAGCATTGAAACCCATGTAATAGATGTTACCCCATAAGCAGCTACAAGATTCAGGGGACACAGTGGGAGCATGAGCCCTGTAATGCCAAAACCTCATGCCCAGCAGGTGCTAGCGGCAGGAAGCTCTGCCCCCCCACCAATGTGATTCACAGGGGATATCAGCCGCCGGCTTCCCTCATAGCCAGAGAGAACTCATCTCTGGTACTCACCTGCCCTTCCTGTGTGCCTCGTGGATTCCTGAGCTTCACCTCCTCCAGGCTGTGAATATGAAGTACAGTGTGATCCCAGTACGGGAGAGTAAAAAAATAGGTAGACCAGAACCCGGAGACCGTGTCCTGTGAGTGGTGGGGCTTCACAGGAAAATAAAGCCAGGTGAGAACAGCGTCACAGATGCAAGTGACTTTATATCTGGTGGGTGAAAGGTGCGTTCATCTCTCTGAATAGTTGTGAGTTAATATTATGGCTGATTCAGAATGACCATGAATACAACACTTGAATTTCCTCTTCCCGCCTTCTCTGGATAAAGAAAAATGTATATTCACATATCAGATCTTTAGTTCAGGCTTCTCCGTGGGGAAGCATGAGCTGCTTGTCCAGTGCCTGGACTCTGGGGGGTGGGGGGCAACATTTCTTATGTCAGTCTTTATAAGATTGTCTGAAAAATCCTTGGATGGGGGACTTAGGATTTATGGAAACCTACCTTGCCTCCCAGTCTAAACTGCAGGCCCAGGGGTGCCTGGGTGGCTCAGTCGTTAAGCGTCTGCCTTCGGCTCAGGTCATGATCCCACGGTCCTGGGATTGAGCCCCGCATCGGGCTCTCTGCTCGGCGGGGGGCCTGCTTCTCCCTCTCCCTCTCCCCCTCCCCCTGCTTGTGCTCCCTCTCTCACTCTGTCTTTGTCAAATAAATAAATAAAATCTTTAAAAATAAATAAATAAACTGCAGGCCTGGTGGTGCTGTCTTGATTGCTTTCATAAACTTTCTCTGACACTGGTCCACAGATGGGCTTCTTGTGCCATATCTAGAACTTTCTAAAGCCTCATATTCTGCTACTTCTCTCCCACTCCCACCCTTGCTGTTATCCTACAGTTTCCTGATGCTCTGTTCACTTTTTTTTAATTGACATAAAATTTATATAACAAAATTAATCCAGTGGCATTTAGTACATTCACAGTGTTGCACAACCATCACCTCTGATTCTAAAACATTTTCATCACCCCAAAAAGAAAACCCTGTGTCCATTAGCAGTTACTCCCCATCCCTCGCTCCTCCCAGCACCTGACAACCACCAATCTCTCTGCCTCTATGCATTTGCCTCTGCTAGATACTTCATATGAATGAATCATACAGTGTGTCTGGCTTCTTTCACTTAGCATCATGTTTTCATGGTTCATTCACATTGCAGCATATATTGGGACTTCGTTCCTTTTTATGGCTGAAAAATATTCAATTATATGGATAGACCACATTTTGTTTATCCATTCTTCTGGTGATAGACATTTGGGCTGTTACCACCTTTCAACTGTTGTGAATAGTGCTACTCTGAATATTCATGTACTTTTTTTTTTTGAGTACGTGTTTTTAATTCTCTTGGGTATATGCCTAGGAGTAGAATTGCTGGGCCTTATGGTAACTGTATGTTTTTGACAAACCTCTACCACTTTTTAAAACGAGAAACTCAAAACTTATAAGAAGAACCCTGTAAGAAGCCACATCTAGCAGTCAGATATTTCCAAAACCATCTTCCAAGTTGAGTCAAGCTGATAATAGGTAATACTATGAATTATGTATCTTGATTGAAATAATGACTTTGTTCACTGTAACTTGCAATGGTATTGTGGTTAAGGTAAAATTATAATGTAGGTACAACATGTTTAAAGACCTTTTCTTACTGATAAACATATGGATTTTGGCTTTCCCCTTCAGGCTGGCATTGGATTTGGCAACTTTGGAATTGTGTGTTAGATAAATAGTTGGTATCTAGGGCAAGCTTTAAAAAAAAATAGTACTATTTAAATATTGACCAAAAAAAAAACAAAAAACCACCCCACCCAAAACAGCTCTAGGAACTTTCTTGTTCAAATGAATTTGAAACTAAATACAGTGTGGTAAAATTAGTCTTCTCCTCCGGTTTCTGTGGGGTCGAGTGAGCCCATTGGTCTCTTGTGCCTGTCTGGGACACACTCTGCTTGTTAGCTATCCTTAGAACATGGGGATGTGGGATCCACAGCCAGTAGTGTTCCCACAATTCGGCCTTAATATAGAACATTTTTCTAAAAAAACATTGGCTACTGAAAGAGCTCAACTCCCAAACATGGTCATCGGTTCATAGTTCATTTTTATTTGTTTTTATGTAGTTAAAAGAAGGAAGAGTATGTAAACTTGTCAGTGTTACCAAGTGTCAGTGCTTTTTAGGGTAGAAGAGGAGAAAACTGAGTTTCTAATCAGAAAAACAGTATTCCTCCTTTAGGGCAAAGGGAAGGCAGGGTCCCTCTGTGGCTAGATGGGTGAGTTTGGAGGTCAGCCAGACTCTATCCTGCCATTTGCTGAGGAGGTGGAGTGGGTGAGAAATGTTCATGGGTGCCAAGGAGCCTGTTTTAGAGCCAACCTCAGCCCTCCCCTCTGGGGGCTGGTATGCTCCCCAATCGTGTTTATTGGTTCATCTGAAAAGTTTCCCTCATGGGGCGGCTTGGGATGTCCCATAGGACAGCTGTATTATGATTGCCACAAGTAGATGATCCCCAAAACTATTAGGCAGCTCTCAGGCCAGTGGAGTCCCACCAAGTGCCCTTTGCCTTTCATTAGGATGTTATTTATTTAAGTCTGTAGGTAGGCACGTAAAACTATTCTGGGTAAGTCAGTGTAGCTTCTCCAGGGGACAGAAGGAGCACAGTGTGTATGTCAGGAGCCCATTAGGGAGGAAACCAGCCCTTGAAAAGTGCCCTGTGACTCTGCTGTTGGCTTTCCCTCTCTCTCTCTTTTTTAAGATTTTATTTATTTGAGAGAGCGAGTGAGAGCAAGTGTGCATATGAGCATGGGGAGGGAAGAGGCAGAGGGAGAAGCAGACTCTATTTCAGGACCATCCTTGAGCTGAAGGCAGGCGCTTAACCGACTGAGCCACCCAGGTGCCCCTGGCTTTCTCTTTTAGCCACGTTTGCTAGCATACATTTGTTGAACAAGGTTTTTGAGTACCTACTGGAGATGGAGGATATGAGGGCAAGCAAACTGTAGTTCTTGTCTCAGAAATCTCCGAGACTCTCCCTAAAATGCTGGTGGAAATACAGAGTGGAGTGCCTGCAGGCTGTGGGAAGAAGCCTGGCAGCTCCTTGAAACATTAAAGTTTTCGAGTGACCCAGCAGTTTCACTTCCAGGCGTACATCCAAAAGAATGGAAAACATAGGTTCGCACAAAAACTTGTGTATGAATGTTCACAGCAGCATCTCTTGTAATAGCCAAATAGTGGAACAACCCAAATGTCCATCCAGTGATGAACAGATAAACAAAATGTGGTCTGTCTGTACAGTGGAATATTGTTCAGCCTTAAAAAGGAAGGAAGTACTGATTCATGCTACAACACGGGTGAACCTTGCAAACTGAAGTGAAAGAAGCCAGTCACAAAAGGCCACATATGTAATGATTCTGTTTCAAGTGTCCAGAGCAGATAAATTGATAGCAACAGAAAGTAAATTAGTGGTTGCCTAGGGCTGGGGGCATTGAGGGGCCTGGAGAGCGAATGCTAATGGGTCTGGGGTTTCTTTTGAGGTGATAAAAATGCTCTGAAATGGACCAGGGTGATGGTTGTACAGTTCAACTCTGAGTGTCCTAAGGAATCCCTGAACTGTATACTATACATGGATGGATTGTATGGTATGTGAGTTACAGCTCAGTGTTCAGAGTTGTACACATTTCGGAGGACTGATTCATGCTGATCGTGGGACTGACTATAAACTAGGTGTCCGTGCGTTAGTTTACTTTTGGGGAGACACTGTGCTTTTCCAGGGGCTAGAATGTTCATATCTACTACATGGGGCACTTCCTCCAAGATATCTGGGAGGGCCTAATTCATAGTAACAAGATTGCCTAAGGAGTGTAGTATCCGAGCAAAGGATCTTAAAGAATGTGGTATTGTATTTAGCCATGGGGAAATCATAGCAAGTATATCTTACCAGGGATGAGAGTACTTATGTCCGCCAGATTGAGTACCTTCCCTGAACTGTGGAAGCTCTGTCAAAGCTCTTACCTTGTGCCTTCCTTAAAGAAGGTGAGTTGTTACAGAACAAACAAGGATACCAAACGAAACCTCACCATAAGACAGAAAACTCCCTGTTTTATAAGGAATGCAAACATATGTAAAAATGCTTAAGAATAAAGCCAAGATGGCTTCAAATTAAGTGTGAGAGTTAATGAAGATTTAACTAAGAGTAGCTAAAAAAAAAAAAAAAGAAATTTATTATCTCGTATAGCAAGAAGTGCGTTAGTTCCAGGGTTGATTACGTCAGAGTTTTGATGACATTTTCAAGGATCCAGGTGCTTTCTGCCCTTACTCTCTGCCATTCTTGCTGTGTGGGAGATGCCTTCCCTCATGGCACAAGGTGCTGCAGCCATTCCAGGGGACACAATGACATCTAGCGAAGAAGAGTGCCTTTTCCTCTCATGCGTGTCTTATTTTATGTATCATGGGCCATGTCCTCACCCGTCACTGGCAAGGGGAGTGAGGCCCCAGCAGCCTGGACTTACCCAGCTCCATCCACTGGGACCAGGCGGAGGGCAGGGGGGTCTCCTTCGTGAACAAGTGGAAGGAAGATCCCCCGAAGAGAATCAGGCTTCTGATATAGGAAGGATGGGGGCATGGGCATGAAGAAGGCAATGGTCCTTAGGGAGGCAAAGCATTAAAGCTGTAACTTTAGTTAAAACATGCAGTGTTTTTAAAATGAAGAATTAGGTGCTTGTTCTTAGGAGAAACTTGTGAAATTGGATCATGCAATCCATTCAACCTTTGCATTTCTCTTCCCAGTTCTCTGAGATGGTCCCCGTCCCTCACCCTTGCATAGTGGTTCTTCCCCCCTAGAATCCACATATCTACCCCTTGAGTTTGCTCAAAGAGCAGCGCTACTCAGCTTCCTGAGTGGAATGAGTTGCACCCCTTCCTCCTTCCCATTAGCTCTTACCTACCCACCCCTGCAGACACAACCACCCTCCTCCCCCACTGGACTGGGGACTCACTGCAGGTGCTCCCATGTTGACCTCGTGGGTGTGAGTGAATGAAAAGAAGACATTTAGACTTGATGTGGTGGGTGGTAAAGCACTCTTGAAGGTTTTTGAGTGGTGCTTTATGAATGTCAAAATGAATGTGGTTTTAACAAGTTTTAAGGATTTATTTCTGAATATCACCTGTTAAGTGTCTTAGATTTCACTTCTGTGTCTTTTTAAAAAACCTTATAACTTTCGTGTGGAGCTCTGAATAGTGCTGGCTGTCCTGCAGGGATGATGGAGTGTCTAGAGCAGAGCCACTCTTGCGGGGTTGGGGAGCATCCCCGGTTCTCTGGACGGCAGTGGGAGGAGGAGGGACAGTTTCATGGTCTGGTGTGAGCTGTTTACAACACTTTCTTTAATGTTAAGTGAATAGAGTCCTCAAATACTCTGTAATTATTGGTCCTAATTCATATTCCATGAGAGAAAATATGTGAAGTGCCCGCGGTTCCTGGAATATAAACATGCAGTGAAAGTATTTTCTCTTCTCAAGTCTCCTATCCCTACCCTAGGCTGTTCCATCGACATACATTAGCACGCCTGTCTTCCTTTTCCATAAAGCACAGGCCTATAAATATTTCTCAGCTTAAAAATAATGTTTTCCCTACCGTGAGTCAAGGTTCAGTTCATGTCTAATTTTAGTTCCTTGTTTTTATGCACTTGAAAAATGTTTTCCTTAACCAGAAAATAGAGAAAAGCACACACAGGAAGAGATGAAGGAAACTTTTTGCTTCATTTCCGTGCAGTATAGACATTTTTACCTGAAATTTTCTTCTTTTTAGAACAGGTTATTGAAAAAACAAACTTGTAAGCAGGAGTTTAGAGAAGACAGGAGGGGAACAGATTGCTAACTATGGGCCATTTGTACGTGGAATGTTTTTGGGCAGTAATGTTAGAGATCTATAGAATGCTGAGTGGTTCTGGAAAGTGTGTATTTTTTATTGCCTCTGTTAAAGTAATTTTATATGAATAAGTAATGAAAAGGTAAAAGCAAATAATTATATGAAACCTGATGCCTTAATTGACCTCTCTTTTTAGGATTATAACTTCATATTCTTAGGGATAGACAGTTATTTTTTCTTGGTTAAAATTGATGTCAATCAAGTTGTGTTTTCATTTTCTGTTGATTTTCTGTGCATTTCCATATTTCACATATTTTTATTTATAAGGAGAATGTAATATTCCTTGGAATGAATGACCATCATTTGTTTAAGCATTTCCTGTCTGACCTTTTAGATTGTTCCAGGATTTTTTCCCCCTTGTAAATATTGCCCCTTTAAGGAATGTGTGCCTTTAAAAAAAAAAAAAGATTTATTTACTTCTTTGAGACAGGGGGAAGGGACAGAGGGAGAGGAAGAGAGAGAGTCCCAAGCAGACGTCATGCCTGGCCCAGAGCCCGACTCTGGGCTTGATCTCACAACCCTGAGATCATGATTGAGCTGAAATCAAGAGTTGGACACTTAATAGACTGAGGCCACTCAGGTGCCCTGGGAATGTGTGCCTTTTGAAGACTTACATTTATTTATTTTTTTAAAAAAAGATTTTTATTTATTTATTTGAGAGAGCGAGAATGAGAGAGAGAGAGAGCACATGAGAGGGGGGAGGGTTGGAGGGAGAAGCAGACTCCCCACTGAGCGGGAGCCCGATGCAGGACTCGATCCCAGGACTCCAGGATCATGACCTGAGCCGAAGGCAGTCGGTTAACCGACTGAGCCACCCAGGCGCCCTTGAAGACTTACATTTAAACAGATGACAAGGTGAGTGGGCACTTTATTTTTATTTTTTATTACAGAAGTGAAATACGTGATCTCACTTTCAGAAAAGACAGATGAGCAAAAGGAATACAAAACAAAACAAAAACAAAAACAAAAAAACCCTCTTTCCACCCAGAGATAAGCCCCTGGGATGTTTTGATACGAGGCTGTTAGACTTTTTCAATGCAGACATACATATCAATAATGATCTCTAATCACAGTGTTGTCCTTTTAAACGTAGTATTTTATAAGCTCCTTCTTCACCTAATAGATCATGAACATCTTTCCACTGTTCATTTGTATATACCTCTATATCATCATCATTTTAAATGATTGTAATGTTTTGTTATAGGGGTGTATGTTGGAAATTTAGACTGTTTCCAGTTTTGTACTACTGTATATCATGATACTAGGATGTACATTTCCTAGACATCCCTCAAATTGGGCGGCATCATACAGTTTGATTATGGCAATGTGACAGACGTTCTTCTTGGGAATTGTCTTTGCTCACAGGAATTACTAGACAGGCCAGACCCTTTTTTCATGTATGTTGCTGTCATTGTTTCTTCTTTTATGAGTTGGCTGTGTATCGATGGATGGCTGTTGTCTTTTCCTTATTAATTTGAAAAATTAGGCTAATTTTGTCTTTGTTTTTATACGTTTATTTTTCCAGATCAAAGCTTGACTTGCTGTTTTCTCACAAACTCCCTTTGGTATTTTGATTCAGTTTCTTTTAGGTTACAGATGATTTTGACATCTATACAATTTTGGGTCGTCCAGCAAGCTGGTATATATATCTCCGTTTATACAAGGCCCTCGTATGTTGCTCAGTAAAGTTTTGTAGTTTTTCATGAGGTCTTACATATTTATTAAAATTTTTTTAAAGATTTTATTTATTTGTTTATCAGAGAGAGAGCAAGTGCACGAGCGCACAAGCAGGGGGAGCGGCTGGCAGAGGCAGAGGGAGAGGGAGAAGCAGGCCCCCTGCTGAGCTGGGAGCCTGACACAGGGCTCAATCCCAGGACCCCGGGATCATGACCTGAGCCAAAGGCAGATGCTTAACTGATTGAGCCACCCAGGCATCCCTCTTAAATATATTCTTAAATTTTACTGTTTTTCATTGCTATTATGAATGGGATCTTTTTTTCATTGTATTCTGTAGGCAGTTACTGTTGGTGTATAGGAAAGTTGCCCATTTTTTATAATTTGTATAACAGTGAAACCCCACCCATTTTAAGTGCACAGTTCAGTGAATTTAACAAATATTTACAGTTGCATAATCACTACTATACTTGATAGACAGCGCATTATTTTCACCCCAGAAGTTCCCTTGTGCCCCATTGCAGGCAGTCCTGCCCCCGTTCCCAGCTCATGGTGACCATGGATTCACTTTCTGTCACTGTAGTTCTGCCTTTTTCAGAATGCCATAGCAATAGACTCACACAGCTTGTGGCCTTTGGTGATTTGTTTCTTCCAAATAAAATAATGCTTTTGAGATTCATTCATGTTGTTGCATGTATCAGTAGCTTATTCCTTTTTATTGCTAAATAGTATTCCTTTATTTTTATTTATTTCTTAAAGATTTTATTTATTTGAGAGAGAGAATAAGAGAGAGAGAGAGCACATGAGAGGGGGGAGGGCCAGAGGGCGAAGCAGATACCCTGCCGAGCAGGGAGCCTGACTCGGTACTCGATCCAGGGACTCCAGGATCATGACCTGAGCTGAAGGCAGTCGCCTAACCAACTGAGCCACCCATGTGCCCAATAGTATTCCTTTATATGGATATCTCACCGTGGGTAAAAAATCCTCTCATCAGGGAATGGATGTTTGGGTTGTTTCCAGTTCTTGGCTATGATGAATAAAGCTGCTATGAACATTCACAAGGTCTTTTATGGACATATATTTTCATTTCTGCTGGTTAAATGCATAGGAGTTGAATTACTGGGTTGTATGGTGAGTATGTGTTTAACTTTATATGAAACTATACAGCTGAAAATATTTTTCTGTGTGACTGGCTACTTTATTGAATGCTTTTTGGTTCTGATTTTTTTTTTAAAGATTTTATTTATTTATTTGACAGAGAAAGACACAGAAAGAGAGGGAACACAAGCAGGGGGAGTAGGAGAGGGAGAAGCAGGCTTCCCACTGAGCAGGGAGCCCGATGTGGGGCTCAATCCCAGGACCCTGGGATCATGACCTGAGCCGAAGGCAGACGCTTAACAGCTGAGCCACCCAGGCGCCCCTTGGTTCTGATTTTTAAAAGTCAGATAGTCGTAGATTTTTTTGGTAGAAAATCATATAAATTTTAAATCCTTTCCTTTTCAGTCTTTATATCTCACTTCTTCTCACTGAACTGAAGTGTGAAGGGCAAAAATAGGCCTTTTCTCTGCTTAGAGTTACAGTAACCTACGACTGTGGCCTGTGTGTGTGTGTTTGTGTGTATGTGTGCATTTTCTCTCCCTAAGAAAAGAAAGGGTGATGTAAAGTGCAGGAAATAATCATAAAGAAGGAAATGATGTCTTCTTTTTTTTTTTTAAGATTTATTTATTTGACACAGAGAGACACAACAAGAGAGGGAACACAAGCAGGGGGAGTGGGAGAGGGAGAGGGAGAAGCAGGCTTCCCTTGGAGCAGTGAGCCCGATGTGGGGCTCAATCCCAGGACCTTGGGATCATGACCTGAGCCGAAGGCAGATGCTTAACGACTGAGCTACTCAGGCACCCCTGATGTCTTATTTCTTAAGTGCTCATTGCTGCTAAACCAGCCATTTAATTCCTAAAGGAGTTTGGGGAAGGGCATTTGATGTCTCCATAGCCAAAAGACTTCATATGCAGACCAGAAACAAAAACTACCCTTGAGAATGTTTTCCCCCCTGTACTCAGGTAGCACCAGGAATTGTCCTCGGTGCTGTTTTTCTAGAATAGAATGAGTCTGTGCTACACTGTACATTCATGATTTTGGGCTATTTCCCATGTAAGTAAGTTTGAACAAAACTATGACTCCCCTGCATAAGTCCTAAATTTTGGTCCCATTTTATACCCAGTAATCCAGTTGAAATCCAGTTGTCTGCTTGCAGGCCATGGAAAGCATATATAGAAAGCAGACTCATTCTGAATTTATTGCTGTCATTTGGATCTCTTTGGGGTGTTATGAATAGATGTCTCCTTGATTGGTCAATGCGTTGCATAGCCATCAAATGGACTGAGGGCCTGTGGCGGCCATAGCTGCTGATCAAGGGCACTTCTCATTTTTTGTAACCATGTGAGGTACTTTCTTCTTAAATCCCCAGTGTGCCTCACCTCTTGCTGATTAGCACCATGTCCAATTAGACCCCGGAGGTGAAAGCTGGAGCATTGCTCATCTGCAGGGGATGTCACTCATCCTCTATGTGACCTGACAGGCGATGTCAGCCAACAGAATGGGAGGTAACAATGGAACTCTTGTCCTTTACCAGAAAAGGTGCAAAGTCTCCATCTCCTGTTGAATTTTTAAGTTGATAGGTTTATAGATTTGCCACCATAAATTGTGGGTTGACTTTTGAATTTCTCTTCTTAGCTCTGATTAGCTTTTCTAGCAGAGCTGTCATAGACGAATAACCATGTGTGAACCCGAGGGACTGGGCTCTAATTCTGTTCTGCATTTGATTTGTCGTCAATTAGTGCTTTTGTGCCGTACTTTTCTCCTCACTAACTGGGTATCTGTCACTGAAATGAATTAACACTGATGCATTTCAGGATGATGGGACTGAGCCAACTTTTCCAGACTCTAGAATTGGTCACTTTCTCTAAAAACCCATCTGTATTCCTTCTCAATAGGGCAGGCTCTCTCATTAGCCAAGTATTTATGTGCATTGAGCCCCTGCTCACCTTCTAAGAACCAGCTCTAATATCTTTTCCTTGGTGAAGGTTTCCTAAGCCCCAGACAGAGTGCATTATCCCTACCTCTGTGTTCACTCAGGACGAAGTCTAAACCTGTATTTAGTTCCTGTTGCTTTGGCAGGTTGTTGAAGTTGTCTCTTCCCTTAACTGGACTGTAAGCTCCTGAGACACAGTTGACAACGTGGCTGTATCCCCAGTGAATAGTGCTTCGTAGGTATTCAGTACTTAGGTTCATGGGGTTCATGCTTTCAATAAAGTGCTCTGTAAATACATCCAGTTTCCTTTTCTTCGTCACTTCTATCATAAGTTCATAATCTTCTGGGCCTTAAAATATTAATTTAGGGATTAAAAGAACAGGGTAAAAGTCAAGCATTAACAATACTCAAAATATTATCAACTTCTGTTTTTTTTTAAACTACATAAATAATAATAAAAATATGTGCCTGTGTTGCATGCTTCTCAGTATTGGAGGTGAGATCTTTTGATTCAGTTTGTCAATATTCTGCATAAAGTGACTTTTAAAAGTAATGGTTTTACTTAAGTTTTTGTTAGTTTCAAAATAACCTTTTAGATTTTTCATACAAAGAAATATTTAGTTTCTGTTTCCTCTGTCATTTTTTTTAAAGATTTTATTTGAGAGAGAGCGAGAGCAAGAGAGAGCACAAGTGGGGTGAAGGGCAGAGAGAGAAGCAGACTCTTCACTGAGCAGGGAGCCTGATGTGGGGCTCAATCCTGGGACTCCGGGATCATGACCTGAGCCGAAGGCAGATGCTTAACTGACTGAACCACCCAGGTGCCTCCCCTCTGTCATTTTTAATCCTGCCTCTTTGTAGTCAGTCTGATGGTACATTTTCTTCTCATGTTGTTGGACAAGAGGGAGGGGGCAGGAGGCTGGGGATCAGTGCCCACTTCTGGTGCGGAAGGTGCCTCCCTCTGTGTCTGGGACATCAGTTGTCCAGCAACCAGGGAAGGTCTGACGACAATCACCCACGTGTGCCTACATGGACTGGTCTGTTCCCAATCTCATGTCTTGTTTGTTCAACTGACAGCTAGGTGCCCCATTAGGATGACCAGTGCACCAGATGCATTGTGTTTGGCAAAGTGCTAATCACATAGGCATTCCCAATGCTAGTATCAGGGCAAATAATCATGTAAGACCCCTACCCTGTTTTATCAAGAGCCGACTCTTGAAGTGCAATTGTGACTCAGTTCATAAACATCAAATACAGAATCCTTTGGATTTAGTAGAGTGGATTTAGGGTGGACTTTGGGGTTAGATGAATCTGGGCTTAAATTGAATCCTAGGTTTACTGCTTATAAACTGTGATCACCAGCAAGGGCTACCTGTATTTGCACACTTCATGGAAATTTTGCTGTCCATGAGGCAGCCCATACTTTTCAAATACAAAATAATTCTATATGTAATAGTGAAGTAAGTATTAAGTCTTATACCTCTGTTGTCGTGCCAAATGGTGTCCTTTTATCGGAACAGAGACTCCTTCGTTATTTTTTTTCTCTGATTAAAAACAAAACTGGTTTACTGAGGCATAATTTACATACATACGCTAAAATTCAGCCTTTTTTTAGCTATATAGTCTGGCTCTTGGGAACAGATGTTATGCCTGGCCCTATGTGTTGTTTCTTTTTCTTTCTGGATTGAATGTTTTATTTTTTATTTTTTTAATTTTCTTTTTTAAAGATTTATTTATTTTAAAGAAAGAGAGTGAACATGAAGGGGAGGGACAGAGGGAGAGAGAGAAGCAGTCTCCCTGCTAAGTGAGGAGCCCAATATAGGGCTTGATCCACAACCCATGAGATCATGACCTGAGCCGGAACCAAGAGTTAAGACGCTTAACCAACTGTACCACCCAGGAACCCCAAGTATATTTTTTTTATGATTTCATTTTTGTATCCTCTAGTAATTTATTAGTTGTATCTACTTTTCTAACCCATTTCAGGGATTGTCCAAAGCTTACAATATACATCTTTCGTTTATCATAGTCTGCTTCCAAATATTCTACTACTTAATCTATTGTAGAAGAATCTTGTAAGAATGCTTAATGCTATTGTTGTCATAATATTGTATTTTACATGTTATAAATCCCATAATACATTGTTATTTTTGCTTTAGACACTAAATTACCTTTTAGAGGGTGTTGTCCAATTGAACTTTATGCAGCTCCAGAAATACTTGTATCTGTGAGGTACAACATGGTAGCCGCCAGCCTCATGGGACTACTGAGTACCTGAAAGGTAGCTGGTTGTAACTGATGAACAGAGTTTTAAAGTTTATTTTAATTTGTTTTGTACTTTCTTCTTTTTAAATCATTTCAGGACCTCTTAGTTTCTTGTGTAGATCTAGGTTTCTTCCTCACATTATCTTTTCTTTCTTTCTTTTTGATCTATATGTGATGATGGGTATTAACTAAGCTTATTTTGGTTGTCATTTCACAGGGTATGTAAGTTTAGTCACTGTGCTCTACACCTTAAACTTTTCCAGTGCTGGATGTCAATTCTATTTCAGTAAAACTCGAAAAAAATAGAATTACCATATGATCCAGTAAATCCACGTCTAGGTATATGCCACAAAGAATGGAAAGCCAGGTGTCAGGTATATTTGCACACCCACAGTCTTAGCAGCACTGTTCACAATAGCCAAAAGGTTTGGAAGCAACCCAAGTGTCCCTGATGGATAAATGGATAAACAAGTTGTGGCATATCCATAGAGTGGATTTTTTTTAGAGCTTGCATGTGCACGCAAGCTGGGGGGAGGGGCAGAGGGAGAGAATCTTAAGCAGGCTCCATGCCCAGTATGGAACCTGACGTGAGGCTTGATCTCATGACCCTGAGCTCATGACCTGAGTTGAAATTAAGAGTCGGATGCTTAACTGACTGTGCTACTTGGGGGCCACCCGGGCGCCCCATACAGTGAAATATTATTTAGCCTTCAAAAGGAAGACAATTCTGAGGTGCATGGTGGTGACAGCTGCACTGACTAATGCCCCTGAGCTATACACTGGATGCTCACATCTACCATGGGGGTCTGGGTCACACCCGAGGCTGAAGACTGGGGGCTTATGTGGGCCCCTGTACATGGGACCCTGGCCGTGGAGATGCTGTCTCCACCATCAGCAGCACACAGAACAAACTCAGCAACAGTGTGGATTCAGCTGTCTGTTGGCCCCATGGGGCCTGGCCCTTACTTTCCTCTTCCCTTTCTGTAGTGTTCTACTTCTGAACACTTGGTAGCTCCAGTGGCCTGTTAACTTTTCCCTCTTCTGTTGTTTCTCAGAACTTTACCTGGCACTGATCTGGAACTGGACACTCCAGGTTTCCAATTCAGTTGCAGCCATTTAGCTTTGTGGCCTTGGGGAGGTCACTTCACCTCTCTGAGCTTCTAATTCCACATCTGAGGCCAGGCCTCAAACCTGCAAACTCTGAACCTTGACCCCCAGGGGGTCTGAAGCACCTGGCATATGCTGCCCCACCCCAACCCCACTTGCGACTGTCCAGTGTGCTTCCCCTGCTCTCCCACATTATCTTTTTTTTTTTTTAAGATTTTTATTTGTTTATTTGACAGAGAGAGAGAGACAGCGAGAGAGGGAACACAAGCAGAGGGAGAGGGAGAAGCAGACTCCCTGCTGAGCAGGGAGCCCGATGTGGGGCTCGATTCCAGGACCTTGAGATCATGACCTGAGCTGAAGGCAGACACTTAATGACTGAGCCACCGAGGCACCCCTCTCACATTATCTTTTGACTGAACAACTTCCTTTAATATTTCTTACGGTGTGGATCTTCTGGGAATGAATCTTCTCAGCTTTTGTTTGAAAAAGTCTTAATTTCATACTTGTTTTTAAAAGACATTTTTCAGGGCATGGACTTTTGCATTGAATCTTTTTCCTTCAGTATTTTAAAGATGTTGCACCATTGTCTTCTAACGTGCGTTGTTTCTGATGCAGTGTCTGCCATAATTCCCCTCTTTGTTGCGCTGAAGGTAATGTGTCTCCCCGATTCCTGCCTCTACCCCAGCAGTTTTTAAGGTTTTCTCCTTATTTTTAGTTTTCAGCAATTTGAATGTGATGTGATTTTGGTATTTATCTTGTTTGGGGTCCTCTACCACCCCTTGGGTCTGTAGCTTGATGTCTTTCGTTATGCTTTGAAAAATCCTTGGCCGTTATGTATTCAGATATTTCTACCTTCCCATTCTTCCTTTCTTCTGGGATTCTGTTAACTATTTGCACCTTTGTTGATTCTTACATCAGCTTGGTGAATCTGTCTCTGGTACTTACTATCTGTGATACTGTGTTTTATATGTCTATCATTTCCATTTAAGATTCTGTCTTAGCTTTTCTGTCTCTCTGCTCTAACTTTAAATCTTTTCATCCATGTTGCCCACCTGTTCCACTAGATTAGTAGGCATGTTTTTCTTGTGGGCTATACCACTATTGGGACAGTGCATGTGTCTCTTCTCTCCTAATGTGGGAGTTATCTGGGACTTCAGGCTACTTGGTTGCCTTTGTGGCCTTAGTTCTTTGTTGGGTTCAGGAAGAGTTGTGATTTTGTAGCTTTTTTTGGCTTTAATTTTTATTAATATGGGATGATGCTCTTTCTAGCTTTCTTAAAATAACTTCTTGGTTAGTTTTGAGAAATTTGGTTAAGCTCAGACAGTGTATGAGATTTATAAGATAATATTATTTTAAACTTTTATTCATATCTTATTTTTTACTGGTAGAAGAAAAGTCACATATAAGAAATATGTGTGTTTATTTATAAATATATAATACTCAATTTTTTAGTTACTGCTTGTAAAAGAAGTTGTTTTTTTTTTTCAGTTCATAAAACTTGATAGGTGGCATATTGTTGCTAGTTAATTTTTTCTCAAGAATAGAAGGAAGAACTGTAACACTTTTCAAATCCTTGGAGAATAGCCTTAGAAAATAGTCCTAAAGAGACAAAAGAGCGATTTACTCAAAGAATGTAGTGCAGTTGATAATAGCAAACATTGAACAGTGCTCGAATTACCAGCAGTGGTAATCGCTGAGGTCACTCTGGGAAGTCTGCCTGATAGAATATTATATTTGCCCCATTGTTCAACAAATCTTTGTTGTTCAATTCCTACTGTGTGCCAGGCTCTGTGCTAAGTGTCCTAGCTGCCTTATCTCATTCGATCTTCACAGTCCCCCCAGGAGGAAGACATTACTCTTATCCCCATTTGAAAAACAAGGAAACTGAGGCATGGACAGATTAAACACCTTCCCAGGATCACAGATCTGGTAACATGGAAAGCTAAATGCACAACGTCCCTAATAATTAAAAGGACAAATTGAAATGAGCATGATGACTTTTAATCTCTTTCATTTGCAAAGGTGACAAAGATTGGTGGTGGTGGGGGACAGGGAAACCAGGTGGTCTGAGATACTACTGGTGTTTGGGAGTATAAATTAAAAAACCTATTTGGAGGGCATTTGACCATATCTTTCAGAATTTTACATGTCACACCATTTGACCAAGCCATTCCACTATTAGGAATTTACCCTATGGAAATACTTGTAAATGTGTGCAAAGATGTATTTAGGAGGATCTTGGTTACCTTCTTACTTGTAATATCAGGAAACTGGAAATTACTTGAATATCTATCAAGTGTAGATTACAGTTAGTCTGTCCACATAGTGGAATACTTCTCAATATTTGTAAGGAGGGGGTAGATCTTTGTGTATCAATGTGTGCAAAGTAGCCATCACTAATTGTTAATTGAAAAAAGCAAGTGACTGTACTATAGGTGAAACATGATTTCACTTTCCATCAAAAGATATGTTTTAAGAGTCTGTGTACATAGAGCTGATGGCATGTGCATTAAAGGGTGTACATAAATCTATAAATAGTGGTTGTCATTAAGGTGGGATTAGAGGAACTTCTAGTTTTTTCTTTTATACTTTTTTTAACATATAGGTGTTACTTTTATTAACAAAAAGAAACTATTAATTAAAAAGAAGCATTATCTCAGTTATCCTAATTGGTGGGAATGTGTGTTAAAAGCACGAAAGTGAGGAAAAGTGAATGTAAGTTAACTCTGACAGTGTACTGGGTGCAGATTGGCTGTGAACTTGTCTTGGTGTGAGAGTATCACATTCTATACATTTTTTCTTTTTTTTTCAAAGTAGGCTCCACGCCCAGCATGGAGCCCAATGTGGGACTTAAACTCAAAACCTTAAGATCAAGACCTGAGGTGATATCAAGAGTCGGATGCTTAACTGATTGAGCCACCCAGGCGCCCCTGCATTTTTTTAATTCCTTAAGCTGCTTAAATTATAAATCATAATATTGAAAGACTTTGTTTTCCCCACAAATAGAAAAACCCTTAAAGCCACTCAAATCCCAAAAGTGAAAGAAGAAAAAAATATTTCTGTTACCTTTCCCCCTTCTAGCCTATTTAACTGAAGAATCGATTTTTCACCAAAAGTGCAACTGTAGAGTTAGTTCAGCCACGAGAAAAAGCAGGTTCAGAGATTTGATTCTGCTGACTCAGTGATGATATACAAATTGACAAAGTAAATGTTTGCATACTTAGCTCACAGTGGGGGAGTGTGTCTAGGGGGATGACATCTCACTTGCTGGTGATAGAGACCCTGTCCTCTTGATCAGTTCCGGCTATAACTTAACCTGCTCTTGAAGGCCACCTGGAAGCTGTGTTGATTTTGGAAGTCCTCTGGGGGTCCAGTTCTGTTTAGGGCAGACCATAAAATGCAGCCATCCGGGATGTTCAGGGTTACCCCACAGCAGGCAATTAACCTTGAAATGGACTCAGCTGCCTGTGTAGGATGACTCAGTTGAGCCAGACTATCTTAATTTGATAACTATCCTAATTTGAACCAGAAGTCTTGGATTTGACCCAGAACCATTTTGGTCTGTAGTGGAGTTGTGGTGTGTATAATGCTGTCAGAATATGTTCATTGTTAGAAGCCTGGAGAGGGGAAGTGACTTGCTTGGCCAACACAAAAATAGCCAGAGTACAAGAAGAAGGATTTTAAAAATTAGTATTTTACTATACTTGTAAAATAATGTTGGTTATAAATATTATTTCAGTCTGTTTCTTAAATTCATTAAAAACAACAACAACCCTGCACTTTGAGCAGGAGCTCATGTTTCTAACTTGGAATGAATGTTTTTTTCTCATCCCCTCCCCGACATCCATTATTCTTTTTTTTTAAAGATATTATTTATTTATTTGACAGAGAGAGACACAGTGAGAGAGGGAACACAAGCAGGGGGAGTGAGAGAGGGAGAAGCAGGCTTCCTGTGGAGCATGGAGCCTGATGCGGGGCTCGATCCCAGGACCCTGGGCTCATGACCTGAGCCGAAGGCAGACGCTTAACGACTGAGCCACCCAGGCGCCCCCCCCGACATCCATTATTCTAATGGTTTTAAAGCCATCATTTCAGTTCTTAAAACTCTTTTTCATAAGAGCTGAGCGTCAGCAAGTTGTCTAATTCTGTCTCAGATGATGATTTGCAGTTTAATTGTATAGAAGATAAGGAAATTGAATAGTAAAGTTGCATTTGCTTTGATGTAATAAAGAATCTTTGCTGCATCTAAAGAAAATTGAAATTTATGGAAAAGTAAGTCCTTTCTTTTAATTATATGTAAATGAGAAAGCTGGGATGGACAAGATTATGTTTCACTGGGCATTTTTGAAATTCTGATTCCTCTTACAAGTGGGAATCTTTTATAGCTAAGTGTTTTGATATGAATTATTTATTATTCTAAAGAGTGATATTTGCCTTTTTCATGGATCTCATGGAAGTGTTATTGGACATATGATCTGTCTCATTAAAAAGTAAAATTATTGCTCTAGACTAGGGAGAAGAGAGAGAAAATTAAACATAGTCAACGAGTAGAAGGACGTTTATAGTTGTAGGTCAAAATGAGAAAACCAAGTGTGCTATGGAGTATTCTATGTTAGAACTATTTAATACTTCTTAAAACTTGAGGATTGTATGTTTTTGTAAGTTATTTTTTTGGTTCCATGATGAGGTGTAGGTGGAACTCTCCACTTGCCCATCACAGACCATTCAGGCAAATTCTAACTCATTCCTAGAATAGGGCCTCTTCATCTGTTGCTGGCAAGTGACCCCCATGCTTTGAGAGGCAGCACAGGAAGTGGAATGCACATCCCATTTGTTAAAGTCATGGACTGGAGGGAGGCTGGATACTGCTATGTGACATTGGACTTCTGCCATTATTTCAGCTTTAACACCTGCCCTACGTATGTCATGGTGGTTTGGTAAGGATCTTAAGAGGAGATGAATGATGCTTTATAAGTGTAACGTATTATTCCATTAGGGAAGGAAGGTGTAAAATTGGAAAGCACCAAATATTTGGACGGAAACTAAAATCGGCTTTGCTTTCCCTCTTGGCCAGGGCTTTATACTGTGCACTTGGGAATAGAAAGTGAAAGGAATGTGCAGGTGTTCCAGACAGGATGGGGTTGGGCAGTGAAGATGGCAACTTTGAAGATCTGGATGCTTTGATCTTAGGGTACCACTAATTTGTACTTAGCTCAGATCCAAATAAATTACTGTGCAATTGTCATAACAATAGAGGAGCATTTTGTAACAGTTCTCTGGTAGCTTCCAGTCTGGCACGTGGATCATTAGAGATTGACATGTGCAGTTGTGGAGTTGCTGTTAGCTGCCAAAAATTTAAGCCTGGCGATGGATTAAGCCACAGGAATGGCTGTAGCAAATGCGTATGATCTTTCACTTAGGCTCCCTTTGTCAGCCTGTGTGTTTGCTCTCTTAGTTTTCCCTTTGTATGTACCCATGCATTAGCCATGTGCACAGAGCGTGGACTCTGAGCAAGGAGGAACCTGTAGCTAAGTGATGAAGGCAGAGGATGAAGAACAAGGAATATTAAGGCAGTGCTTGGAATTCTGATTGTTCCTCATTAGTTGTTAATTTTTTCTTTCCTCCAGTACTTTTTTCTTAACAAAAAAACCCCACTTTATTGTGGATAATTTCAAACATACAAAAATGAAGAGAATATCGTAATGAACTGTGAAGTACCCATAACCCAGCTTCAAACAGTTATCTACTATGGCCATTCTTGTTAATTTCTTTTTTTTTTTTTTAAGATCTTTTTTAAAGATTTTATTTATTTGAGAGAGAGAGAGAATGAGAGATAGAAAGCACAAGAGGGAAGAGGGTCAGAGGGACAGAGGGAGAAGCTGACTCCCTGCTGAGCAGGAAGCCTGATGTGGGACTCGATCCCGGGACTCCAGGATCATGACCTGAGCCGAAGGCAGTCGCTTAACCAACTGAGCCACCCAGGTGCCCATTCTTGTTAATTTCTATAAAAAACTTCCTGGATTGTGTTGAATCTGTAGCTCTGTTTGGGGAGAAATTCCATTTTAACAATACTGAGTCCTCCAATCCAAGAACACAGTATCTATCTTCCACTTATGTAGATATTATGTAATATCTCAACAATATTTTTCAATGTATGATCATTTGATACTTCTTCTGTTGTATTTATTCCTAACTATTAATTTTGATGCTGTTGTAAATGGAATTGTTTCTTAATTTTATTTTGGATTGTTCATTGCTGGTATATAGAAATACAGTTGATTTTTGGATATTGATCTTGTGTCTTGTGAACTTGAGTAACTCACTTATGCTAGATTTTTGGGGGAGTAGACTCCTTAGGGTTTTTTTTTTAAGATTTTATTTATTTATTTGAGAGAGAGAGAATGAGAGATAGAGAGCACGAGAGGGAAGAGGGTCAGAGGGAGAAGCAGACTCCCTGCTGAGCAGGGAGCCCAATGTGGGACTCGATCCCAGGACTCCAGGATCATGACCTGAGCCGAAGGCAGTCGCTTAACCAACTGAGCCACCCAGGCGCCCTAGGGTTTTCTATATACAGGGTCATGTCTTCTTTTTTTTAAGATTTTATTTATTTATTATTGACAGAGAGAGAGCGCGGGAGAGGGAACACAAGCAGAGGGAGTGGGAGAGGGAGAAGCAGGCTTCCTGCCAAGCAGGGAGCCCAGTGCAGGGCTTGATCCCAGGACCCTGGGTTCATGACCTGAGCTGAAGGCAGATGCTTAATGACTGAGCCACCCAGGCACCCCTACAGGGTCATGTCTTCTGTGAGTAAGGAAGTTTTGCTTCTTCCTTTCCAATCTGTACATTTAAAATTTTCTTTTCTTGCCATATTATACTGGCTAGGACCTTCACTACAGTGTTGACTAGAAGTGATAAGACATGAGTCAGAGAGTCCTTGCCTTGTTCCTGATCAGAGCATGAACTTTTGGTTTCATTGATTTTATTTTTTTCTAATTCATTAGTTTCTAGTCTAGTATTTATTATTGCCTTCTGTCTGCTTTTCTTGGGTTTAATTTACTCTTCTTTTTCTAGTTTCTTAAGGTGGAAGTTCATATTATTGACTTGAGTCTTTTCTTTGTCTTCAGCAGGCTTTTAAAGTTAAAAATTTCCTTCTCAGCACTTTCCAGAGCTGTATTCTGTAATTTTGATCTCTTTTTATTTCCATTAAGTTTGAAGAAGTTTCTAAGTTCCCTTTGATTTCCTCTTTGACTCTCAAATTATTTAGACGTGTTTTCTAATTTCCAGATATTTGAGGATCCCCAAATTTCTTTGTGTTCTTGATTTCTAATTTAATTCCATTGTGGTAGAGAATATGCTTTATATTAGTTTAATCATTTTAAATATATTGACACTTGTTTTTTGGCCTAGCCTGTGGTCTGTCCTGGAGAATGTCACATGTGTGCTTGAAAAGAATGTGTATCCTGCTGTTGCTGCTGGAAGTGTTCTCAAGATGTCAGTCAGGTCAAGTTGGTTGACAGTGTTGTTCAAGCCTGTGTATCCTTGCTGATTTTCCCCTCGGTTATTACATCATTACTGAGAGGGGGATATTCAAGTCTCCAAATACTGTTTTGAGTTGCCTATTTCTCCCTTCAGTTCTGTCAGGTTTTGCTTCATGTATTTTGGTGTTCTGTTGCTAACTGCTTATGTGTATATAATTGTCATATCTTCCTGATGAATTGACACTTTTATAATTATAAAACTTTTCTCTTTTTCTCTGGTAACTTTTTTTATCTTAAAGTTTATTTTGTCTGATATCAGTATAGCTAACTATAGTTTTCTTATGGTTAATGTTTACATAGTACATCTTTTTCTTTTTTTTTTAAGATTTTATTTATTTATTTGATAGAGAGGGAGTACACAAGCAGGGGGAGCGGCAGGCAAAGGGAGAGGGAGAAGCAGGCTCCCCACTGAGCAAGGAGCCCAATGCAGGGCTTGATCCCAGGACCCTGGGATCATGACCTGAGCCGAAGGCTAGTGCTTAACTGACTGAGCCACCAGAGGCGCCCCGGTACATCTTTTTCTTATTTGTGTTTCTTATAGACAGCATATCGTTGGATATTGTTTTTATTTTTTATCCACTTTGACAGTCTTTGCCTTTTTTTTGGAGTGTTGAATCCACTGAGATTTAATTATTGATATGGTTGTACTACATCAACTATTTTGCTATTTGTTTTCTCTGATTCATGTCTTTTTTGGTTCATTGCTCCTCACTGTCTTCTTTTGTCTTAACTAGATAATTTCTAGTGTTCTACTGGATTTAATTCATTTGTTGAGTTGTTACATTTTTTCTTGAGTTATATTTTTAGTGGTTAGAGATTGCAGTATGATAATATCTCATCGTGGTCTATTTTAGATTAATACTGACCCATTTCCAATAAAATATAGAAATTTTTCTCCATTAAAAAACAAAGAAATTTTTCTCCACTAAATCTCTCAGTTCATTCAGTGCACAGTAATATTAAATACAAAGATGCCATTTTGAACATTTTGTGTTATAACCACATTTTAACCGATAAAGTGTACTTTTCCAAAAATTGGGTATACACTGTTTTGATTCTGGCAACTCCCAACTATCAGATCTCTTCTGAAGAGTTATAACTGATGCTCTTTTGAAGTCAAGGTTAGCAGCTTTAGGACTTCAAAAAAAAAAAAAGACATTATTTATTTTGTATATCTTCCTTACCTGCCTGGAAAATTTCTTTCTTTCTTTTAGATTAGTAGCTTATACAGAGAGAATCAAATGTAAGAAATCTTCCCACTCTACACATACCATAGATAAGTGAACTCCATCCTGGCATTCCCAGGATCAGAGAATTTTGAAGAGCCAAAAAAGAACACTGCATCAAAAGATTAAAAAAAAGGTCTCTTTTTTTGACCTCCCTTCTTTTTGGTGTTATTATCATATAATTACATCTTAATATGTTATGAGTCCCAAAATAAAGGTCTTTAGTTACTGTTTTATATGCTTTTAAATCAGTTACCTGTAGAAAAGAGAAGAAAAATATTTATAATTCTCTTTTTTAAATATTTTCCTATGTAATTACTGTTACTAGTGCTCTTTATTTCTTTGGTGGATTCAGATTACCACCCAGTGTCCTCTCCTTTAGCCTGACGGGCTTCCTTTTGTATTCCTAGTAAGGCAGTTCAGCTAGCCACAGATTATCTCAGTCTCTGTTTATCTAAGGATATCTTTATTTCTACTTACTTTTTGAAATGTAGTTTTGTTGGATATAGACTTCTTGGTTAACAGTTTTTTTTTTCTTTTAGCACTTTGAACGTGTCATGTCACTGCCTTCTGGTTCCTGTCATTTCAAATGTAAAGTCAGCTGTTAATTTTGTGGTTCCCCTTTATAAGTTGTGTCCTTTTTCTCCTGATGCTTTTAAAATTGTCTCTTTGTGTTTGGCTTTGAACAGTTTGACTACACTGAGTCCAGCTGATCTCTGTGTTCATCTTCCTTAGAGTTTGTTGAACTTACTTCTGGCTTGTTGGATGTGAAGATTAACTTTTTAAAATCACATTTGGAAAGTTTTGGCCATTGTTTTTTTCAAATACTTTTCTGCTTTTTCTCTTCTTTTGACTTCCTTTACAGTCATATTGATATTCTTGATGGTACCCCTCATGTCTCTGAGATCTGTGCATTTTTCTTTATTTTTTATTTTTTATCAGGTTGGATAATTTCAAGTTTGCTGATTCTTCTGCCATCTCAGATCTGCTGTTGAGCCCCTATAGTGAATTTTTCTTTAGTTATTGTACTTTTGAACTCCAGAATTTCCATTCCTTTTTATAATTTTTATCTCTTTTTCGATATTCTCTATTTGATGTGTCATTGTCATCATACTTTCCTTTTACTCTTTAAACATGGATTCTTTCAGTTCTTGACCGTATTTATAATAGCTACTTTGAATCTTTGTTAAGTCCAGTATCTGGGCCTCCTTAGAGTTTGTATTGGTGGCTCTTTTTCCTGAGTATAGTTCCCAATACTTTTTTTTCTTTGCATGTTTCACTTTTTTTTCACATTTTATTTTTTAAACTGGATATTTTAGTTCATATATTGTAGCAACTGTGGATTCTGACCACCCTTGGCAAAATCCAGGTTTGTTGTTGCTTTTTGTTTATGACTTGTCTGTATTAATTCTGGAGAGTCTGTCTTCCCAGCAGTAGGCAGGTGCTGATGATCCTGCTCATTTTCCCCCCTTGTTTTATATTTAAGCCCAGCATCCTAAGGATCATCCCTGGACCAGTATAGCTTAGTGATTAGCTAGTGATTGTTTAGAGGTCTGCTTAAACACCTTAAGCCAGTAAAGCTTCATTGTTCTGCAGTGGATCTCTGTATAGGTTGAGAGACACATTCAGAAGCTCAGGTTATTTACAGTTCTGTCTTGGCTTACTTTCTGCCAGACCTTCTTATGCTTCCTCTGTGCATGCACTAGGCCTCATTTTACCTAGGGTGAGTTGATAACCAGGGCCGTCTTCAGTCTCTCCCATATATGTGTACCCTTCCAGAACACCGGGGACATGTGGCAGCTTATCACTATGGTTCTGTTATTCTTTGCATCTGCCTGTCAATTTTTTTACTTGTCTGCTGGTTTTTTGCTTGCCTCAATCAGTATGACAACCTGAAGGTAGCTGAGATGTTGGTCTGTAATTGTCCACGACCACTGTTGTTTATGACAATGCCCTTGGGCTTGTTTATTTTATGTCAAGTCAACCCCTCCAACAGAGGATCCACCAGTTTTCACAGCTTGTCATGCGCTGGTGGCTCTATCACCATAATAAGCTGGGCTGAGGGGTGGGAGCATCCCAGGCTAAAATGCCACACACTGTCACTGTTCCAGCTTGAGGCTCTCTAGTTCTTCTTAAATAAATACTCCTCAGTCTGTTGTATGACTCTGGTTCACTTCTAGTCCTGAAATGGTTGTTTTTGACAAATTTGTCCAGTTTTACCATCGCTTTTTTGGGGGAAGTTTTTGCCAAGCTTCACACTGTTCCAGAAGTTCTGCCCCTCCCCTCCAGACCTTCTTTTGTATAGATATTTTTTCAACTTTCTAAGTAATATAAGCTTGTGTAGAAATTCACCAGTATGAAATGTATAAAATGGAAATGAGAAGTACTTACTACTCCCATCCCTTAAAGATAGCTGCTGCTAATAGGTTAGTGAATTGCTTTCTAGACTAAAGCCTTAACTTTAATCATTTCATTTTTGGTTGTATCCTCTCCCCACACAATTTCCTTACCCCTTACCACAACAGTTTCTAATTCCGAGGTTTCTTTTAGCTCCCCGATGCAAGGAGATAAACTTAATTAGCAATAATTAGTTTGACTGCAAGGAGTCCAGGGCCCCTTTCCTGGTGGGGATAGAACACTAAGGCTGGTATGACTCTTACCCTTGAAGTAGACCTGGTTCTGGCCATCCTCATCTAGTGTCCTATGTACAGTGTTCTCATTCCCCTGCCCTTTATCCTACTAATAGTTCATCCTTTCCCAGGCTCTCCAGACAAGTCCCTGACCAGTCATTTTCCCACACGATGTCACTCTGACTCGACTCCATTTAGAGAGTTCTCTCAAGGGAGGGGCAGTGTAGTATAGGGTTAAGAGGGCTGAGCTTGGTGTCACATTGCTTGGGGTTCAAATTTCAGCTCTCCTTCTAAGCCTTTGTGACCTTGGTTTCTGTGGGCCTCAGTTTTCTCATCTCTACAGTGGGGCTGGTAGCCGTCCTTGCTGTATCGGGTTGCAATAAGGATATAATGGGATACCCTGTGTAATGTGTACAGAACAGTGCTTGGTACTCTGGAGCACACAGTGAATGCTTTCCTCTGTTGTCATTGTCCTCATTGTCTTGATGACATCAACATTATTACCCTTAGCAGTGACATTTCACATAGGACAGAAAATTTTGAGTGGGTCCTCTTCTGTGCTCACAGAAACTTTGGTATTAATAAACCACTGAGCGGAGTCAAGACTTTCCAACAGGGCATGGGGGTGGTGCTAGCTGGGAGACAAGCCAAGATTTGGGAGTAATCACTAAAGGGTGCAGAATGTAGTTTGAGGATGTCAAAAACTTTGTAAATTGATTGTGCCAGTGGTTGCACAACTCCTCAAATATACCAAAAATCACTGAATTGTACATTTTTAGTGGGTACACTGTGTGGTATGTGAAATCCACCTCAATAGAGCTAGCATTAAAAATTGTGGAAAGGAAATAAAGAGGAGTTGATCTCTCTCGCTGGGGTACTGATCATCTTTATTTTTTCATTATACTACACTTTTGGCTCTTTCAGATATTTCCAGCAAAAAATATGTATTGTCTTTGAAATGAGAAAGCAAGCATCAGTTTTTGTCTTGTTTTGTTTTTTAAAAAGAATGTTATAGGGGCACCTGGGTGGCTCAGTCAGTTAAGTGTCTTCCTTCAGCTCAGGTCATGATCTCGGGGTCCTGGGATTGAGCCCCTTGTCTGGCTTCCTGCTCAGCGGGGAGCTTGCTTCTCCCTCTGCCCCCCCCCCCCGCTTGTGCTCTCTCTCTCTCTCTCACGCATGCTCTCAAATAAATAAATAAAATCTTAAAAAAAAAAGACTGTTATTCTATCTGCCCAAACTCACTGCAGACATAAAATAGCAGAATAAGATCAAGGTGGGTTTCCTCAGTGCAGGTTACCTGAGAGAACGGAGTGCTTAGGTAGAGCTCTGCAGGAATAGCCACGTCAGCCCCGGGCTGGACCCTCAGAGGAGAGTCCGGTGGCTTGCACTGGTCAGGTCCCAAGGCCTGAAGCAGGAAGTGGGTGCTGTGGTGAGGCAGCTTCACACATTGCAGCAGGAGGGAATGGGTATGGTGAGTGTGACTGACTTGCCCACGGGAGCTGCTACTGGAAACACACACACAGAAATCTGCCCATGTCTGGTCTTCGTCACCCTCAAATACACGACGGAGCATGGTGCTGAGTGCTGTTGACGCAGAGGTGAGCGGTCTGTCCGGCTGCCTCTGCAGGTCACGTGCTGCCCCTCAGTGCTCCCAGACCAGTTTTGAAGTCAGAATTCTGCTTTTTTACAGGGAGAGCTGGCTTTGACTCGTGGCAGGACTAATAATTCCCTTTTAATTTTGCTTTGTAGCCACAGAACTTTGTGCAGGTAGGAAAACAGCTGTGCAGGAAGCAGTTGTTCTGTAAATGTTTTGAGATCTGTTGAGGAAATTTTTCAAGAATCCACAGATTCTTTCTGAAGACAACCTCTGAGGGGCCAAAAGGAAAAAAAAAAAAAGTCTCTAGTGGAACTTGACCTGCTCCCTCTTAGCCGCAGACTCTCACATTCCCCAGCCCTGACTGGGAGCCCCGACTGTGCGTTTCAAACACTTCTTGCTGATGTCAGGAAGGTGGCTTCAAAACCATTTGCCAGAGGTTCTCGGTAAACGTCCTGGCCATTGTAGCTGTAGGGGCTTTCTCGTTCCTTAGGCATCTTTGATAAGGAGTGACTCACGCTTAAACGACAACTTTATTCTGCTAGTGAATTGTTCCCCTTCAAAAAGCATTACTAAAGGCTTCTTGTGAATTCTGAATAGAACCAGCTTTCTGAGTGTGGCCGTCTGTTTATGGAGCAGAAGAAAGTCTTTGCATAGTTCCCAGGGCAGCCCTTGATCCTGTCCCCACTTGGTCTCCTGTCCCCCGCTGCCCTGTGTCCCCCCTTCCCTCGGGGCTCTGCTCTGTGCCTCTTTCCGACCTTCCAGAATTTCTGAGTGGTGGGCGTACCATTGGATTTTATTTACCTAAGATAGTTAGGTTTTCATGATACACTGATGTAAAACCCTGAAAAAAACTGAAAACCTCAAAGAGTTGTACACAATACTGTATTCTTTTGTGTGACTTGATGATCTTTAAATACTTATTTAATTAAGGCCACACTTCATTAACTCAGGGGCTTTGCATGTCCAACATCTCTAGTAAGAAGGTTTATCAGATGGACACACTGTGATCTAAGAGCTCCAGGGACACAGTTTGAGTGAATATTGTTATTTCACAGTTGTGCCCCGTAAGGTCCTGGTCTTTGCCTTCTACCACAGTTTGAAAAAATCCAGTATTTTAAAAGTCCATTTCTGATTTTACATGCCTTAAATGTGTGAACAAAACCCAAATGTGTATGATAGGGGGAGAGGGCAGCATCGAATTCTGGAGTCTAGTATTACTCATCGGTGTTCCCATGTGTTTCCTGTAGCCATTGTCTCTGCTGTTTAAATTAGGTAATTCCACAAGTATGCACTCTGTAAATATTATGTGTCAGGCACGAGTCTCAGGTCTGTAGATCCATCAGTGAACAAAACAGACACAAAGCCCTGCTTTTCTGGACCACATATAATAGAATGAGGGAGTTGACAATCAACGCATATATTAGAAAAATATGTAGTGTGTCAGTGGTAAGTGCTTCGAGAAAATTCACGGAAGGGCAGGGGCTTTGGGGTGGCATGGGGTGAGGGCAGCAAAGAGGCATGGTGGTAGTGGTTACAATTGTAAATAAGGCAGTCAGGGAAATCCTTGTTTTCTTGGGTATTCCCTATCAGGGAGACCCTCTGCAAACTTCTAGAATGTGGTTTTATTACAGGGGAGGAGGCGTTGCTGAGCTTTCTGAAGCTGGCATTGGCAGGATGTTGTGCAATCGAGCCTATTGGCGGAGTCCCAGACCGCCGCATCTGAAGTGAACCACAACTTTGCAATCATTCCCCGTGCCATCCAAAAATATTTTGTGACCTTGCTGGTTGGCAGTTTTTTAAATGTTATTTTAAATCTCAAAAAAAGGGAAACATCAAAGTGCAGGCTGTCCACGGCTGCCCTTCGTGATGCACACTCACAGCCGCACAGTGCAGTCAACTATTGTGGTGATGCGTGCCTCACCATTATAAACAGATGCGAGGCTTGAACCTGAAACCTTCGAAGGGCAAGTCCTCTCTTGATGAATGTGAACTGCTGTTCCCTTCTCAGACATCAATATTTTTTGTTTTGCTGACTAAATTAAAAAAAAAACTGTTTTCTGCAGAAGAGTGCCGTGTAATTTAACTGTTGCCAATATTGTGATCCAGATGTATTTTTTTTTCTCCTTACTGTTAATCAGAGATTTATCTTGCCCACTTCACTGCATTTCAAAATTTCCTGTGGCCCCATTTTAAATGATAGACTTATGTATAATCATGTTGTGTATGCAGTATGATTCATGGCTGGAAACACGTACCTCTTAAATATGTTCATTCCCATATTTTTAGCTTCTATTCCAAGAAATTTTTACTGTAGTTTATTTGTAACATGTCAGAACATCTGAAGCTCTGCCATTCATATAGCAGGTTGTCAGTAATTTAAAGATCAGTGTGTCTCTTAAGAAAAAAATACAGCGTGCCCCTCTTTCTGGTTGCTGACTTTCTCCACCAGGCCAGTGCCGAGTAAGAACAGCTTAATGTTATAAAGAAACTATACTTCTGCAGTGCGTGGCTTAAGATGCTGTAAGTCAGATTCATTTAACTGAAATATGAATATGTTAACATGATTTTACCTTTAATGAAGTTAACATGTTAAGTGAGGTTTTAGTGTAGGTTGAGAAAGCCACTTTAAGTGTTCTTTGAGTAGTATATTCATTTCCTAGGGCTGCTGTAATAAAGTCCCACAAACTGGGTGGCTGTAAACAAACAGGAATTAATTCTCTCATAGTTCCGGAGGCCAGAAGTTGAAAATCAAGGTGTTGGCAGGGATGGTTCCTTCTGGAGGCTCTGAGGGGGGATCCGCCCCCTGCCTCTGCCCTGGCTTCTGGTGGCTGCTGGCAACCCTTGGTGTTTCTTGGCTTACAGACTCATCACTATAATCTCTGCATCCACCTTTTTTACTTCACCTTCTTCTTAGTGTCTCTGTGTGTCCCCTTCTGTCTCTTGTAAAGGATTTAGGGCCCACCCTAATCCAGTACAATTTCATGTTGATCCTTAACTAATTACATCTGTAAAGACCTATTTCCTAATAAAGCCACATTCTGAGGTTCTGGGTGAACAGGAATTTTGGGGGAGACACTATTCAATCTACAATAAGTAGCTTGCATTCAACATGTATTTGTCGCGTGCTCATTATTTGAACATTTTTAAGGCACTAAATATGACATGGCGGTGGGATTCAGAGACAGATGACATAGCCTTTCCCTCAGGAGTCTGTGGCGCCCTATTCCTCACCTTGGCATTGATGATCCAACGCCATTTAGTGCTGAAAGTGAGGAAGGCACCCCTAACACGCTTTTCTGTCTAGTGGTCTAGCCCAAGTACATTGTCTGAAGAGCTGTGCCTGGTGGGCATAACCACAGCTGTGTAGCTGGGGCATCTGGCTGCCAACTCTGTGCCGACCCTTCAGCCAGGTTCCCTCAATTGTTAATGTCCTGGCACACTTGTCTCTCTCCACCCTCACACACTTGCTCACACTTGTTTTTTCTTCGAACCATTTGAGAACAGATTGCAGACAATGTCCCTAAATACTTTGTGTGTATGCCTCCCTGGGGAGCTGCCGCCTACTGTCGGGAAATGAACACTGCCATCCAAACCTCCTAATCCATAGGCCCCCTTTACATTTTGCTACTTGTCCCAGTAGTGTCCTTTATGGGCCCACAAGCCCAGCCAGGGTTGCACAGTGCATGAATTGTCTCCAGTCTGGAACAGTTCCTTTGTGTTTCATGACCTTGACATTTTTGAGGAGAAGAGGCTAGTTACTTTGTAGAATGTCCCGCACCTGGGCTCGTCTGGAGCTGGTGCTCCCCCATGATTAGATTCTGCTTGTACGTTTTTGGCAGGAGGGCCAAGAACGTGAGGCTGCGTCCTAGGTGCAGCTAACAGGCAGGCTCACAGTTTTGATTTGTCCCATTTCCAGAGATGCTAATTTTTATCATGGGTTGAATAGGTGTCTGCCAGGTTTCTTCACGGCAAAATTAATGAACAATCATTTTGCAACTATTAAGTAAGTATTTTGTGGGGAAGTATTTTGAGACTATGTAAACATCCTGTCTCTCATTAAACCCACTAGTTTTAGCACCCTGTGGTGAGTCCTACCCGAATCAATTAGCATGACGGCTGCCAAATGGTGGTTTACTGATTGCATCATTTATTTTACACTTATTAGTTGGTAACCCACCGCAAGGCAGAGCTTTCTTTCCTCCTTCCTCCTGTCCTGCCCTCCCTTCTTTCCTAGCTGCAGACTCACAGGTTCCTCTCTTATTCATTGGGTTTTAATCCATTACTATCATTAACCACTTTGATGCTCAGATTATCCCATATTTGGCCTGTGGGAGCCCTTCAGTCTGGCTCTTGTGCACTTTTGACACATGTGCATCATTCTTTGAGCACTTGCTTACTTTTTTGGCCCAACACGTGCAGTTTTATCTTGAACCTTCCTTGTCCCAGTCCTGGAATCAGCCATTTCTCCAATAAGTCCCAGTTTGTTTTAGTGAGGAATGGTTTTTAGAAACCCAGATGGGAACACTAGATGTGTCTGCTGCCCCGGGGGCATTACAGCTACTAAGCCTTCTCAGTGGGCATTGTTAGGAAACTATATGTACATGCTCCCCTCCACACACAAGTATGTGCATATACACATGGGCGCACACATACATGTATCGTTCCCTGTCCTCCCACCTAGCTGTAAGAGCTGTGGCGTGTCCAATTACAGTTCAGATCCCCTGGTTCCCATTAGCTTTTCCCCTTTCCCTGCTCATACCTCTCTTCTCCCAACGATGAGAGTAACAGGTGGCTTCCGTCATCTGTGAGATCTTCTTTTATTTGATGAGCCCCCTTGAGTGTAACCAGCCTTCTCCTACACAGGCCCTCGAGGCCTTGGTGCTTACCTCTGGCCCCAGGAACATCCCCTCCCCCTAGCTGTGCCCCCAGGGGTGGGCAGACTCCCTTGAGCCTGTGTCAGCAAGCACTACATGTACTTTTAAATCTCCGTGTTTGCCTTAAAAAGGCATTCTGTTAGTCCAGGGGTAGTTCTTTATAGCAATATCCGCAGGGGAACAACATATCCAACATAAGCGGAGAAAAAGGCCTTCCTTCTCAATATTGATTTCCAAGCCAAGTCAGAAGGTGTTGACACTTGGAAGAATCAGCTAACTCTGTTCGTGTTGGGCCCATCAAGGCGAAAGTGCTTTTGGAAGAGCTGGATTGGAAGTGTGAGGTGAGCTCACCAGAGGGTCTGAAGACAAATCTATGTGCACCCAGATTGGATTAGAAGCAGCCTAGAGAGTTGACTGCAGAGATTTAAGTTGACATTTCAGTGACTGAGTTTGAGGGCAATTTGGCAGAAAGTGTCCAGTGTCTTGTTAGCCCATATCTGTGGGTCTGATGGGGTCAGGAACACTGTGGGGAGTGTGTCCAGCATCATTGGGGTGCCACTGCCTCCCCCCGACGTGTTCCTTCATCTCAGAGAAAGCCTGGAGCTGTATTTCCCTGGCCCCTTCCCTGTGTGACCCCAGGTTAGGTTCTGCTCAGCTGGGAGTCAGGGGAGATGTTGCTCTGTTGTTTGTGGCCTCTGAAGCAGACACATGGCAGGTGGCACATGTGAGGGTCTCTGAAGCCCCCTGCTTCCCTGTATTGAAAAACTTTCTGATCTGGGGTTACTCCTTCCTTATTCGAGTCGTGACTAGTACAGGACCCTTGGTCACCTTAAGTCCTGATGGTCCCAGGGTCTTTCTGGACACTTGTGTGAAGTTCAAGTCATGATCTGGAGACCAGAGATTTCTTTTTCTTTCTTTCTTTTTTTTTTTTTTTTAAGATTTTATTTATTTGACATAGAGAGAGAGAGTACAAGCAGGGAGAGCAGCAGAGGGAGAGGGAGAAGCAGGCCTCCTGCTGAGCAAGGAGCCTGATGTGGGGCTCGATCCCAGGATCCTGGGATCTAACTTGAGCTAAGGCAGACGCTTAACCGACTGAGCCGCCCAGGCACGCCCAGCGATTTCATATGATGGGGTTGTTGTTGGGTTTTCTCCAGTGAGGCCCTGCCCAGGTGACTCCTGGGGAACCCCAGGGTTATGAGTGGTCTGGGAACTGGAGCAGCCCTGCTAGAGGGTCGTCAGTGGAAACACTCAGTAACACTGGGAATGAAACACTTCCCAACGTTACTGAACTCTCACCTGGTGCAAGACGCTGTGTCAAGCTCTGTGGAAAACAGAGTGGCGAATAATGACACATGTTCCTAACTTCGAGGAATTTCCACTTCATCTAGAAAGGGCAGAAATGGGTAACCCTTAGGAAGGTAAGGAGGTGGACGTGGCCGTGTTCTCTGTTTCCTGTGTGGGTCTCCCTCTGCGGGGAGAATGAGGTGCTAGTCTAAGTGGTTCTTGAGGGTGTGCCCATGTTTCTTTCCACCTCACCCATGACCTTTGGAAAACAGCAGAGTTGTAACATGTTCTTCTTGGGTAGGTTTTAATTGATCCATTTTCATACTAAACTCCATCTTGACCTTGTACCGCCATTTGATGAACAAAGAGAAGTTACATAAACCACAGAAGGGAGAAGCATGACAAGGGACTAGCCTGCTCTGTTTCATGGTCTGTGTGTATAACGAGCTGAGGATGGTTTATCAGTGACAAATAAAGAAGTAATTGTGTGTATAACAAGCTGAGGATGGTTTATCAGTGACAAAGAAGTAATCGAGATTTGGGCAACACGTAGTCGTTTTCTTTTAACAGAGACTTCATTTCAATGTTATTAGTGTTATCTCCTTTTTAAATGGCAAATACAACTTTAAAATGGTCTTTATGATTAATTAGATCTCTTTCACATCTGCCTATTTCTGATTGTTGAGTATTTCCTTTTCCCTGCAAAATAACGGGGAACAGAAACCATGAAAGATCTCTGTTTGGCGCCCTTCCCAGCCTCAGACCTGTTTCCATCCAGGATGAGCACACTGGAGACCTGGGTCCTTTCGTGGGGCTGAGGGGAGGATGGCATTACAAGTCCAAGTGGGTCAGGGTGGGGCCCCAGCGAGAACAGAAACCAGCTTGAGAGCCAGTGTCGCCAAGAAGCCTCATTGCTCCTGAGTAAGAAAGGTTAGGGGGATATCTGCACTTTAAACAATAGCAGCAAATATTTGAGGGGATGTTCCATCCCCAAAACAAAGATCTTTTTCTCTTGTATTCTTAGAATATACTCTGTAGTTTTCAGACACTGTAAGCAAGATCTGTGGGGTAACCTTGGACCCAACTCCCACCTTACTGTTCAGGAAAACCTGTGCCAGGCCTCGAGCCTGCTGTGTGTGCAGAATTGGAAGCAAGGAATGGAAGGTGTCCAAAATTCTATTTTTTTTTAAAAGTGTGTGTTGGAGGGGGTAGAACTGTTGTAGGGAAACGCTTCAACCAAAAGCAGCTTTATGACTACTTGCAGGCAAAGTTTTAAAGACTCATTTTAGGCCTCCACGTCATGTTGCTTTCCATTTGGAATGAACACCAGTACATGTCTCAGGCTCCACACACAAAGGGATTGGTTGCAAAGGAATCTTCTTTGTCAATCCAATTCCCCCCCCAACCAAGAACAGAATTTTTTTACCTAATGACTTTATAACGGATACATAAATCCTCTGGTGCTTACCTGGAGAGAAATGTTACCTTGTTAAGGGAGACCTGTCAGAAATCTTGGTTTAAGAAGACATACATTGATGACCAGCCTAGAATTTCTGGAGAATCTTATTTTCTTTAGAGCTCTACTGGACAGACACACTAATAGATGTCAATGAAAGGACAGTAGAAGAGCCTCTGTGCCCTTCCATGAAGTATGCACATTTGCCTTGCCTTGGAAGTAGCTACTAGCCTCATTTAGAATTAATGATTCCTTCTGGATGAGTGGAAACATTATTGGTTTCTTCACTAGTATCATTAGTGCTCAAAACACCAACGTAGGGCACACACGCACAAGCAACAAACTTTGCTGGCCAATACAATTTTTTCCTTATTTACAAAGCTAGTAAGAATTGTAGCTGTGCTCACAGATGAATCTGCACAAAGTACATTGATTAATGTAAGTTTGGCAAAGATGAGAAAATGCATGTGTTGTTCAAACTAAGCCCGCCCACTTACTACTTAGGTGACCATGGACAGTGACTTCAAGGTTAGGCTCACTTTCATCATTAACATGAACTGTAAATTCATAAAGATTTTCAAAGCTTGTTATTCCTTGAGATTTTTTTATGCTCTTGAATGAACCAAGAAAATTGGGAAGCAAAATTGTTGGCTCTTCCTTAATAAAACAGTTCAAACTACTTATTCGTACCTAGGTTTCACTTTTTTCCCCTCGGGAACCACTTTATTTTGGTCTTATTTTCGTCCTCAGATCCCCTCAAATATCATCAAAGGATCTAAAAACAGAACTGGGATTCAATTCAGGACTTTATCCAAAGAGTCACTTACAACACATTTGTAATTTGTACTTAAACTCATAAATTAAGAAGATTATATTAATTTATATGAGTTTATTTTAACAAATATTTATTGCATGCTTGCTCCATGAAATGCAGAGCCAGCACAGTCTCAGAATTTATAATCAGCTAGGGGAGCCAGGGGCCCATCACTGTAATGCTGGGAAGTGGAATGTTTGTCTGGGGAAAGATTTATTATTCTGGCGGCAGCAAAAGTGGGATGGAGAGAGTTCATCCGCCTGTCCAGAGTGCTAGAGTGGCCTCTGAGCTAGGTCCTGGAAAATTGGTAGGATTTACATGCAGGCTTTCACTCTGGAGACATCATTTAATTGTATGAAGGTTCAAAAGTGATACTCTCCTGCTGTGTTTCTCTTAAAATAGAACAGGCTTCTAAATTGGGATTTATGAATATCCAGAGACAAAGCTGTATCCCTTTGTTTGCAGGTTAAATGCAGTTATGTTTGCTGATGTTGCCCTGTGCTGTTACCAGTGGCTACTTTTTACACTCTGTGATTCCATAGGTTTATGATGAGACAAGTCTCTTAAGGTGTAAGTCTAACTCCTTAGGGACTCTTTCTTGGATCCCCTTTGACAGGCATTTCTTAACGTCTTGGACAAAAATGACTCCATCAAATCATAGAATTTTATTTTATAAATCCTACATTTTGGATTAGTAAATGCATTTTTGTAGTTTAGATGATTGTAGTTAAACTACCTCATTTTTTAAAAAGGGAGAAACGGAGGTCCGTGGAACTGAAGTGCCCTGCCCGAGGTCACAAAGTATTTAGTGACATTGTTATTTGAACTTAATGTGCTCATTCTTGCAATGCACTGAGTCTAAGCAAAGAATAAAAGATTCCAAAATTATTAGAAAATAAAGGAATCTTCTTTTGAGTTTGTTCTATTGGTATACATCTCTTCTTATAATGATGCTTTATGTTTATATGTAAGAAATTCTGTGATTCTCAAAGCAACCCTGTGGGATGCAGTTTCTTCATCCTGTTTTACAAAAGGAGAAATGAAGCCCAGAGAAGTTAAGTAACTTGCTGAAGTCAGATACTTTGTAAGTTCTCAGACCCAAACTAGATATGTCTAAAACAATTTGCCCAAATTATATTGTGTCCAGAAAGCCCAGAAGAAGCAGGCATTAACTACAGCATGGGATCACATGGCTCTCGTCTTGCCACTGGTCTGGTCCATTTTTCCAAGTTTGGGGGAGGGGAGAGGTCAGGTATTATTATACTCTAAAAACACTGTATGTTTATCTCCTCTCTTTCAGGTAATTAGTATTTACAGATCCTGGTAACTAGAAAATTCAGTTCATACAACAGTTGAATGCAATGCAGGTCCTCTGGGAATTTATCTAAAATTAAATCAAAACAGAATCAGCCAGATTAAGGTGCTGGTATAAAAATGGGTTTTGAAGAAAGAAAGAAATAGGGGAAGTATGCTAAGAATTCAGTTCATAAACTCTAATCAAACAATAAGGGAGGGAGGGAGTCATATTTTTTCTCCTTTTTAAAAAAATGAGTTCAGGGTCGCCTGGGTGGCTTAGTTGGTTAAGCATCCAACTCTTGGTTTCAGCTCAGGTTGTGATCTCAGGGTTGTGAGTTCAGGCCCGGCTTTGGGCTCTGCTCTGCATGTGGAGACTACTTAAAAAAATAAAAAAAAAATTCAGATAAATAAAAACAAAAACTTTTAGATTCATGAACAACACTCACTTTTTCTTTACACATCATTTTCTTGTTTTGGTAGTAGCCCACCAGCAAAATGATAGTAAGCAAAGATGGAATTTGCTACTACTTTGTCATTTCAGAGTTGCACACTGTTGCGATCAAATGTTCCTTGAGTTTGACAATAAATCTGAAAACTTAGAAGAGTCTAACCTTTTAGAAGGAAAAAATAAGGGCAGAAACAGAATTATGAGGGGGGAGCAGTTCCCATTCTGAGAGTAAGCTCCTACCCAAACTTAACTTTGTTCTAGAACTTACTGTTCTGTAGGAAGTCTTTCAACACTGCTGGTCTTTAACGCTCCATATATGACTTTCCTCTCTGGGCTTTGTTTTTCTGCCTTTATCTTGAGTGATTTTTTTTTTTTTTAATTCATTTGAGAAAGAGAGCGAGTGGGGGAGTGGCAGAAGGAGAGAAAGCAGGCGGGAGGGGCAGAGGGAAAGAGAGGAGCAAGTTCCCCACTGAGCGGGGAGCCTGACGCGGGTCTCCATCCCAGGACCCCAGGATCATGACCTGAGCTGAAGGCAGACACTTAACCCACTGAGCCACCCAGGCATTCCTTGTCGGATCGTTTCCATCCTGAAGTTTTGGATGGTTACTTACCTCCAGCATAAAACCAGAACCTTGTGGTAAAGCCCGTCTCCTGCCACTTTGTGTGACCATTGTCATGGGAGGCAGACTCATTTCACTGGTCTTACTGGAAAATTGAATGATGTAATGGAAATGCGAAGTACCTCACAAGCACAATAATCAAAGGCAATTCAGTCAATAGGTAAAAAGACTTGTAATACTTTATGTAACCTGGAATCAGCATCTTACACTTAGTAGACACTCCATAAATGTTTGTTTAATTGAGTGTCATTTTAAGGAGCAATCCCTTTTTAAGTAAGAAGAAGCCAGGAGATACGATAGTCCTCAACTCCTTCACTAATTGTTGTGAAAGTAGTGATACCAAGTGAAGAAGAGTTCCATAGAGTATTACTTTGCAGCTTCCCTGCTCCTACAGAAGCTTTCTCGATTAAATACAAATGCAAAAAGAAAGGGGGAAAAAAACCTTAACAGCGACACAAAAACCACAGTAGTTTGAGATTTGTATAGCTTTGTGTCCTAAAGTCTAGATTCTTCAGACACTTTCAGACTCAGGGGCTCTGATTTCTATCCTGGAGCATCAGGGTGACTGTGTAATTATTAGTAAAATGTTATGTCCATGGAAGAGAAAATGTTAGACTAGATTAAAGCCATCATTGGAGTTACTTGTGTGAAAAGACATGGTAAGCTCAGTTTTATTCTTTTAGTAAAAGTAGAATTTCCACTTTCAAGTGTGAAATCTTGCAGTCAAAGCAATTTTTTGAGATTTTATTTTTAATCTCTATACCCAATGTGGAACTTGAATTTACAACCCCGAGATCGAGAGTTGCATTGTCCCACTGACGGAGCCAGCCAGACGTCCCTCAAAGCAATTTTTAAGTGTAATTGGAACACTTAAAAAGATAATAATTGGAACATTAGTGGAACCCCTAAAAAAGGCAAGCAGGGAGCCCACACTAGGGCTGTGGCGCTGTGACAGAGCATGGGGCGCTTGGGAAGTAGTGCTGTAAGTGCACAGGGAAGAGGTGGCGACTGTGGGCATGGGAGCTGGGCGTGGAATGGTAGCCTGGGGCCAGGTGGTGAACAGCTTTCCACGACACACTGGAGTTTATACTTTATTCTGTTATCCATTATTTGTAACAGCACCTACTTTATAGGACTGTGTGGGCTCAGTGTGATAATCATGCATGTCAAGCACTCAGCACGGTGTTTGACACACAGTAAGTTGTTCTCTAAGTGTTATAGTAGTTGTTGCTCTTACTGTTTTTATAAGAGGACCGCTCTCAGAGGTTTTAGAGCATGGTCTGTCGGGTGACAGTGTAGGCCATGAACTGGAAGAGGAGAAACTGGGAGATGGTGTACTAGTTAGGAAGCTGTTGGCTGGTGCCCGAGGTTGAGACAGAGGGAGTGGAGAGAAGGTGGGCTCAGCAGGAGGACTGGACAGGGCTTAGAAAGAGAACAGTTACATGGAGCCCTCTGGTTGGGATGACTGGAGAATGGCGACCCCTAGGGAAAGAGGGGAAAAGCGGGTTTGTGGGGCTAGGACGCAGTGGTTCTGTTCATCCTACACAAATGATGCCGTACAGCCTGCATGCTGTCAGGGTTGTGCAGTTACAATGCCTAGGACTTGTGAGGGAGTGTGGCATGTCTGCGAGATATTTTTTTTTAAAGATTTTATCTATTTATTTGACAGAGAGAGAGAGCGGCAAGCAAAGGGAGACTGAGCAGGGAGCCCGATGTGGGGCTCGAACCCAGGACCCTGGGGTCATGACCTGAGCCGAAGGCAGACGCTTAACTGACTGAGCCACCCAGGCGCCCCCATGTCTGTGAGATCTTAAAGAAGCTGGAGAGGACCAGACTTTGTGTTTGATATGGACAAGGTGGCCTGGGGTCCCTTGGAATTTTTAAGGCCCAAACTGGGGAATTAGGAGACCTGGCAATTACAGTCATGAAATGAAATCAAAAGAGAGCCAGGAGATGGGAATGTCCTCTGGGGGAGGAAGGGGGAAATGAGGGTTCCGTGTGACAGGGAAGCTGCTCAGAATTCTTTTCTTTCCCTGTGTGTATGTGACTGACTTAGCACGTACACAGGCTTGCAGGGTAACCTGAAAACGTATGTACATGTGTTTCATGGGTTTGTCTGTAATGCATGAGTGTGGCTAACTTTTGAGTGAGTGTGTGTAATCACTCAACATGTCCATTACACCTCTATCAATGTACTCATCAATTTCAGAATAATTAATACATAATATTTAATACCACACATTTTTTAAAAGATTTTATTTATTTGACAGCAGCAGAGGGAGAGGGAGAAGCAGGCTCCCGACTGAACAGGGAGCCCAACATGGGGCTCCATCCTGGGACCCTGGGATCATGACCTGAGCTGAAAGCAGACGCTTAACCGACTGAGCCACCCGGGCACCCTTAACACCACACATTACTGCATATTGTATGTTAAGTAATTATTAAGGTATAATTCTGTGGTTTTTTTCCCCCCTCCAGTTCTGTAATGTTTAACTGAAATATACACACGTACATTGGCAGAATTCTGACATCAGTTCCCTGGAGTGAGAGCTATTATGGTGTGAAAGGCCAAGTGGAAGCCACTAGAACTACTCTACTCATCAAAATAGTGCACCGGAAGCAGTATCACATTCCTGGCAGGGTTGGCAGAGATTAGTGCCACCATCAGGACTTGAAAGATGTAAGGGTGGTGATTCCTGCCACATCTCCAGCCCACCTGCTTGGCCTGTGCAGAAGGCAGGTGGGTCTTGGGGGATGGAGGTGGGCTACTGTAAGCTCAGCCCGGTGGTGGCTCCGGTTGCAGCTGCTGAGCCAGATGTGGTTTCTTGCTGTAACAGATCCACTGTTTGCTGGCGGGTGGTATGCTGGTGAAAGCGTCTTTCTTCTGTGCCTGACAGGGCTGGCTGTGTTCCTTCACTCTTATCCCTCGGGGTCCCACCAGCACTCTCGCCTGGGTCAGAACACGATCGCACTCTTCATCCCAGGGGATATTGATCAGAGCAGCAGTAACTCCTCTAGAAGAGAAATGAACTATAAAGGTACTTGGGATCCTCTTTTGGAGAGAGAGCTAGCATGTTTTTGGCTGTGAGAGGGATAAGGGCATTATGTTAGGTGGAAGTCTGATTTTACCACTGACTTTATTTGGAAGTGAAGTATGGTTAAAGAGGTGTGTGTCTGGATCCCAGGCTGGCAAGGGGTGGACTGCAGTGGATTCATACTGAGTCAGCGTGGCTGGAAATCTGCGTGTAGCTTGGGCCACAGGAGGCAGTGTTCACAGGCTCTAGAAAGCAGAAGTGAGGCAACAGCCATATCTGTTCACACTCAGAAACTCAGCACAGAGGCAGCTGGAGCCCACGGGCTTACCTGCTGGGCTTGGGGCTGCTGTGAGGCCTACAGCTCCTCCAGCACCCACGAGCCTTTGTTTGTTCCTCCCATCTGCATGTGTGATGAACAGCTTTCCTGTGTCTTCATCCAAGCTGTTGACCGGTCGACAGTACAGTTTTTTGGCCAGAATCAGATACATGGCACTTTTATTTTATAGGGCAGTACAACACAAACACACTGGTGTAATAGCAGCAGCAAACACTTATTGAGTGCCTACTGTGTGCCAGGGACTGTTCCAAGCGTTTTTCATATCATTATTTAATTCTCCCAACAACCCTGTGAACTGGGACCTTCCACTGCTCCAGCTTTACAAATGAGCAAACGGGCACAGAGAGGGTTAAACAGTAGCTGGTTTCGAGGTAGTAAAATTGCTGCCAAAAGCCAGACCGCTTGAGACCAGGGTCCGTGCTCTTAAATTCTAGGGCAGCGCTGTTCTCTGAAGTCCCTTCTTTGCAAGCTGCCTGTGATCCCTTCAACCACATTCTCTGGGGGTTCTCATGGTGTTGAGCCTGCATGTTTCCTTCATTTACTTCAATCCTGGCTTTGAAGAAGCATTGATACCACACTTTGTGCCAGTCGCTGTTCTAAGCACCTGCTGAACACTCAGCAGGAAGTCCTTGTGACAACCCTGTACTGTAGGTGACGTTTTCCTGTCCTTTCAGATTAAGAACCAGAGCCACGAAGAGGGGAAGGGATTTGCATGAGTCACACGGGCTCCATGTAGCAGAACTGGGGTCTGAGCGCAGGCAGTGTGGTTCTGGAGTTCTTGAGCTGACATACAGCACAGACGCTGCTGTCAGCTTGTCAAGAATGACCTCAGCAAGAGACTGTCAAGGGTTTCTCCATCCTGTAAACGGAAAAATTTGTCCTCAATGTGGAGTCTTGCGTATTTAGTTCTGCAATAAGTGAGTCTACACACCAACGCATTTGGAACCAAATTCCAAGCAGCTGTAAACAGTAAATATTTTGTTTCCGTTATCTTTGTAGCAATAGCACGAGAAAAGAATTAACGACCAAAACTATGGGAGTTTTAAATATTTTTTGTTTGGTGTTTATATGTGATTTATGGGAAAACAACTTCCTGGAAAACAACTTTGTTTCACAAAAAAATGACCATCTTGCCACACCTTTCATAAATCAATCTGCAGTATAAGTTAGGTGTGTTTTCCTAGCAACCAAATTGTGAGAACATTTGGCAGGTAAGAGGCAGCTGAGCTGTTATGATTGTGTAACGGTGCCGGAAGCTACACCGCGCGGCTGGCAAGACCCATGGCAGCCCGGAGCTGAGCGGCTGAGCCGCCCTTGTCCTCCGCATCTGACTGTGACTGCCCCTCACACATGGCACACGCAGCTCTGCCTTGCTCAGTGTCGTCCTTAGTAAAACCACAGTTTCATAAAAGTAGTAAAATGTGAGAAGATACAGGAGACTGCATAAAGCTAATGTACAGCCTGATTATTCTAAAGTGAACACCCTTGTGTCTTAACTAGCCAGACTGAAAAAGAAAACACTGTCAGCCACCCAGATGTCCCTTCCTGTCCCCTCCCTGCCAAAGGCAACCATGGTCTTGCCCTTACTTGGGGTCACTTCCCTCTCTTTATGGTTTTCTTACCCAAGTGTGCATCCTTAAACACTTGACTTCGGTTGTTTGCTTTTGCCAGATTTGGGGTTTGCTTTTGCTTTTGCTGCTTTCCCGACTTTTTGTTTTGAAGAATTTCAGACTTGCAGAAAAGTTACGTGGTATAATGAACACTAATATGCCCTTCACCTAGATTCACTAATTGTTAGCATTTTGCCAAATTTGCTTTCTCTCTCTCTCTCAATGTATGTGTGTATAAATATATATATATACATGTAAATCTTTTACAGTTATATGCATATATATATATGTCCTTTGTGTGTGTGCGTGTGTGCTTCCTTTCTCTTTCCTGAGCTATTAGTAAGTTGCAAGCATCAAGCCCTGCATCCTTAAATTCTTCAACATGTATCTCTTCAGAACAAAGATGTTCTCCTATGTAGACAAAACAAATGGTCACACTCAAGAAATTTAACGTTAACAAAATACTCTTATCAAATATTCAGTTCATATTCACACGTCCCCAGTTGTCCAGTAGTATCCTTTAGAGCTTTTCTTTTTTTGCATCCAGGATCCAATCAGAGATCACTTATTGCATTTAGTTATCACACATCTGTGTCATCTCCTTTGATCTAGAACTACTCCCAGCCTTTTTTGTCTTTAATGATACTGACATTTTTGAAGAGTTTGGAAGCTTTTTAAAATAAATTTTTGCATTGAAGTATAATATGCATAAATAAAAATGTATTAATTATAAGTGTACGTTTGAAGAATTATCACAAAATGAACACAGCCACATAACCAGCACCTAGATGAAAAAATCCTTCTGAGACAGGATCTCAGAAGCCCTTCTGTGTGCCTCTCAAGACTACGCACCACCAGCTCCTGCACGTAACCACATTGTGGCCCCATTAATCAGTTTTTCCAGTGCTTGGATTTCACATAAGTGGAATCTGCAATATGTATTCTTTGGGGGCTGCTCCTGTTACTCACTGTTAAACTTGGGAGATTAATCCCTGTTGTCCATAGTTGCAGTCAGTTCATTTTCATTGCTGTGTTAGTGTATCTCAGTCTGTCTATCCATCCTCCCATTGATGGATGTGTGGCTTGTCCATCTTGGCTTCAACAGAATTCAGACACAGCTGGATGTCCTGTACCCTGTTGTACACTTGTGTGCGTTTCTGTTGGGTAAATAAACGTCCAGGGATGGAATTGTTGGGTCCCGGAGTATGAATGTCTTCCACTCTCATAGATAATAGCAAACTGCTTTACAGACTGTGTTTGCAGTTCCTCCTCTGACCAGCTTTTGCTGCTCGGCATTCTGACCTGTCAGCCTGCCTGGTTTCAGCCGCTCTGGTGCGTGTGGTTTCTTTTGGTAGCTTTAATTTGTGATTCCCTCATTTGATTTGCATTTGCCCTGATTCAGTGCCTTTTCTTACTTCCGTTGGCCATTTGGGTTTATTCTTTTTCCATTGGATGGTCTTTTGTGTTTTGTGTTCTTGTTGAGTGTCAGGTGTTCCTTAGTTTCAGGTTACCAGTCCTCTCCCAGTTGGATGTGAGGCAAATAACTTCACCCACCCTGGTCTTGCCTTTTGAGTATGAAATTGCCATTTGTGTAGATCAGAATGATCAGATATTGGCAATTTCATGTGGTTCTACCTACCGTGTATGACGTTTACTAGTCTTTCCCTTTGTTAGGTTAATGCTTTTTGTGTCCTATTTAGGAAATTTTCCTCTACCTCTGAGGTCATGAAATTACTCTTCTGTATTGTTGCCTAAATGTGTTATTGTTTATCTTTTTCTTTTTTTTAAAGATTTTATTTATTTATTCATGAGAGACACAGAGAGAGAGAGAGGCAGAGGGAGAAGCAGGCTCCCAAGGAGCAGGGAGCCCGATGCGGAACTCGAACCCGGGACCCTGGGATCATGACCTGAGCCGAAGGCAGACGCTTAACCATCTGAGCCACCCAGGCGCCCCGTTATTGTTTTTCTTTTTGGATTTATGTGTATGATCCACATAGAATTAAATTTTTTGTGTATTCTATGAGGTCAGGTCAAGTTTTCATTAAAAATATGCATATCTAATTGAGCACTATTTTTAAAGTTTTATTAAGGTATAATTTACACGCCATAAAATAACCTCTTGAAAGTGTATAGCTCACTTACTTTTAAAAAATTTACAGAATTGTATGAGCATCACCGTGATCTGGTTTTAGAACATTTCCATCACCAACAGGCCTACTGTGCTTCCAGACCCAGCAACTGGGAATCTACTTTCTGTCCTTATAGACTTGCTTTTTCTAGACATTTCACATAATTGAAATTATGCACTATGTGGTCTTTTGCATCTGGCTTCTTTCACTTAGCATATTATTTGAGGTTCATCCATATTGTAGTGTGGATCAGTATTTAGTCCTTTTTACTGATGAGTCAGATTTCATTGTATGGATGTACCATTGTCCATTCACCAGCTGATGCACATTTGGGTTATTTCTACATCTTGCCTGTCATAAGTAAAGCTGCTCTAGACATTTGTGTACAAGTCTTGGTGTGGATAGATGTCTTAATTTCTCATGAGTAGAGACTTGGATTAGAATTGCAAGGTTGTATGGTAATTCCTTTTTGTATAATTTTATTTTTTAAATCATTGTGCATTGACTTCTTTTGGTGTACAGTTCTATGAATTTTAACACATGTGTAGATTTTGTAGCATCCAGTATAATCAGGATACAGAACAGTTCCACCCCCAGTCTTTTTCTTGTGTGGACCCTTTAGAGACCCACCTCCAACCCTCTCTCTCCCCTCAGCAACAAATAATCTGTTATCTGTCCCTATAGTTTTGCCTTTAGGAGCAGGTCATTAAAATAGAACCGTAGAGTATATAAAATTTTTTTAAGATTTTATTTATTTATTTTGAGAGAGAAAGAGAGTGTGTGCACGTGCAAGTGGGGGGAGAGCAGAGGCAGAGAGAGAGAGAATCTCAAGCAGACTCCCTGCTGAGCACGGAGCCCGATGCAGGGCTCTATCCCATGACCCTAAGATCATGATCTGAGCCGAAATCAAGTCTTGATGCTTAACCGACTGAGCCACCAGATGCCCCTAGAGTGTATAAACTTTTAAGACTCGTTTCCTTCACTTAGTGTAATTGAAATATTGAGCTTCATCCTGGTTGTTGCATGTATCTGTTCATTCCTTGAATGCTGAATGGTATTCCATCCTGTAGATGCCCCCGCCAAAGGACGTTTACGCTGTTTCCAGATTTTGGCAATTATGAAAAGAGTTGCTCTAAGAATTTGTGCACAACATTATGTATGAACATAATGTTTAATTTCTCTAGGGTAAAATATCTAGGTTTGGAGTTGCTGGGGCATATTATCAGTGTATGTTTAGCTTTATAAGTAACTGCTGCAGATTTTTCCAAAGTGGCTATACTTTTTTGTATTGCTGCCAGCAGTATATGAGCATTCTTGTTCGTTGTCCTCATCAGTACTTGATATTCTCAGGACTTTCATTTTAGTCATACTAACAGACGTATGGTGATGTTTATTTCCTATTTTAAATGTGCATTTCCTAAATGGCTAGTGATGTTAGTATTTTTTTTCATGTGTGTATTTACTAGCCCAGGGTCTTGGGGGGGCGTGGCTGCAAAGGAAGCAAAAGATGTCCACCCTGAACCAAGCACTATTTTTGAAAAGGCCGTCCTTTTCCCATGCTCTGTAGTGTCTCTTTTGTCATAAATTATGTCCATATGTGTGAGAGTCTGTTTCTCAACTTTTTGTTGTTTCATCTGTTTGTCTGCCCTTATGTCGATATCCGCTGCCTTAACCACTAGAGCTTTGTAAGAGCTGTTGGAGTCCTGCAGACCAGGTCTCCTCCTGGGTTTTCTTCAGGACCTTTCATAAAGATGGAATCATGCAGGGTGTGATGTTTTCCAGGTTCATCCACATTGTAGCATGAATCAAAACCTCACTCCTTTTTATCACTGAATGCTATTTCATTGTATGGATACACCATTCAGTTGATAGAACTTTGGGTGGTTCTCACTTTCTGGCAGTTATGAATAACGCCGCTGTAAACACTCACATACAGGTTTGTGTGTGGATGTATGTTTTAATTTTATACCTAGGAGGAGAATTGCTGGTAACACATGTGGAAGCTCTGTGTTTAGCATTTTGAAGAGTTGCCAGAGTGTTTTCATTTTACATTCCTACCAGCAGTGTATGAAGATGGCAATTTCTGTTCATCCCTATCAACACCTGTTTTCTTCTTTTTCATTGTGGCCATCATGGTAGGTATGAACTGGCATCTCATTGTGGTTTTGATTTGTGTTTCCCTGATGGCTAATGATGCTGAGCAGCTTTTCAGGTGCTTGTTGGCCATTTGCATATCTTCTTTGGGGAAATGTCTATTTAGATTCTTTGCCTTTTTAAAAAATGGGGTGTCATTTTGTTGTTGGAAGAGTTCTTTATACCCTCCTTCTCTGGGTGTCTGGAGCACATCACCCCACTTTATTCTCCTGTCTCTTCTTGTTCTGCTTTCATAACAGGCTTTAATTTGTGAGTTGATTTCTTGGTGAATCAACTCATTCATCTATCCATCCATTTTGTGTTTATTCAACAGATATTTAAGTGCCTTAGTTGTGTCTTTGCTATTTCTTTGCCTTCTCAGTGCTGTTCTGAAAGAGCTAGCTGCCACTATTGTTTGTCTGGCTGGTAGCACTATCATCTTGAAGATTCTAGATAATTACCCGTGAGAGCATCTGTGCCAGTCTGAACCACACATCACTTGACGTGACATCCTGTCAGCCTCAGCTATACCTCAAGAGTCTTACTTTTCTATCCCCATTCCCACCAAACCAAATGCACCAACGCCTTCCCCAAATGTCTACCAATGGGTGTGTCTTTTTTTTTTCTTTGCTTTACAGTAGAAGTTTGCTTTCGTCTGGTAATGCCCAGTCCCTTCACTTGAGGTAAGGTTTCTATCTTCTTTCCCCTTTTTGGCAACTTTCCTCCTTTAGCTGCCTTTCCTTTTCCTGCATCTTTAATCTGTCCCCTCTACTGGAACATTCTGTCATCCCACACCAGTCTCTAGTACTTCCACCCTGCACACATCCTCCCAGGATGCCACGTCACCTACTTCTCTGCCATACTTCATGGCCAGACTTCTCTCAAGGATTGAGCACGTGGGCTTTCTCCACTTCTCCACTTACGCTCACATGTCACCCCCCACCTCAGGCCTGGCCTGTGCCCTCCACCACTCACCTATGTCTCTACCTGTCACGGTATCAATAGTCTTCGTACCACCGAGGCCAGGATCATTTTTCTAGTCACATTGTACTCGATGCAGTTGCCCATTCCTCCTCCTTGAGACACTGTCCCCTCCTAGCTTTCTTAGAATCCTATTTGTCTGACTGTCCTCCAACCCCACTTGTCCCGCTTCAGACTTTATTGCTGGATCCCCCGCCCCACACCATTTATCGACGTTGAAGTTCCCCAGACTTACTTCCTGGCCCTTTCCTTTCTTGTCATCATTCCAGGGTGGTAGTAGAAACACCCCCCTCTAGCCTAGATCTTCCCTCTGATTGGGATGATGTGGCTACGCCCTTGACATCTTCATTTGGCAATTTCATAGGCATCTTTTTTTTTTAAAGATTTTATTTATTTGACCGAGAGAGACACAGCAAGAGAGGGAACACAAGCAGGGGGAGTGGGAGAGGGAGAAGCAGGCTTCCCGTGGAGCAGGGAGCCCAATGCGGGGCTCGATCCCAGGACCCTGGGATCATGACCTGAGCCGAAGGCAGATGCTCAATGACTGAGCCACCCAGGCACCCCTTGTAGGCATCTTAAACTTAAGGGGTCCAAACTGAGCCTCTGATCTTGTTCCTAAAACCTTTACCTGCCTCAGTCTTACCCCAGGAAATACTTCATCATCATCCACTTACTATGGGCAGAACCCAGGGAGTCCTCCTCATTCCCTCTCCTCACCCCGCACATCCAGTCTATTGGAACGTCTTAGCCATCCTGCTTGGATATCATATTGTCAGTCTGTCTGCTTCTACTCTGCTGTCACCTAAGCTGGGCCACACTTACCCTTTACCTGGGCCATAGCAACAACCTGGGAATGAGTCCCTGCTACTACTCTTTTTAATTTTTATTTTTCTTGCTACTGCTCTTGATACCTCCCAAGCCATTCATCACCTATTAGCTGAGTGGTTTTCTTAAAAAAGCAGGCCAGCCATGTGGGCTCCTGGATAGGATCCCAGAATAGAAATCAGACCAAAAATTGTTGAAATTTGAATAAAATCTGTAGTCTAGTTAATAACATTGTACAGATATTAATTTTCTTGACATATTACAATAAGATGTTAACATTAGGACAAGTTGGGCAAGGAATATAAAGGAACTCCTTGTACTATATTTGCAACTTTTCTGTATGTATAAATTAGTTCAAATTTAAAAGTTTTAAAAAGTTAAAATGCAAGAGTAGAAGGAAAGAAAATCACATTGTGCATTCACGAGCTTAAAACTCTGCTGAAGCCTTCCACAGGCCTAACACATGACTCTGAAGGCTCTTGATGGCTCCAGGGACCTGCCTGCCCTTCCAGCTTCATGGAACGATGCACTTTCTCCCTCACTTGGCTTCAGCAACTGTGGTCCTCTTTCAACGAGGAAAAGAGGTGATGATCTTTCCACACCAGTCCCCCATCCAGCGCCATCTGTCCCGGGCTCACAGTGTGACCAGCTCCTTCTCATCATCAGTGTCTCCACTTCAGTGCCATTTCTTCATAGATACCTTCCCTGCCTCCTATCTCCCAGCCAGCCTTCCTGTTCACTTGCTGTTCTCTGTGGCAGGAACCCTTCGCTTTCTTCAGGGTCCTTAGTCACAGCTCGTGACTTGGGCCCTTGCTTATGCTCCCTGCTGCTGGTTCTGTGGCGTCAGGCACGATGTATACCATGCTTGCAGTTGTATCATGAGTGTTTGGCTGGCATAGAGTGGGCGAGGGGCTAGAATCAGCAGACAAGTAGCTTCCTGTTCCTCGTTGTGTAAGGAAAGTTACTCTGTAATTCAGCCTCCGGAGAAGTACAGTACTTGCAGCATTTTATTCTGCCCTTCCTTGATTTTCCCACTGTTTGCAAGTGGACTGCTGCTTTAGAGAGGTGACCCGATTCTTCACATATCTGAATGCCCTCTGTGTGAGACCTTCAGCTAGGTGCTGGAGGGGCTGAGGCACAGTCAGGTGCAAGGTATTATTGGCCTTTGTAATAGAACTAAACCTCATTCTTGGCAGATCTCTGGAGCACTTTATTTGTTAAAAGAATGAGTAGTATAAGTTAAATATTTTCCTTTTTAAATAAGGCAGATACACACACACACACACACACTCATGCATTATATATCCAATCATGTAATAGATGCACACATACAGGATTGTGGAATTTTTAGCCTTCAAATGTCCTTCATGCTGGCTCTGTCTTGGCAGGGAGAGTCCTGGGAAGAGAACCACAGGACGGGAGGCTCTGCTGGTGTCCCGCCTTTGCCAGGCACTACTGCTGTACCCTAAGGCAGCTTGAGGAAAGGCTCCACAATGGGGTGTTTGGGAAATTGATAGAGGTGTTTTTTTAATGGTCTCAGTGATGAAGGGTTATAGATTGTCCATGAGTTTAATTTTATTCAGGATGGTAAAGAGGACATTACAAATTAAGTGTGTAATAAAAACATAATAAAAAGGACCATTGGGTCTGATCGGGTTGAGAACCTGTGGTTCATTGTCCAGTTTCCAGAAGGTGCTATTATGGGTCCTCAAGGAATTTAAAGTATTTCAAAGAACCCAACAGGAATGTCATGATTCATGATGATCCCAGGTGAAGCAGAGCTTTATGCTGGGAACTGCCAGTTTGGTGGGAAGCACCATCGTGCGGTGCGTTGCCAAAACTTTGCATGTTGGTGATACAAGAATTTCTGGGATACAGCCAGGCACTAGATGTTGTCATCTGCATTCAGTTCAGGAGGGCATACTGTGCAGATCAGTCAGGTGATGCCGTAGCTTATGGAAGCAGAGGTCCTCTGGCTGCTTGGCAGGTGTTCACACTGTTGGTTGGCTGGACGGAGAGGACCCTGGTGGCAGTGGGATCCTGGAGAGGCAGAAAGAAAGGGGAGGTTGGCCAAGGTGACAAGAGTTTGTTTATCTGCTTTTCAAATTTGCCTGGGGCTGAAGCCTCAGCAGAAGGGTCAGTAACTCCTGCAACATTCTCCTGGCCTGGCTCAACGGTGTGTGCCAAATCCTATTAGCACTGCGGCCATATGCTTAGTTAAACATTCAGGCCCCATGGAGTCAGAGAGAACCCCCACGAAATAGCAGTTTGTTCAGTGGTGTGTTTTACTACATGTGTTGCTCTTAATGGGTATGAAAGATCAAAGAGCTCCCGCATTCGTTTTACAAAATGCTTTTAGGAATCATGTAGTAAAATGTAAAGTGTGTAAAACACAGAAAATGTGTCATAACTACAAATATTCACATTAAAAACATTTTTAAGGAATAATGTATATCAAGCAAATGAGCTATATATAAAGATGGGGTCTGAATTAGATTTTTGAACTAATTTTTCAACCCATTTTCATCTTCTTTGGAATATATTCAGTGTTTGCAAGCTCTGTTTTTTTTTTCATTATTTAAATTGTATTAATTAACATATTCTGTATTACTAGTTTCAGGGTTAGAATTCAATGATTCATCATTTGCCTATAACACCCAGTGCTCATTATATCAAGTGCCGATCACCTAGTTATCCCTCCCCCCACCTCCAGCAACCCTCAGTTTGTTTCCTAGAGTTCAGCATCTCTTACAGTTTGCCTCCCTCTCTGTTTTCATCTTATTTTATTTTTCCTTCCCTTCCCCTATGATCCTCTGTTTTGTTTCTTAAATTCCACAAATGAGTGAAATCACATGATATTTGTCACTTAGCATAATACCCTCTAGTTCCGTCCATGTCATTGCAAATGCCAAGATTTTATTCTTTTTATGGCCGAGATATTAGAAATTATCCTACAATTTTGTTTGATGGAGTATCCCTTCCTATTCCATTTCCAATTGCTACCCTGCTATTAGTGTACAGGGTAGTTTCTCTCTTATATTTGCTACTAAATGTCATCTGTAATAAATAAAAGTTAATACTTACTGGTTTCACATGCAGTTGTCCTCTTTATCCCACCTACTCTTCTTTCCGTAGTTCTTATACCTCTTTTCTATTTTAATAAAGTTAAGAAAAAGCTTTCTGTTGCTAGTCCATTCCTTTTCTCCAGTAAAGAAGGATCTAGATCTTCACTGTTAAGTACAGTAGCAGCTGGCCGCACGGAGCTCTTGAAAATGTAAATCACGGGGCGCCTGGGTGGTTCAGTCGGTTAAGCGGCTACCTTAGGCTCGGATCATGGTCCCAGGGTCTTAGGATCGAGCCCCGCATCAGGCTCCCTGCTTCACGGGGGGCCTGCTCTCTCTCTCTCTCTCTCTCTCTATCAAGTAAATAAATAAATAAATCTTTTTTTTTTTTAAGATTTTATTATTTATTTGAGAGAGAGAGGGATAGAGCACAAGCAGGGGGAGCAGCAGAGAGAGAGGGAGAAGCAGGCTCTTGCCGAGCAGGGAGCCTGATGCGGGGCTCAATCCCAGGACCCTGGGATCATGACCTGAGCCAAAGGCAGATGCTTAACCGACTGAGCCACCCAGGTGCCCCAATAAATAAATCTTAAAAAAAAATGTAAGTCACAGTGAAAAAAAAACCATTAGAAATCCATCTCTTCACTCACACTAGCCACGTTTCATGTGCTCAGGAGCCACATGTGGCTGGTGGCCACTGCACTGAGAGCTGTCGCACATTCCCATCATGGTGGATGGTTCTTTTGGACAGCTGGGTCTAGACGCCATATACACTCCATTAGCCCACATCCTGTATTATCCCATCACCTACAGTTGCCCTCAAGGGTTTGTTGAAAGCCTCTTCAGTTTTCTGGAACCATCTGGAACTTTCTCCTCCAGTTCCACCTCTCACACTTCTCTAAGCCCAGCTGTGTGCGGCTGAAATACCAGGCCAAATTGTATTGCCGGTTAGGCTGCTCTCTGCCCCTAACCTGGTCACAAGTCACCCTGGTCCTGGTTTGTTCCTTGGGGCCCTAGGTCCCTTCTTAGTTGGTGTAAGTGGCAGGTATACTGGCCTGGATCTGCAGCAGTCATGAGGACTTTCCTGACCAGGGATAATGGAGTTTTTACCTCTTAACCTCGTTAACTCGACAGTTTGAAGAGCTCTGTATTCCTTGTATTTTATTTCTCTCTTTTGTGTTTTTCCACTTCAGTGTGATTTTGTGGAGCCTAGCCCTGCCACTTTGCCTTAGTTTGATTTGGTTGACTTTTTTCCAGCAACTTTTCTTTCATCCTTGAGCTCCTCCCCTGATTTTTTTTTAAACTAGTCTCCACAAGTTCCATCTCTTCATTAAATTTGTATTTATGATGTATTCTTGGTTCAGTGGTATTTTTGTGTTATAAATAAGTTTGACCTATTTTTCATATTTCTTTCTTATTTTTGACAGAACATAGTTTGTAATTGGTGTTAATTTAATACTTTCCCGTTTTCCTTTTATAAATTGTGGTATATATATTCAGTGGGAAACTTCATAGTATTGACAATAAATGAGTGCAGTTCATGCACATTGATATGGATGAATCTCGAACATAATGCTGAGCCAGAAAATGCAGCTTTGAGAAGAATACTTGTAAAATGTCATTTATTTAAATAAAAAAAAACCCTGTTAATGCTGCATATTGTTTAGCATTCCACAATATTAGCAGCCTGGCACTCAGAATAGTTATGTGCTTTGTTGGGGGAGAAGGACTTGCCATGGATGAAAGTCCACAGGGCACCTGAACAGGGCAAGTGACCTTTGATTTCTTTGACTGGTGAGACCCTGAGAGCTCAGCATATTTATCCTTATGTGTTTCTGTGTCTAAAATATTGTGTAATTATTAAAAAAAATTCATGCTTATTTTAAAGATAAATAACAAAAATATCTAATATACAAAATGTTTTCCATAATCCTGTTTTCCTATTAATATTTTGGCCTATTTCGGTGTGTTTCTTTTCTTTTAAAATATTTATTTGAGGGAGAGAGAGTATGAGCGGGGGAGGGGCAAAGGCAGAGGAGAAGCAGACTCCCCCGCTGAGCAGGGAGCCCAACACAGGGCTCGATCCCAGGACCCCAAGATCATGACCTGAGCTGAAGGCAGACGCTTAACCGACTGAGCCACCCAGGTGCCCCATGTTTCTTTTAATTAATTTTTTCAGCTTTGTTGAGGTATAATTGACAAATGGAAAAATGTAGGATATTTAAAGTGTGTATTATGACTCCCTGTCGTGTATGTGGTGTAAGAACATTTAAATCCTACTCTCTCAGCACATTTCAGTTAGACTGTACAGTGTTGTGACTCTAGTCGCCACGTTTTACATTAGGTCCTCAGGCTGTGTTTCTGTGTTTTTAGTCTAGTGTTGTTCAGAATAATTCTTTCTTTCTTCCTTGTGATGTTAGCTGCTGCTCTTCCTGTCTTCCTTCTCCAAGCACTCAGTTGTGTGGTTTGGGGCCAGCACCTCTGCTGGGCAGCGAGCTGCTTGCTGAGCCGTCTGGAACTTTCCTTCCTGGGGAGTCTGAATCCACTTCCCGTCTTTCCTTCAGGTTCTGTACAGACCTCCACTTTCCAGCCCCAAACAGGCGACTTCTGAAGACTCCTCCACCTGCTTTTGTGAACGAGGGGCTGTTGGTTGTCACCCCAGCTGTGCATGTCCATGTGCCCCATTTCACATGCTCTTCTCTCATATGGGCACTCATTGCTCACTGCCTTGGTTTCGCTTTCAGTTTTGCTTTTTCAAGAGTGCACAACACTGTTGTGATTTTCTGGAGGCATAGATTGCAGTCCCACGTCATGCAGCATGAGGCTGGTGTGGGAGAGCGGAACACCCAGCCCCTGGCCTCCCAAGTGGCAGAGTGGCCCCACTCTGGCTTCGCAGCCTACACCTGGCCACACTTTTAAGGTTATTAAAAACAGACCTCACAAACACAACTATGGGTCTTCTGGAGAAGGTCTAAAAAGGAAAGACTGCCTCCAGTACTGGAATGAAATGAGAAATTGGAGATGTCAAAGATGATACAGCTTCTTGATCAGAAAATAGAGGTTTTGGGTTTCTCAGCTATTATGGCTTGAGCAAGTCTGCCATGTGCTCTGTGGGAACAAGGAAATGCAGTTTGGGAAACTTTTGGTCAGTGATCCAGCCAGCATGGAAAAAACACTCCTAAGAGGAGAGAAAACCTTCAGCCTTGATGTGAGCTGCAAACTGGCTTGAAAAGTGAGGAAAAGCACAGCAAGCTCACAGAGGTACTGGAAATGGGACTTGGGATCATGCCAGAAGCCTGCATCAACATTTCCACGGAGGAACAGGTGCCGAAGGCACCAGTGTGGCCCCTCCCAGGGAAGGCTAGTCAGGAATTGTAAGCATTGCATGTTTTTCTTTGATGGTGGGATGTTTCCAGGGTGGGTAGGGTGAGGCTGGCTGTTGCCCTTCTTCCCAGCTGAAGATGCTCACAGGAAGTGTCCTGCGGGTAGTCTGCCCCTGCGGCAGAAGGAAATGCCTCTGCAAATAAGTCTACCCTGGATGAAGTCTAGCAGTGTTGAAGGTGGCCATGGAAGCCCGAGCCTTCGGCTCTGTTGTTGCCAAGCAAGTGAGCTAGCGGCAGACGAGGTGCCTGGGCAGCCACGCTGTGTCGCACCATGTAGAGTCATTGGTTGGCAGAAGACAGCCTGGGTGTGGCCCGGCTCTCTGGGATTACACTGCTGTGGTCAGGGGTGCAAATCCGATGATCCTGGGAGGTAGCTTGTGAAGGTCACACTGGTGTTTTGTTTTGTTTAATCTCTCCCAGACCTCTGAGCTCTTGCCACATCGACTTTTTGGTTCTTCAAGGTTATTCAGCTTTGTTTCTTATTTATATATTTTCCTGTCCTAACTCTAGCAAGTTAGCTACTTCCAAGCCTATCTTTTTTCTTTTTTTCCTTCTACCTGCCAACACCCACTCCTTTATCTTTAATTCCCAAGGATGGTGTATTCATGACTGGCTCTGTGTCTCCTCTAAATCTCAGAACGGTTGCATCTTGAAGCTCACATATACCTTGCTTTCTTTTTTTTTTAAAAACAGCTTCATTGAAGTATGATTCACACCCTATACGATGCACCCCTCTGACGTACACAATTCAGCGGCTTATCGTATATTCACAGAGTTGTGCAACCATCACCACTCACTGTAGAAGATTTTCAACCCCCCAGAAAGAAGCCTTGTGCCTGCCAGCAGCTGCTCCCTATTCCTCCACCCTCAGACCCCTGGTGACCACTCATCTCCTTCCCGTCTCTACGGATTTGCCTGTTGGGACCTTTCACAGATGCAGGGTCATAGGCTCTGTGGCCTTTGGTGACCGGCTTCTTTCACTGAGCATCACATAGCTTTATGTCTGTTTGTAGTGTTTTCCCTTTGTTTGGTTTTCTTTGTCAGCTATTTAGTTGCCCCCAATCTCAGATGATAAATTGAGTCATTTATCTTCTTCCTGGAGTCTCTTTTCAATTGTCTTTGTTCTGTACTTAAATCTGCAACTTTGAAATTATTAACTTTTAAACTACTAGTTTAAATATTAACTATTAAAATCTTAAAATTAACGGTCATTTGTCAGTTCTCTGGGGGAAAGAATTCAGTGTGTGACTCCTCTTGTACCTGCTTCAGATGTCTGCTAACTCCCTCTGTCTGATGTCAGTCTGTGTTACCCTCTGGCGAATAACCATCGATGAGCTGCTGCTCTGTTTTGGCTCCTGACACCTCTCCTTTTCCCCCTCTCGTTTCATAGCCTGCGATGATTTAAACTCTGTTATATTACTGTATTGCAAGGCAGTTACCATAGACCTTCATTTTTTTGGTTTGTTTTCTAAAACTCCCTGTAGAAAGCCTTTGTCCCTTGTGAACATCCCGTCAGCACAGAGACCTGAATCTGTGTAAGTCTCTCTTCCTGTAGATGTGTGTCATTACTTACTTACCTCCTGTCCTCATACTCACTGCCATCCCCCCATGCCATGATTTAATGTTTTGTGAACATTACTTCATGCCTTTCCTCGGTTTACTGAGTTACTCCTGAGTGTGCCCCTAAGGACGCTCTAAGAAAGAGCATCATCTCTCCCTTTTTATGTGCATTAACTCATGTAATCCCCACAACATCTCTGTGAAATGCTGTTATTGCTCAGTTCCTAGTGTTTGCATTTTATTGATGAGGGAACTGGAGTGGAGTGTTTATGTCACACTTTTCAACTACACTCAGTCTCTAAAACTGGAGTATGCTTTCTTCCCTATTCATTCCCTTCAACACTCTGCCCAGTTAGTTCCTCACCCTCAGTAAGTACTCGATAAATAGTCAATTTGTTGGGTAAGTAAATGAGTGAATGAGCAGATGAATGAATAAAATAGTACCTGGCGGGCTCCTTATGGGTGTGTCAAATGTTTTCCTTCAAAGAACTTGTTTCTGTGGCCTTTGTGAAGGCCTGTGGCATGAAAGCATAATTCAAGAGTATTTTAGAGGTGGGAGGAGTGGGTCTCTGAAGTTTTCACCACCGGGCTTTCTTGTGCTAATACTTGGCACCATAGCACATAACAGGGTAGGATTTAGTAAAGGCCAAATACAAAAGTGAAGAAGACAGAACGTGGGAATGCAGTCACTAAGGGCCTGGTCACTGGCCTTTGGCTGTGATAGCAGCATATTTACTTCTTACTGGTAGAGAGAGGGACACGAGGTGCAGAAAAGCACCTGTTCCAGGAGCAGGATGTAGAGCATGTACATGTGTGTTCTAAAGTTTGTTTTGTTAGCTAAAGGGTTAGTCAGAACCAAGTTAAACAGGCACCGTGCCCACCCTTTGTTTCTTTTACCTGCTTGAGTAGCTGTTTCATATTTTATTATTTGGGACTTCATTTTTTGAAAAGAGGTTCGGTTTCACCAACACCCATTTGCCGCCGGAACTTGTGATTTATTGTCAAGTGTAGTGACAACCAGGATGAATCAGTCCTTGTGATTAGTGGTTTTACGTAGGAGCAGAAAGGACAGAGACCCATCCAGAGTGTTTTCATGTTAACAAGCTGCAAAATGTTTTATTTTGTTTTCCCCACCAAAACTTCTGGTCTTCTTAAGCAGAAGCAACAGATAATTATGAAATATCGTATCTATAATTTTGTAGAACCTGTTTATTTGATAGATGAATCTTTCAGTATTTATTTTCCTTATTGACTGACTACATTTTATTTTGTTTATTTATTTTTAAAGATTTTATTTATTTATTTGAGAGGGAGTGAGAGAGAAAGCTTGAGCAGGGGGAGGGGCAGAGACAGAGACTCTCAAGCAAACTCCATGCTGAGCACGAGGCTCAACACAGGGCTCGATCTCCTGATCCATGAGATCACAACCTGAGCTGAAACCAAGAGTTAGATGCTTAACTGACTGAACCACACAGGTGCCCCGACTGACTACATTGTAGTTTAAATAATTCTCATGTTTCTTGGCCGTTACAGACCTAGTTATGAAGAAAAATACAATACCAAGTGGAGTAACTTTTTAGAATGTTTATGAACTAGGCCAAACTGATTGCCTCTCTTATGTTTATTGTTTCAAATCATTAGCGATGCAGACTTCTAGGCATTTGTTAGGTTATGCTGCTAACTCTCAAGGTCGCGTCTCAAAACATCCTTTCCTTCCTGAGTATTCTCCTCTTTCTGCTGAGCTGACATTCAGGTCCTTGATGCTGGGTAATGGAGGCTGTCTCACTCCAAAGCAAGCGCCATGCAGCAAAAGACCATGGTAAAGAAAAAGGCCGGAATAGTCTGTCTTTTCCAAAATGAACTTTGGCATACACTCAGATTACACTTAGTTCACCAAAACTAAGCACCAGTCTTGTGCAAGCCACAGTTTTCGTCCTCAAAGCTTAAGAATGTTAACCACATCAGTCTCCTTGGTACACACAGCCATAGACCAGCCCTCCCCACCCCCCCATCAGGTAGGATCGTGGTAGGAATTGTGTCTTCCTCCTGTAGCCTCTGTAAAATGAAGCTGATGAAAAAAGGCATCAGTGCTGGTGAGGTTTAAAATCAATTACCAGGAAGGAATGTAAGAAATCTTATTAATCTCCTGTTTATACTTAACAAAATAAATAATTTAGTTGCCTTATTATGACCTTCTGCTCCAAGAGGGTCATTCTGACGAACTTGGTGTGTTGTGGTTACTCATTAAATCCTTACCTCTTATAAACTCCTTTGACTTGAGACTTTGACGAGGCCAGAACTCAGTCATCCAGCCAGGATACATTTCTAGGGAATTTCACACTGTGCTGCCTTACTTTACCGGGCCACTTTAGGTTTAGCTTTCCACATATAAGCATGGATACCTAATTTGTTGGCCAATTTTGCTTGCTGTGGACACCTACATACATCTGACTTTTGGAACACTAGCAGCGTTGTGTTCTCAGTACATCATCAGTTGGTCATCTGGGGCTCCCTAAAGAACAGTTTGCATTAGAAGCACATTTGGAGCAATGTTGATTTAACAGTTCCACAAATGTTTTTGTACGTGGAACGTGAAGAAGACTCCCAGTGATAAGCAAGTCAGACACCCACATTGATAATAATAGCTCACGTTACGAAGTTTCCACTGTGCCGGGCACTGTCATAAAGGCTTCACGCGTCTTCCTCATTTCATCTTTGCGTCAGCCCCATGGGGCACGTCCTGTTCTTAGCCTCGTCCTACGATAACATATCTTACTCCAGGTCACCCGGTGGAGAGGTGGCGGGGCCTGAATCTGAGGGCTCCTCTGCAGAACCCATGCCCTTACCTATCTCTGCATGGCTCATTGTAGAAACACTGCTTCTGCCACCATGTTTGGGGGAGAGCAGGTTCCTGTTCCCACTGTGACGTCTGGACTCCCAGATCCCCTAACTCATCACCCACTATGACTAGCATTTCCACAGCTCCCTGGCCTTTCCTAAGTCTCATGCCTCCTCCTTACCATCTCCCCCCGCACCCCCGTTGCTCCCAGCATGAAGACTCCCAGAGCTGGTGTATGTGGTGTCCTGCACAGGCCCCTGCTCATCTCTGACCATTGCCCCACATGCATTCCCTGTTCCAGCTGCACTAAATTCACTTCCGTCCCTTGACTATGCCTGCCAAAGTCTCTTTTTTTGTGGGGCCTGTTCATGAACTGTTATAGCAACACCCATGGCTTGATAGCAGCTGCTCTAGCCCCTGGCCCTGTTGGCTTTCACTGGGCTGACCTCTCTTCATCTTTCAATCCTCAGCTTGGAGGGCACTTGATCCAGGAGGCTTCCCTAACCCCCAGATCTGTTAGGGGCCACCCTCCTGTGCTTCCCAGGGCACCCTCACTTCCTAGTCCTAGGATTCTGTACTCATACCTGCTTGCTGTCTAGATCCCTCCTCCAGCGACCGCCCCATACAGGTGGGGGTCATGGTTGACATGTTCACACCTGTCCTCTCCACACCTCTCACAGTGTGTGATAAACAGGAGGCACTTGATGAGTGATGAATGAGCAGCAACTGGGTCGTCACTGTTGAGAGTAGCAAGAACAGGCCTCAGCGATGTGCACCCTGAGGCAGCATCAGAGTTTGTGACTACAGAGCTGGGCCGCTGTCGCTCGCTCACGTCCCCTGGTGGAGGGCATGCCTCTGCTTTGAAGTTCAGCTCCATGCATGTATCTGTTGGGCTTAGTCTCTGCTCTTCTGGTCTGCTGGCTCAGCCTGTTCTCTGCTTGGTTGTCACACCTCCAGGAAAGGCCGCCTTCACTTGCTCTGGCAGGTGTGGAGCTGCATGGTCGGGGGAGAGGGGGATAAGCAATTATCTGAGCAAGGACTTCCAAGAGCAGAGCCTCTCTGGCTGCCCTGGCTTTGCCTTTCCTGGGGAGTCCTCACCCATAGGGAGCAGAAGGCTCAGGCAGGGGAGCCACCAGCATCTTGCAGGGAACACTGTTCTGGGGTCAGGGCCAGCTGCAGACATAATGAAAACCTCTTCCTGCAGCAGCAGCTCCTCCGCACTGCCTTCCTCCTTCCTCCTTCCACTCCCCTGGGCGGCCCTCTGCATCAGCATGGAGTGCCAGCCAGGGCCTTCCCCGCTCACTGCAGGGAGACTCATAAGGCTGTCTGTTGTGCTCTCGGGAGAGCCCTTTCGAGCAGCTCCAGGGAATGGGCCTTTCCATGCACTTCTTTCACGAAGCCAAAAATAAGCCTACCAGCATGGAGACTCCAAGTTAGGTCAGAAATAGCACTTTTCTCTGGTTAGCCCACAGAGGTTGCATTCTTTGACTCTCCCAAGGCAAAATGGCAAGTGAGTTTAGTGTCTTCTGTGACGGAGTCTGAGGAATTCATACAAAGGTGCTTTTACTCCTCTGTCATATTCCAGTTCATGCTTCCATTTCAAGTTGATACATGGACTTAGTTGTGACCGTGATTGACCCTGTATACTGTGTATTTTTGTTGGAGGAAAAAAAGACATATGGAAGTTCTGGACCTTAGTTAAGAGTGAGTATTTCATGGTCTCCTTTAGGGTGAGTTAATGTCCAAAGTTACCTATCTAAGTCTTTTGATTCCCACCTATGATTTGGCTGTCCTCTAGGATCTCTCTAGGTGACGTAAAAACACACACCATATAGTATTTTTATGAGGAGAAAGGGAGATGAGGAGAGATTGAACGAAGAAATGGTGGCGTAACCATAACATGATGAAGGATAATTAAGTAATCCCTAGGTTGTTTAATTAATTTTTTAAGGACTCTCTAATCCCAGCGTGGGGCTCGAGCTCATGATCCTGAGATTAGGAGTCACATGCTCCACCGACTAAGCCAGCCAGGCACCCTCCCTTTTTTAAGTAATTAGTTTTTTTTTAAAAGATTTTATTTATTTATTTGACAGAGAGAGACACAGTGAGAGAGGGAACACAAGCAGGGGGAGTGGGAGAAGGAGAAGCAGGCCTCCTGCAGAGCAGGGAGCCCGATGTGGGGCTTGATCCCAGGACCCCGGGATCGTGACCTGAGCCGAAGGCAGACGCTTAAAGACTGAGCCACCCAGGTGCCCCAAGTAATTACTTTTAAAGCATTTATTAAACTGTACTGAACATAAGCACCTGTGTGGGTTTAGGAGTGTAGACCCCTCACCTCAGATGTTTCCGTGATGCCTTTTCTTTTCTTTTCTTTTTTTTTTTTTTAAGATTTTATTTATTTATTTGACAGAGAGAGACATAGCGAGAGAGGGAACACAAGCAGGGGGAGTGGCAGAGGGGAGAAGCAGGCTTCCCGCCGAGCAGAAAGCCCAATGCGGGGCTCGATCCCAGGATTCTGGGATCATGATCTGAGCCAAAGGCAGCCGCTTAACGACTGAGCCACCCAGGCGCCCCCCGTGATGCCTTTTCATTGCCACTTTCTCCTGAAGCTTAAACTCTCCAAGAGAGGGACTTTCTTTTGTTCTTGACTCTATTCTCCAGCTATAGCCGACCCCAGGCCTAAAACAAATGTTTATTGAACAAATTACATTGCCACTCCCCTCAACAGATTTGCAGCGTGGTGAAATTTCAGGAAGGACTAACAATGGATTCATTTAAATAAGATTTGCTTCCTTTTCAGAAATTGCTTGAGTTCTGCCTGGAAAAGCTGATGCTTTAGTATTTTCCCAGCAGATAGTTCTTCTGACGACCTGGAGCAGGGACCTACCTGCATTTTAGAGCTGCCTAACAGTGTAGCATACTTTAGTGTGTTATTTCAGCCTTTAATAAGAATTGTAAAGATGTTGGTTAATTGTCCATTTAACTATTTTTTTAAAAGATCTTATTTTTATTTATTTTTTTTTAAAAAAGATTTCATTTATTGACAGAGAGAGAGAGAGAGAGAGTATGAGCAGTGGTGGGAGCGGCAGGCAGAGGAAGAAGCAGACTTCCCGCTGAGCAGGGAGCCCGATGCAGGACTTGATCCCGGGACTCCAGGATCATGACCTGAGCTGAAGGCGGTCGCTTAACCAACCGAGCCACCCAGGTTCCCCCAAAAGATCTTGTTTTTATTTATGAGAGAGAGAGTGGGGGGAGGAGCAGAGTAAGAGGGAGGAGTAGACTCCCATCTGAATGCAGAGCCCAACTTGGGGCTCGATCTCAGGACCCTGAGATCATGACCTGAGCTGAAACCAAGAATCAGATGCTTAACCGACTGGGCCACCCAGGTGCTCCCCCCTCCACTTTTTTTAATGAGGATTTTGTGAGAAAATAAAATTATCGTAGACTACAGCTTGACAAAAGCTGCATGTTCTTGCTATGAATGTTTAGATCCAACAGAAAACTGGTACTTGATCATCTGTATCAAGGGAGGTTTTAATTACTCCTGTGGTGCACATTACGGTCTCACTTTTCATGGCAGTTTTGCAATCCTGACATAGGTAACATGGTCCATATTCTAGATCACCCTCGTATATAGACTGACTGAACAAAATAAACCCAAGAATGTCTAGGGTCAACCATCATTGTCTGCTGAGCTACCGGCACAAAGCAGTCATGTGACCCTTGCATAGAGGAGCTTTTTAATGCTCATTTCAGCCCCCCAAGGTAAAATGTGCAGCCAAAATTCAAAGACAACATGATATAAGTAAATGGTGTGTCTTGGAAGCAAACATTCTCCCTGAAATATGCGCGTCTCTGAAAAGATCATAGAAATCAGTAGTAAAATATGACATTCATATTTTCACTTTACTCTCCACTTTTCAGGAGCATGTCCTGCATAGAAAGCAAGATCAAGCTGCATTTCAACCAACGGTGGTTTCCATCTGTGCTGATTGTAATTTTTATCCATAGGTTTGAAGACATACCTGATAGCGGGTCAGAGAGCGAAGGAGTCTCATTGCAGCTGTTCAGAGGCCTTGCTTTCTGGCTTTGAGGTCATTGACGGCTCACAGGTGTCCTCGGGTCCTAGGGGACAGGGGACAGCATCGCCAGGGAGTGTCAGTGACTTGGCGCAGACTGTCAAAACCTTTGATAACCTTAAGGTTAGTTTTTTTTTTCTACTTCTAAAATTTTATATTAATTCTGCAGTAGAACATGTGAAATAATAAGCAGCCTTTGGGTCTGTGGCAGACGACTTGGAATGCCCTTCACTTTGGTTTTTTGCGATTTTTAAATTTAGTATGAAGTCACCAGCATTTTGCATTTTTTAACATCTTTGCTTTTTTGACATATTATGCACCTCCATTTTCTTTCCACACTGCATCAATTTGCTTCTCACTCGAGCTGTTTTCTTTTCCTGAGAACTTTGCTGTCTTTTGGGGATCTCTGAAAGCTAATGATAAGTGATAGTAAAGGTGATTCTTCTCGCAACTTGCTTGGTGAGCTCGTTCGTATCTTATTTCAGAGACCATTTTCTCCAGTGCTCCTATGTCTCTTGAAATCCAATGTCTCACGATTATTTTAAATTTTGTTGGTGTGGGTGAATCTTGTGGCGTAGCTCACTGAAAGAGTGCGGGCTTGCCGGGAACATTACAGCATTTCATTGTTGGGGCAGAGACCTCCTGGTGGCTGTCTCCACGTACCCATTTCTGTCATCATCAACTGCCACAGGATTAACATGGTGGACCATGGGCATAGGAAACCACACCAGTGTATGAGCTGCTCCTGTTTTCACATGTGATTTCATTTCCCCCACTGTATCTCTTGTTTGTTTTTACTGTTGAAATATTTGCTGTTTCCATTTGAAAAAAAAAGAAAAAGAGAGATAACAGTTCCCCTTCACTGTGTTGTGCTCTCAAATAATCAAATGATATGTTGGTCCAAATGATGGCCTGTTGTTACAGCTTTAATCCAGTATGTTCCTGTTTATCCACATTCATTCACAGCTTTGAAAGCCAGCTCTGCTGCTATTTAAGTTCAACAGGATCATAACGTGGGCATCCAGGCCATTTCCCTCCACCAGAATCCATAGTCCCTGTCGGCCAGTTACGTTGTGTAATTCTCATGCTCAGGTTTATTAAAAGCACTCGTGTATCATTTTTATCATATGCTTTGTTAATTTAGTGCAGGGTTTTTCAACGTCAGGACTGGGAATGTTTTGGGCCAGGTAACTGTTTGTGGTGGGGGCTGGCCTGTGCACTGTGGGATATCGAGCAACATTCCTGGCCCCCACCCACCAGATGCCAGGAGCACCTGCTCTTCCCATTATGGTGACCAAGAATGCTTCCAGACACTGCCCAGTGACCCCTGAGGGTTGAGGGAGGGTAAAATCCCCTCTGGTTGAGAACCTGTGAGGTAGGGTACTAGACGCGGTCCTTTCCCATGTCCTCAGCATACGTGTGACTGCTAATGTCTCTGAAATTTCCTTACTGCCTGCGCCCTTTCAAGACAGCCTCTGCTCAGGGCGATGTTTTGCAGCAGTCAGGAAGAGGAGCTCTCTGCTCTTGGGCTCACGGGCTGTCCCTGCGCGTGGGCAGGAACCGTTGTAGAGGGAGAAGTTGAAAACGTGGTTTTCCAAATACAGCTTCATTATTTAGAGAGAAATTATTTCCTCCGGGCTTCAAACTGAACTGTATTTAAGTAGAGAAATAGAGCTCAAATCCAAAAATAAATGATGTGTTGTGTTTGCCTGCCATGTTAGATTATGTGTATGTGTGTTTCTAGCCATAGCACCTAACTTCCAATTTTAGTGACAGTGATTTGAGGCTAAGTTGACCTAAAAAGGTTTTTCTCTTATCCCAGAGAACATTTCTTGTTCTAGTTATATGTATATATAAAGATATAAATGTATTTATCTTTATTTTAAAAATCTGGATAGATAAAAACTAGCGTATTCTGTTGTCGTGTATGAATTTTTAAATAGTTATTGAAAGTTTTCTGAAAATCTTGTGATCTATTAAGTTAACTGTGTCTGCCAAAAAGAATTTTAGTTGGGGGGAAAGATCTTTGTGTCCCTTCCAGGGGGGAAGGACAAGCTGGATCTTGAAGTATAATTTCTGGGATATTTTCATGTGAGGACATCTGAGATGAGGACTGCCTCCGTGGTTGGAGTGGAAGGAGCACAGAGGTAAACGGCCTGGTCTCCGGGCTTTGCCCCTCTGGGGAAGTCATGTGCAGTCTGGCCCCTGTGCTTCTAGTTCGTGGGGTCAGGTAAGAGCAGGCCTCTGTGCGTGCCTTGCAGATAGTATGCGCTGGGTAACTGAGTGAGTTGTTAGGAGCTATCGTCAAGCCTGAAAGAAAACTGAGGTCCGCTTCAAGGAATACATACATTCTAATCTGACGTGTAAGTCTTTCTTTTGGGTAAGAGTTTTCACACAACAGAAAAAATACTGGCCGCTCGCTCACCGGTTCTTGGGGTAGATTTATCCTGTGCACTTGTCCCACGTGTCATTGGTTTGTTGCCCTATGTCTGCACTACGGTTAGTTTTTCTGTTTAGCTAGAAGCGCTGATTGGCTCCTCCTAATCATTTGCTAGGGTCTGTTGACTCTCCCTGTGAACGAGCTTCTTTCCTTTGTGGCTGCTGCCCCCTCGTCCAGCAAGAGGTGGCTCCCGTGTGGACTTCTGTCACCAACCCCTCATCTCCTTGCCCAGCCCGGGGAGCCCTGGCTCGCGGAGGGGGCCTGTGTCAGGCAGTGTTTCCCTTGAATGTACACTCTCTGAGCAGTCGTTTCTCAGGTTGGAAATAGGTGGCAAGTATGGAAAAAGCATTCTGTGGTCAAGGAAACCTGCACAGTTCTGGGCTACACACTGCAGAAAGGGTCTCTGTGCTCCAGGACCCCTTGGAGCCTTTAGCGTGCTACTGCCCACCGTTAGGCTTCCAGAGAGGGATGTGGCAGCGGCATTCTCGGGCTTCTGTGACCACACACTTCTTTCTTCAAGCCACACCTTTTGGGGGAATGATTGTCTAGTGGAAGGAGTTTCATGCAGGAACCAAGAAATTAGGGAAAGGTGTTGAGTGACTATTTCTCAGGTGAATGCATGTGTGCCTTGACCTGTCGCTCCTGTCACCTGCAGTGCACCTCACTGTCCCTTTCCCTCTGAGCTGCTCTTCCTTGCCCTGTTCAGTGTCATTGGAGTTTCCAGTGACTCCTCCAGCTAACAGTGCTGTCTCCCCATCTTCATATCCTCGGCCCATTCAGCTGTAACGTACACCTTTACTTGTTTCTTACGCAGCTTCCTGTGAGCTCTTTGAATGCGGGTAGAACCCGTGTGTGAAATAACTTACATTTTTCCCAAGTGTATAGCCTGGCATAGGGTAGATAATTATAACTTTCTTTTGGTTTAAGTTTTTTTTCTTGAATGATACACAGAGAACTGTAGCTCTGCAGAGCTGGGCCACGAAGGCCCGAGTTCAGAAGCCCAGGCAGAACTGAATAGAAGCAGATAACATCGACGAAGCATTTGTTTTCCACTCCTTGTGCTCATGTCCCATGTGAGTTGTCTCTCAGTTCATAGCTGGAGGATTTTTACCTAATATTTCATTAAATAGTATAACTACTGTGATGATCTAGTAGTGATGTCAAAGGCCAAAGAGTTTGACCCTGAGGTCATAGGTCAGAGGGACCCCTTCCCACATCCACATCTTGGCTTCTTGAGTGACTGGTAGTAAGAGTTTCTCATCAGGAAGGCCCTGGATAGCATAATGGTGGGGGCGGGGGAGGAGTACTACTGTGGAAAGGGCTTCTCAAAGCCTTGGTCTTGGGACTGTGAGCAAATCATTTAGTTTCTCTTGGCCACAGTGAGATGGTAATGACTATCTCCCAGGTTTGCTGTGAAGATCAGCTGAAGTAGTGTCCATGAATATTAGGTTTGGAGTAGAAGCTCTGTTAACACTGTACACGCGTGTATTCACTCCACGTGGAAATGGACACTGACCATGGTAGGAGTGAAGAAGGGCAGGAGGAGACAGGTAATGCTTTGATTTGCCCACAAGGAGTCACTGACTCTCTCAGGAAGGTCTTGGCTTCTCCGTTCTGATATGAGGGAGGTTCTTCAGTTTTCGCTGTAGGGGATGTAACCATGTCACACATGTGGCATCAGAGCATGAACACCTTGGCCCGTTTAGTGTGACCTCAGCTCTCCAGGGGATGTCTGCTACTCCTTCTCCATGAACACTGTGGGTGATGGACAGATTGAGACTACCTCTGCCAAGGAACATAACCGGTCAGGCATCTTCGTGAAGAACAAAGAAATGAAAACCAAACATGTGGTTGTTTGTTTGTTTGTTTGTTTGTTTTTAATTACATCAGTCCCAACCGGTGAACTTTGTGAGTGGTGAAAGCATCTTAGTTCATCTCCAACGGGCCTCATTGGAAAGACACTTGCTCAGCTAGTCTTTGTGAATTTAACCTTAATCTATTATTCAGAACCCTGGGTCTGTGTGCTCATAGGGCAATTCTACATGTTTACAGTTAGTAATGAGGCGAATGATGTAGATTCACCCACATGGGGGCAATTTAGGGAGGATCTGTTCTGTTTTCAAAAGGGTAATACTTTCCCTTTGAGGTCAGTAGCCCCAGGGACCATCCTTCTGTGGCAGTCCCTTTGACTTTTTTAATGACTCTAAATAAATGGTTACTTCTTTTATCTCCCTGTTATTTGTATGTAAAATAATTATGACTAGGCTCCATGGGCTCAGTATGAGGAGGCAGTGGGCCTTTTAGTTCATTTCAGAAATGGAAAAGGTAGTAAATATCTATCTGTCTATCTATAGTTTAGATACTAAAGTATTTCTTATAAATGGTGGTTGAATTGGTAGTGGTGATGGTTGCACAATTCTGTGAATACAACACTAAAAGCCACAGAATTATATATTCTCTAGATGGGTCAGTTGCATGGTATGTGAATTCTGTCTTGATAAAGCGGTTATAAAATAAATAGTAGTCTTATTGCTCACTCTGAAAGATGAGCATAAAGTAAGTTTTTTTTAAAAAAGACATTCAGGTTTTATCTATATTTCCAGTCGTGTGTTTCCTTCAGCTAGGAGAAAGCCTGTCCCATGAAATCAGCACCTTACAGAAGAGTTCCAGGTGCTGGAGGTAGAAGGAGTGAGGGAGAGAGAACCAACACTAGAACACTACTGTAGTATCTGCTGCCGGCAGGGTCCCTCAGTGAGTTCTAAAATTAGTGGGTAGAAGTTTAAGGAGAAACAGGATATTTCCACAGCCTCCAAGCACTGCCCCCCGCCCCCTGGATATTTGCTGATGACAAAGAGAAGAATAATAACTCCACAGTTGAAAACCTGGCAGGCCCTGCCTCACTGAACGATGAAGGCCGGTATCACAATGAATAAGACTTGCAGTGTCGTGTTATGTGCCCCCGCCATGTGATGTACTAACCAGGGCATGTCACCTCTGTGGGGTCCTTCTCCCAAATCACACAACACCTGACGCCTGACCAGGGCACTGCAACAGTGACAAGTCGAGAAAAGACCGAGGACCTGGCCATAGGCTGGAGGAGACGGGGAGACGCTGAATGCAGCGTGGGATCCCGGTACAGAAAAAGGCGGTTCAGGGAAAAGCGGGGAAATCTGAGCGTAGTTAGTACTGTGCCAGCGCTCACGCTGTAGTCTCGATGGCTGTGCTGTGGTTGCCATGAGACGCTGACCTTCAGGAACGCCGGAGAAGGACACGTGGCAGCTCCCTGAACTGTCTTTCCTGCTCCCCATGAGTCTAAGCTGTTGCATGGTTTAAATGTCTAATATATATGTATTAACTATTTTACTCTATGTTATTTTAATCATTCTATATAATATAAATGTTAAGTGTGTAACATTGGTTGTATTTCTATTATATATTACATATGAATTGACATGAGAAGATAAGTCCAGCATCATTTAACTGGTATCATCAGGTAGGGAAGTATTACATGTAAATGAAGTTTCCCAAAATACCCAATATTTTCTTATTTGACTTGCTGATGGAATATTCCCACAGCACAGGAATGATCTTCTCACCTCATCAGCCTTAGTTATTACACTCGGTAGTTGTCTAGGGCTGGGGAGTCTGAGCAGGGTTTTATGACTCTACACTCCGTGACTCCGAGATTTTGGGTCTGATTTTTACAGGTTTTTTGTTTTATTTTATTTTATTTATTTTTTGCCTCCCATATTCTCAGACTGTGCACTTTCTATTCTTAAAGCTTCTGGGATGCCTTTCTTTTTCTGTAACAATTCCTGCTTCTCTTTTTCTCTAGTATTTTGGTTGTAGAAATCATCTACTTGGAAGTGTTGATGCTCATGCTAACCCACTAGCTTAAACAATGTTGCACTGCCCCCGCCCCCCGTCATTCCTGCTTCCTGGGAGATGTCACATGCACAGATGGGGTCCAGGCTGCAGCTGCCTGGGCTTAAGCTCCCCTCTGTCACTCTCTGACAGTGAGACTCTGGGCAAGTCATTTCTCTTCTCTGCCTCAGTTTCCTGTGTGTGGAATGGAATGAATCATAGTGTCTGCTTCATGGGTGCTTATGAGGACTGCAGGCAGAGAGCTGAGAACCTCGGATGGGCCTCAGTAGGTCTGTTTGTTGTTACTGTTGCACGTTTCTGCCTGCCACTTTCAGCCTGAGTTTTGAGCTTGGGAGCAAGTGTTGCTTCTCTTGGTCCTAGGACAGCTTACCAAATAGTCACGTTCTGCAGACTAAACAGGCAAAGCCAGCGCTTTTCTGATGTTTCCCCTTGTTTCTCAGAAAAGAGGTTTCCCTGCTCTCTTCCTTGACAGTTATGAAAAAGGACAGCTGTTGGCTTAGAAATGATTTATGTTGTGAAGAGAAATAGCCTTGAAGAAAAACCTATTTTATAGCTCTATGCCATATATTCTGAACAGAATGTAGGATGTGTGTATTGAAATGTGTTAAAAACAAATGCAAATGTGTTCAAGTGTGTTAGAGAAATAGTTACCATCTCCCCTCCAAAGCCCATGTCTGCGTTGGGGAAGGAGCAGAGATCATCTGGGAAAATGCGGAGTTTGCTCTTGGGTGTTCTCCAAGGGATCTTGGGTTTCCCAGGCAACAGCCAGCACAGGCCTTGACCCGTAGAGTACTCCGTTTTGGGGACCTTAGCTGGTCTTAAAGCTTCCCTTGGTGCCAGTGTGCCAGTAGTGCCACTTAGAAGCACCAGGAGGTGGTCATAACTCCTTGGGTTACTTCAGGGGAACGAGGCCCGGGAGGTCATAGTGCCAGGATTATTCCTGGGTCCTTCCTATGTTAGGAAAAGAACAGAGAGAGGCTGCACAGTGGTCAGGGACCAGGAGCCTGCAGGCTGACTCCCACTGCTGACAAACCTTTGTGTCCTCCAAGTGGCTTTGTGGTGTGTTACAAGGATTAACTGAGACCAGGCGCACGAGACCACAGACCCTGCACACATGAGGACCTGATTACTGTTCATGGGGAATGTGTTCAGCGCACAGGTGATTCTCCATCACAGCAGCTGCCATCATTGTAAGAGTGATTTTATCTGGCGTATCGGGCATGTCTCCCAAGATGGTAAGCTACCCCAGATAGTTCTCGAGTCCAAAGTGCTCTTCCTAGTGAGGGTTTCTCAGCAGGAGGAGAGACAGTTATTTAATGGGTAGGGAAACATCTCCCAGAGGTATCTGGGTGCTTGGCAAAAACCAGTTTGTGAGGTGTTTTAACCCTGATTAAAATGAAGCTGGAAAATAGTTAAAGTTTTTGTGGGTAGTGGAGAGGGGAAACAGACCCACCCTCTGTTGTCTGTGGGACCTTCCTGGTGCAGAAGGGACACTCGCCACATGTCGGAAGGGAATATCGAGATGTGAGGATGTCTCCATCAGGGCAGATGGACTTCTCTAAGATTTTTTGTTTCATTTGTTTTAAAGATTTAATCAGTGAAATTTCCCCTGAAAAGCAAAGTAGATGAGGAAGAAATAGAAGGAAAAAAGCCACATTTTCAAAGCACAGTGAAATGATCTTCTGGATCCATGTGCTGTAAGTTCCTGGGGCTGCTTTGCTACAGGCAGGGCTGGAATCCACAGCTGGTTCTCCCCCACTCCCCACCCCCACCCCTGGTGTCCCCACTCCCTGGATGAAGCTGCTGTAGGGGTGCAGAGAGAGTAGTGAGCACTGTTCAAACCGTGGGGAGTCCCAGCCACAGTGCCTGCTCTCTGCTGCTTCCAATGTGACTCTTACAAGCACCTGAACCTCCCTGAGGAGAGTCTCTGAGGCCATTTATGAACAATATGTCTGTGCCTTTGCTTCCGGAGATTCTTTTGTGGACAGTCTGCCAGACCTTACCTCTGTATTAGAACATTTTATCACTGCAGGTTTAGGCCACATAGCCTCTCTGTGTCAAAGGGATGTGGACTTGGGTTGCCCAGTTGTGAAGACCATAGTCATAGGCTCCTGGAGATCAGCCCAGTCCCCATGGACACTCCCAGTCTCCACAGGCTTCCCAGCACCTTCACAGTCAACCTCTGGAGAGAGGGCACCATGCCGAAGTTGTGTGTCTTCAGTGCGTGTGCAGGGAATCCTTCGTAGACAGTGTGTGCCCTCTGGTGTCCAGTAGGTTTGTTAGTCTCTGTTGCGTATTTATGGCTCTAAGTGCATAAAACATCTTGTATGTGTAAAGCCAGCATGCCATGGGGAGTTCCTAAGAAGCAAATGGTCTGTTTTTAAAGTACACATGGTGTACTTGAGAGAAAAGTACTTAGGAACAAACTGAGACCAAGAGATACCAAGGACGGCTGTCCTGTCTGTGATAAGGACATCATATTATAGCTGCGTGGTCTTCATAACCAGAAGTTTCACTGTTAAGGACCACATGTGTCGAGTACCCGTGAGCACCTCAGGCAGAGCCCAGGGTGGTAAATGCATGTGTGCATCTGCTCGTGCAGCCTTCCCCCTGCCGGACACCCCAGTCAGCCACGGTCCTCCGCGGGGCCAGGATGCGGCGTCCTTGTCCTTGCCCGCTCTTCTACAACATCATTATGGGGGACACAGTCCTGTTGTGGAAAGGGGAAACTGAGGCTTGGAGATCCCCCTGCCCTAGTCAGTGTTCAAATCAAGATTTGGTCCATGACAGTTTGATTTTGAAACCAGCACCTCTGATTCCTGTGCTACACTACCAGTAAGGGGTAGCTTCCGGGAGCTAATTAGAATAGTGTTGTCACACTGCTCTAGTCTTCAGGTGTCAAGAGTGGCCAGAGAAATAACTCTTACTACTTTGGCATGTCTGCCTGAGACTGGGGAAAGCCCCAGACCCTAAGGTTAGGACTCAGGTTAGAGTCTCTCAGACCGTCCCCATGCCCACCACTCTCCCTGGGCCACCAGCTGGCCCTTGCAGAGGCCAGTGTTGCCCCAGAGGAGCAACCTGCCACCACCGCCACCGCCAGAGTCATTCTCGAAGCCCTCGCAGGAGGGGTGAAGTCACCGCGCTCCAGTGACAAGCCCAGCAAGACTCCTGAGGGCGCTCCCTGCGAGGGTGTTGGATTTTGTTTCTTCTTTTGAGAAAATCAGTGGCCCCATTAGCAACATGTTTTGAAGTTTAGCTCAGTCATTACCAAGGTGCATTAAAATAAATTTATATGTTATATTACTGGCAATTAGAACATTCTGCCCCTGTCAATGAAGTCAGTGTTTAAAGAGCTATAGGCATGTTTTACCTTGGTATTGCTGTTTACTCAGGCATGTTAGTTAATGATTTGGCCTGCTGCTTTGGCGTGTGTATTTTCATTTTTCGAATGAATATGAATGCTCAAACTTGCGCATTGCATTAGATTCCCAGATAACACAACTCTTTAGAATCTTCCTTTTATTTAATACAGCAGAGACCTGAAATCTAACTTAGAATGTAATATAGCTCAGATCCTTGCCCGTGGGTACTAAGTGATACTTAAGTTAAATTTCTAAAATAGAGCCTAGCCTCCTATAATGTGTGTTCCAGTGTGTAACAGTGCTTATTATGCTAGAAATTGTCAGAGTCCCTCTAAATCTTTCCTGCTGCCGTTCATCTTCTCCACTGGAAGTTCTTAGTTGCTGTCTTGGTGGCGGCTGCCAGTTTACTGGATCCCATTGATAGTAAGAGTGAATTGATTAAGGATGCACTGAGTGCCAGAAGCGAGGCTAGACTGTCTACACACATCTTCACTTAGCTCTTACCACACATCTGCAAGAGCTGTGGCACCACTCTCGTTTTATAGGTGAAAGAACGGAGGTGAGTAATTTGAACGGGGCATCTCCACACCCTGGTTGTGAGAAGCACAGCCTGGCCCTTTCTGCTCTACCTGATGGCATTAGCCTAGACTTCTCTTTTCTAGGTCAGCTAATTGCTTAGGCTTCTGAGAACTCCTAGGTCTGTAAGCACGTCCCTTTGACTTTCTAGCCTGTTTTACCTGAACAGCTCACCGTCACACAGAGCTCGAGAACCTCGTGTAGGCTAGTGGATGTTGGTTGTCTTAATAACAGCTTTATTGAGATACAGTTCATGTTACCATAAAATTTACCCTTTTAAAGTATACATTTTGGTGATTTTTAGTATATTTGCAAGATTGCACATCCATCACCACAGTCAGTTTTGGAACATTTTCATCACCCCTCTAGACACCCATTAGATCCCTCCCCATTCCTTCATCCCCTCAACCCTGGCACCCACTAATCGCCTTACCATCTCTATGAGTTTGCCTTTTCTGGACATTTTCTACAGTCAGAGTCATATAACATGTGGTCCTTTGTGTCTGGCTTCTGTCACCTGACAATGTTTTCAGGGTTCATCCATGTTGGAGCAGGTGTCAGTGTTTCGTTCCTTTTGACGGCTGAATCATATTCCATTCTGCAGACAGACCACATTTTGTTGATCCATTCATCCATTGATGGACATTCAAGTTGTTTCTACTTTCTGGCTGTTACGGACAGCGCTGCTCTGAGTATCCATGTGCCAGTCTTCGTGTCAACATGTTTCTGTTTTCACTTCACCAGTTTGTTTTTAACTCCTGTTCGAGGGGCTCAGGAACCCTTCCACTTGGTTTCCACCATTCAGCATGACAGCCGGTTGCAATGATAGACTTGAATTATGGGTTGTGGCATGCTTTCTGGGTGTGTTCCGATGGTGTATGTTTTTCTTGTAGACCTGTCCTTCATGCGGCATCATGTTGGCCCCCAAATCGGAAGCTGGTATAGAAGGAGGAGCGGTCCAAAATGGCTGTCAAGAGGAACATAAAAACAGCACTAAGGTAACAAGCTCTTGGCTGTTGTTCCTGTTGGTTCCTCCCCTGGTGCCTCCACCTGAGGTGACATTCCTGTCTTGTGGGCTTCTCAGTTCCAAGAATATCCTCTTAGGTGACACCATGCCACACCTTCTCATCCTGAGGGTTTTGAATAGATCAATAATAGACCAGTGAAGATCAGGATGGAGAGTCAGGTCTAACCCTTGTGTAGTAGAATAATCACATGCCCAGCTGGATGGGACTCCTTTCATGGGCAGTAAGAGCTTAAAGCCACGTGGACTGCAGTAGCTAGGGGAGATCTCTGGGGCCAGAACACATGGTACAGTGTGGACGTGCAGAGAGAAGAGGGGGCTCTGCCGGAGCAAAGGTGCGTTGTGAAGAGCAACGTGGAAAGCAGAACAAAGACCAAATCTGAGAGCCCTTCCAAGAATGCTTATAAAGACTGACTCTCCAGGGAGGCCTATGTCTGTTATCCTCCATCCTTGTGTCGCCTGCCACCTTCCCCTGGATGGATTCTGGTACCACATCCATCGCCCTAGCCCCCCATATCTTCCTCCATGGCCCTCTGCGATGCTGATTCTGTGGTTAGCAAGCTCCAAGAGCCTCAATCTTCTGTGACCTTCTCTCTACCTGCTTACTGGCTCTTCCCACGATGTCACCTTCCAGGCTTCCTCAGCCCCTGGAGGTACAGTCTGATGAAATAGGGGGATAGGGAGAAGCAAATGGGTGGAGAGGTTGAGTGTCAGGTTAGAACAGAGATGTGAAGGTGCTGGTCAAGCGTGCAGTGGGGCCCCAACATGGCAGAGGTCGGGCTGGAATAGCATTGTTGCATGCTCGCTCTGCAGCCTCTGTGTCTGCCTCCCACTACCCTTGTCTTGAGGCAGGCTCCTGGAGCACCGAATTCCAAAACTCAGAATGGACTTCTGAGCCCTCCCCAAGAGGAGAAGCTCACCAACAGTCAGACCTCCCTGTGTGAGATCTTACAGGAAAAGGGAAGGTGGGCAGGAGTGAGCTTGGACCAGTCAGCTCTCCTTCCGCTGAGATTCAAGAACATCCGGGAGAAAACAGATGCCCATTTTGTTGATGTTATCAAAGAAGACAGGTAAGAGTCAACCATTCCCAATGAAAGTAAAGATTTGTAGGTAGGAGTCTCTCCCTTTTTCTGAGTCACCTTATCCCCATGTGTTTGCTCCTCCGTTGTCAATATTTTACTTTATTTTGAAGTAATTTGAAACTTACAGAAAATTTGCATGAATAATACAAAGAACTCTCATTTTACCCTTTGCCTGATTTACCAACTTTTAACACTTTACTATTTTGTTTTATTCTCTCTCTCTCTTTCTTTATGAAATTTATGTGTTTTTTTTTTTTTCTGGACCACTTAATAGTAAGTTGGATATATCATGCCCTTTGCCCCTAAAACACTTTATTTCCTAAATTACAAAGATGTTCTTTTACATAATCATGCTTACCAAATTCAGGAAATCTAACATGGATGCATATTTGATCTAATCTATGGTTCATATTCCAGTTTGGCTAGAAATTTTGGCCACAGAAATGACATCAGGTATCCCATCCAGAGGCACATGGTGCCCATTTGTCTTCCATCAGTGATAGTAATTTTGAGCAACCAGGCGAGTGTTGTTGACCTCTCCAATCTGTGGTTATTTTCTCCTTGTGACTAGTAAGCAATACTTTTAATATGTATTAAGATGCATGTATTCCATTCCTCAGCAAACTTCCCTAGATTTCCTCTCCATCGTGGTTCTTGCTTAAAACAGCCTTTACTATGATGGTTCAGAATGTCAGTTCTCCTACTTGAGCACCATCTGCACATTGGCAGTTGGAGCACATTGACATGGCTCCAACATTTTTAAAAAATTTAATTTATTTAATTTATTTTTATTTTTTATTTTTTATTTTTAAAGATTTTTTTAATTTATTCATTTGAGAGAGAATGAAAGAGAGAGCACATGAGAGGGGGGAGGGTCAGAGGGAGAAGCAGACTCCCTGCTGAGCAGGGAGCCCGATGTGGGACTCGATCCAGGGACTCCAGGATCATGACCTGAGCTGAAGGCAGTCGCTTAACCAACTGAGCCACCCAGGCGCCCTAATTTATTTATTTTAGAGAGAGAGGGCAGGGGAGGGGCTGAGGGAGAGAGAGAATCTCAAGCAGACTCCCTGCTGGGCAGGGAGCCGACGCGGGACTTGATCTCACGACCGTGAGATCACAACATGAGCCAAAACCAGGAGTAGGGCGCTTAACTGACTGAGCCACCCAGCAGCGCCTCCATCAGTTGTTTTTCATAGTTTCTGGCACCCTGTTCTAGCACAACAGGATATTCCAGGCTTGTCTTATATCCTCCCTAACGCTAGTAAGGCATCAGCCATTTGTCCAAAGAGCCTTGGCTCCTTTTAGTGAAGAATGGTATTTAGAAATGTTCGTTGTTAATGTCTGACTTAATGTTATGTAGCCAAAGACATATTCTAAATGATTTCAGTCCTTTTACATTTATTGATACTTGTTTTATGGTCTCACATGTGTCTGTTTTCGTGAACATACCACATGCACTTGGAAAGAATATATTGTACATTTGTAGGATGTTGTGATCCATAAACACAATAGGTCCAGGCAGTTGGCAGTTTTAGATCATCTGTCTCTTTACTTTTTGTCTGTTGCTCTATCAGTGTTAAGAGAGGGATTTAAAAATCTTTCACTGTAATTGTGGGTTTGTCTGCGTCTCTTTTTAGTCCTGACGGTTTTTGTTTCAAGTATTTTCATGCTCTTTTTTTGAGGTACATACACGTTTATGAGTGTTATAAATTCCTGGTGAATTGGTCCTTTTGTCATTTTGAAGTATCCCTCTTTATTCCTGGTAATACTCTGTCATGAAAGCCACTTTATCTGATACTAATATAGTAACTCTAGTCTTCTTATTCTTACTCTTTGCCTGGTATATCAATTTCCATTAAAAAAAATTTCAACCTGTATCTTTATATTTGAAGTGTGTCTCTTATGAGTCTTGCTTTTTTAATCATTCTAAAAGTCCCTGCCATTTAATTCCATTTTAATATATTTACTGGCTTTTTAGCCATACCTCTTTGCATTATTATTATTTTATTTATTTATTTATTTATTGGTACTTGCTCCAGGACTTACAGATAGGCATCCTTGAATTTTTTTATAGTCTTCTTATGGTTAACATTGTATCATTTCACTTTATTTTTTTTAAGTTAACTTATTTATTTATGTAAGTAATCTCTACACCCAGCGTGGGGCCTGAACTCATGACCCCGAGGTCAAGATTCACACGCTCTTCTGACTGAACCGACCAAGCGAACCTGTATTATTTCACTTGAAATATAGACATCTTGTAGCTGTGTAGATCCATTACTTTCTTCCCACCCCTTATGCTATAGTTTTCATATGTGTTACGTCTGCATACATTGTGACCTTGACCTCTAATACCACCCTCTTGGTAATTTCAGATTGGTCTCCATTGATTGCTCTTCTGTTGAGTTGAATCATATTTTCCTGTTCCTTTGTATGTTGTGTAAATTGTGCTTAGAAACTGGATTCTGTTATATTGCTCTGAAGAGTGTCAATATTTTGTTTCTTTGTTTCTTTGTTTTAGCATGCTGTTAACTTACCTACACTCAGCAAACTTTGTCTCCCCTGGGGTAGGAGGCTGCTGCTCTTTTTTAAGCCATAATTAGGCTGTTTCAAGTCTGCTGTGCACATGCAGATTTTAAAGGTCAGCCAGAGATCTGAGCAGAGCTTGTATGACGAATTTGGGGATGCCCCTTCTCTGTTTTTTTTTTTCTTTCTCTGGGATTTTCAACCTCATTTTCCAACTGTGGGCACCCCAAACATTATTTTCTGAATTTCCAAGCCAGCAAGATTATGGCTTTTCCATCTGAGTTTTAACTGTCCCACACATGGCGCTGATGAATGGCTGTCTTCAGGCAAAAAAGAAAAACAGTAAAACATGGGAAATTAAGCTGGTGCTATTCCATTCCTCCAGGTGTGACTCTCCTCCATTTCCCACCTGCTTTGGTCAGTCTCCACTACCTTCCAGGAGTCATTTTTGTATCTTGTCCAGAGTTTATTGTCATCTGAGAGAGGATTGGCCCAAAAGGAGCTAATCTCTGTTCCCAGAAAAGGAACTTGCTAATATTAATTTCAGAGGAGCAGCATGGCATCTAGCTACATGTGGCCAACTGTACATCCTCTGTACGGCTGCTGTGCCAGTTTTCCCTCTGTCCACACTTGCTGGGTGGAAGGGAAGATGGGGGTCTGCATCCGGGGATGGAGTTTTCTCTCTTCTGAGTCTGAGAGCATAGTGAGGTATGGCACACTTGATACAGAGAGAGAGTCCACTGGGGTGCAGGGACCCTGTATTTCAGGCACATGGGAACAAGTTTATTTATCTGATGTAATTACGGATGTTACCATGTGAGGGAGAGAGACTACGCTCCATGGCTGTATTTGCCTTCTGAAATCATGTTAACACTCTCTTAAATTTCCTGCAGTATACAAAGGATATTACTATTTGCTAGCAACCATAAAAAAATGAAAGAATCACAGAAAGCAGGTTTCATGTCTCTGCTATTAAAATTGTTGAGTGTTATTTTTCAGGTTTCACACGCAGTCTGCATATGTGACAATAGCACTCCAATTATGCTAACTCTAAACAGTTTTCTGATAACAACCTGTCAGCTCTGACGGTGGTAATTACTGTTAGTGCTCTGAACGACAGGACAGCCAGCTCTGAGTTAGGTTTTCATTGGAAGCCTTGGAATCAGCCTAAGTCCTCTCGGTACAGGCATGTCTGGTCCTCCAGAAGTGGTGGTTTCCTAGCATGGCAGAGCTGCCTTCTTCCCCGGACACTGGAAGATGTTTCCAGAAGCAGGGTGCTCATGATGTGTGCTATAATGATGGCAAATGGTCATGGTTTAGTGGAGCGGAAGCATAACATGTATTTTGAAAACACAAAGCACTTTCTAGACGTATGTTCTAAAGGAGGGGTCAAGCATTATCTGTCATGTAGTGACTCTCGGATATGGTTTTTGTGACACGCTTTGGGAATGGTGTTTGGGTAGCTGCTGATATAGATAGATAGATAGATAGATAGATAGATAGATAGATAGATGATAGATAGATAGATAGATAGATAGATAGATAGATAGATAGATAGATAATCAGTCTGCCTATAGAGTAAGTGCAATGCCTCTGCACCGTGTTGATCAACTGCATTTCATTTCTCCTAGCCTGATGAAAGATTATTTTTTCAAGCCACCTATCAATCAGTTCAGCTTGAACTTCCTGGATCAGGAGCTAGAGCGATCCTACAGGACCAGCTATCAAGAAGAGGTGTGTTTCCCCTTCTACTTCTACTGAAGAAATTTGTTGTTTGCACCAGATAGTTCACTACCAGCTTTGTGCTTTGGCAGCTTTTTCTTTCCCCCCTTGAGTGATAGGAAAATGAAGGCTAGTACTGATTCCCCACAATCTGTAAGCCCCAAACTGTATCTGCATGTGAATTTACCCACACTGGGAGAAAACCCCCAATCTTTCTGTGCTCCTTTGTCTAGTGTCACTGGTATGTCATTTCCAGACCCCTTTGCTCCATGCTGGCCTTGTCCTCATTTTCTCCCTCCTTCCTGGTGACTCCCTAACACTACGTGCATGGCTCTTTGTTACGTTTACCACACCACCCTGACATTTCAGATCCTGTCCGTCCCCCCCATTAGGCTGTGAGCTCCCAGAGGGCGATGTTTCATGTCTGCCCCCAGCACCCCGCACAGAGCCAGGCTCAGAGCATGCTCTTGAGTGAAGGCATGAGCATCTCTTATTATTGTTGACCCGCTCATGCTTTCATCTGCTGTTGCTTCAATCCCTGCCTGATACTTCTGTCATGAAGCCAGCTGTCACACAGCCTGAACCTGGGACCCAGCCATTCAGCGGAAGCTTCCACAGAATGGCTTTTGTGCAACGGCCTTTACAGACGCAGAGCCCATAACCCAGATTTCAGGCTCAGTATGTAATGTGTTTGTGAGAACTCACTGGTTTGTAATAGCTTGCTGTGTGACCTTGTGCAAGTTTCCTAACTGCTCTGTGCCTTAGTTTCCTCACTGTTAAATGGGATGGGAGAGATGGCCCACCTGAAGCACTTACCATCTGTACTTGGTCCAGGGTGGGCAAGTGCTCAACAAATGGTGGCATGTTTTCCATGGAAATCCTACTCCATGGCCGCCTGTTGCAGCTTCCACTCATGCCTCCCACCTCCTCTCCTACCCCAAACAGGTTATAAAGAATTCTCCTGTGAAGACTTTCGCCAGTGCCACCTTCAGCTCCCTCCTGGATGTGTTTCTGTCAACAACAGTGTTTCTGATTCTCTCCATCACCTGCTTCCTGAAGTACGGGGCTGCCACCACGCCTCCCCCGCCTGCCGCCCTGGCGGTCTTCAGCGCCGCCCTGCTGCTGGAGGTGCTGTCCCTTGTGGTCTCCATCAGGTAAAGGCCCACCTGCCTGACCCTGCTCTAGCTTTTAGCCTTTAGCTCCCTCTGCTGGCTCACCAGTTAATGGCTGCACAGTCTGGCGGCAGCCCCGCTGGTTCGCCTCCTGACCCCAGAGGCCTCTGCAAGCTCATTTCAGGTGACCAGTCCTCTTTCCTTCCCTCCCCCAGCTCTGCTGCTCAGCATCCTCCCTCATAGACCCCAGTCCTTGGCACAGGTGGGCACTTTCTTTACCAGAGGTCAGTGTCCTCTGCAGCCCCTCAGCTGCCAGCTCCCCACTCAGAGACTTAAAAAGAACAAGTGGGGAGAGAGGGAATGGGAAAGGGAAGAGAAACAGAACAGAAGCATACAGAAGCATACGATGGGCGGCCGCCTGCGGGTCAGCAGGTGACTCTTGTAGATGTGCAAGCGAGACTCGAAACCCTTAGAAGGATTGTGGGTATCTGTTTCCACGAGCTTGGGTCAGGCAGTGGTTTCTTAGATATGACATGAAAAGCACGAGCAGCCAGAGAAAGAAGAGATCAGTTGGACCTCATCAAAATGTAAAGCTTCTCTCTTCTGAAGAGCACCCATCCCTTCTCATGCCAGAGTGAGAGGGAGCCTGCAGGACAGGGGAGTCTGCAGACTGCATCTGTGGTGAGATCTGATACCTAGAATGTAAGCTCACGAATGAAAAGACAAGCAACCCATTTAGAAATGGACAGAAGGTCTGAATAGACAGCAGGGACCCCTGAGGGAAGGTAGGCCCTCAAGATCCACTCAGCCTAATGTCAGCGTTCAGCCCATCACCTGGGGAAACTCACAGCCGCTCTGAGTACTTCTGATAAAGTGTGAATGCATAGGGTACTCCATTCACATGCACACCCCCCCATCTGCCTCGTGGGCACCGTGCCCACCTCCTCTGTCCAGCCCTGTCCGTCTCAACAGGAGTCCTGCTGGTGATTGCCTCCAGAAGCTAGAGGTGAAACAGAAACGGGAAGAAGGGCCCTGACCTTGAGTTTCTGCCCCCTTCCCCAACACCCCGGGACAGGAAGCAATAGCCCTGGGTCTGCCCTGTGGCTTCTGAACGCTAGTCCCCCCCTCTCCCTACCCCACTTTGAAGTATATGGGCTGGATTGCCCTCCCCCCCATACTCTCCCTCTCCTCATCCCCCCACCCCTGCCTCTACCCCTGTGGCTCTGGGCAGAGGGTCTTTTCTGGCTGCTAGGGGCTTCAGACTTGACCCCTGTGCCTCCTCCAGGTTGAGATAACTGCAGAGTGCGTCCTCACTGTCTACCCAAATTCCCCACCAGGATTGAGCTGCGTGGTGCATAGCAAGGGACTCCTTGTAACACAGCCCTCCCTATGGGCCTGCCCCTTGAGTCTTGGCTTTGCACCCCTTGCTGAGCTGCCTGGGATCCACTCTCAAATCAGCTCTGCTTCTGGGGAATCCAAACCAAGGTATCCTCGGACCCCTAGTTTGTCTTTTCCTTTTTAAAAACAGCTTTATTGTGATATAATCCAAATATAAGAAATTCACTCATGTAAGCGTACAATTCGGCGATTCTTAGTAAACCTACAGAGTTGTGCAAACATCACCATATAATTTTAGAACATTTCAAAGAAAACCTGGCACCCATGTGCAGTGAGTCCCCTCACACCCACACTCCCTGCCCTGGGTCCAGGTTACTGTCTGACACAGGGCCTCCAGCCAGATAAGGCTCCAGCTCTCTTAGAGGCTAGCATTGTCTCCATTCCTTTTTCAAAAGCCCTTTACACCACTTTTTCCTGTTCCTTTGGACCCACTTCTACAGAATTTGGGCTGTCCCTGGTGTGGAGACTGCAGAGGGCTGTAGGCCACAGAGATGCCAGGCTGGCTGCACCCAGGTGTGTGCTGGGCCTGTCACACCCACATGCTTGGCCAGCGCCTTCCAAATGAGGTGGCCGATGCTCCTGAATGACCGCTGGTGTGACTTTAAAAGTTCACTTTACCCAAATCATCAAAGCCTGGGAGGCAGGGCTGGGAATGTGATGGAGTTCCCTCTCACCACACAGAGGGCGTATTTAGGATCCCAGGTCTACAGGAATCTGTGCCTCAGAGTATGTGGGAGCCCCAGGGAGGCTGGTTCTGCAGCTGCTTCGGGGTACAGCCCCAGGCCTGGCACCTCCTCCAGAGGCCTTTATGCATCTTGACTTGCAGCCCGTCCCTTCACTCCCCTCATTTTGTGCTGAACCCAGGCAGGCGTGAGAACAGTGGGTCTCATCCTCAGAGCTCTGCTGTCCTGGGGACCTTCGTGGGGCCTCCCAGTCCTGCCTTCTCCCTGTTGGAACTTGGCTTCCTCTGTCTCCTCATGGGGCTTATGTATTCTGCCTTTGAGCATATTTGTGGTTATTCTTGGAAATATTCCCAGGACTCCATTATCTGATAAGTGTCAGGAGGCCAGAACCATCCAGGCCCTAAAAGGGTCAGACGGCCTGGCTCCATGTGGAAAATGGCCGAGATTCGTGGTTTTCTTGTGGAGATAATGCGTTTGTAGCCAGTGGTTGCTGCATGGTGGGTGTCCAGGACAGAAGGTGCAGGCACCTGGGTGTGTGGCAAAGACCCTTGAGGGGATCTTGTGCCGTTAAAGCTCAGTGGGGTTTCCTGGCACTTCCAGAGGTGAGGAGAGCGTGCCTGTCCCTTCTCCCCTCCCTGGCAGCCTGGCTTCAGAGCACGTCTGTGTGCGTGGGTCTCCCTGCCAAGCTGAATCCCAGTGCCCCTTCTTTCATCTCCTGCTGCTGGCATGCAGGTGCTGGCCCCTGCTGGCCCCAGGGCCCCTTACTTAGCCAGACTGTTCTTCCGTCTGAACAGCAGTTCTCAGCCCCATGCACTTGCTCCCCCTTCTTTATAAAAATTATTTTGTGATGTCCACATCACTTATCTGAAACACAGCCTACCTATACACCCAGTTTCAGAAGGAGTCGATGAAATGCTGTCACTCCAATATGAAAGAAAGAGCAAGGGAGCCATTTAAAAGAAAATATGTAGTGCTTCACCTCGTTCTTGCCAGGACACCACCACCTGAGAAGTCATAACAGAGTCCTCAGCTGTGTCCTCATGCGCACGGTCACACAGATGTGATGGCTCCAGATGCGGACCACTAGCAGCGTGCGGGCTTGGTGGCACAAACACTGAGTTGCCGCCTGTGACATGATTTCTGAAATGCTGAGTGAGCCTTGCTGAGGCCCCAAAGCAAAGGGCACTTCGCACAGTGGTTCATTCCTGGAAGATCCGCATGTGTTAGCAGCACAGAGACACAATGAGGCTCTGGGCTGAGGTCATTGTCAGCAGGGCTCTCTCAGTGGGTGTCTGGGGGGCATGAGGCAGTTGTGTGGGATGCAGGGCAGAGCCACACTGTGTGTCTCAGTGCGCCCCCCCATCCTTGGCTCCTGCCCACCAGATGCCGGCCACATCCCTCAGTGAGAATTTGGGCCCTGCCAAATTCCCAGACACCTCCAAAGTGCCCTAGCAGCCTGTGACAGCAAGTGGTGACCTCTGAGGGGGCCAGTTAACATTTGTGTGCCCTATTCTTACATCTACTTTGAGACCCACAGAAGCTCATGCTTGGCTTTGTACAAGCACGTGTTATCAGTATGCAACAGATGATCTCAAAATAAGGTATGATGAGCTGAGCAAGTCCAATTTACTTGCTGCCGACCACAAGTGAGGGGGGGCGGGGGCTCCGCCTGCTCCCATGTGCACGGCAGCCGTATAGGTAAGAGTCAGTGGGTCTCTCATCTTCATCTTCCCCAGCAGGCTGACCCGCCCACAGACACACCATTTCTCCTTTCTCCCCTCCTCATCCCAGGATGGTGTTTTTCCTGGAGGATGTGATGGCTTGTACGAAGCGCCTGCTGGAGTGGATAGCCGGCTGGCTCCCGCGCCATTTCATTGGGGCCATCCTGGTGTCACTCCCTGCTCTTGCAGTCTATTCACACATCACCTCTGAATTTGAGACAAACATACACGTAAGTAAAGGCCCAGTGGCTTTGTTTCTGGACTCTTGGGGACTCCCTTATCTTTTTTGTTTGTTTTAATAAGCCTGATGACTTGGGACAGCAGTTTAAATACAAGCCTCTAAAGAGGTACAAAGTCTTTTGTCACCACCTTGAGCTTGTCTTAAAAGACTTGCCTGGGACAGAACAGGCAGGGAAGGCAGCACGCGGCCTGTCTAGATGCTCGAGCCTGTCACTGGCCACGGACAGGGAGAGGTGGGTACAATGCTGCCCTGCCCTGCCCAGCTCACACGTGACCTCTCCAACCTCACCTGCTGCTCACTGAGCTCCAAATCCGTTATTTTCCTATGCATTTTACAAAGCAGCATCTGTCCCACGTTCCCAGATACAATACAGTGCTCACCTGTCAAACTGGCACAGTTAGGTGACTGGCCTCTGGGCCGGCTGCTGTCAATCAGGGAAGGAGCTTCCGAGTTAAACCCCATGAAGACTGAATTAATGTCCTTGTGGAAAGTTCTATTTTTGGTGAAAGTGTAACATGAGCTGCCAGGCGGGCTGACTGCATTTGATACTTTAACACCAAATTACATTTCCGTTGGCATGTAGCAGCATGCCTGAAGGAAGGCTTTGTAGAGGTAACCACCTACACGGTGGCGGTGTCGAGACGGGTGGCCTACCTTCCCTTTCCTCCAGAATGATGTGTGCAGTTTCCACACATCTGGAGGAGAGTTTTAGTGCCAGTGCGAGCTTGCAGCCTAAAGCTCGGGGTGATTAACCCAACTATTTTATGATCTGTCCCTGAACCTGCCAGATACTTTGCGATATTTGTGTTGTTTTTATATCGAAAGATAAGTGAGTGAATCCTTTGATGTCAGTGTGCTCAGCTGGAAGTGAGGCAAGGGGCCCACACAGCGAGGGCAGGATGGGTCACTAACTGTGCCGGCCCCTCGTTGCAGTTCACCGTGTTCATGGGCTCAGCCGTCCTGATCACCGTCGTGCACTACTGTAACTTCTGCCAGCTCAGCTCCTGGATGAGGTCCTCCTTAGCCACCATCGCTGGGGCTGGGCCCCTGCTGCTGCTCTATGTCTCCCTGTGCCCTGACAGGTAGGCCTGTCTCTGTGCTCTGCGTCTGGTGCCCTCGCCAGCTGGGGCACTTTTCCTGACCTCGCTTCTCTCACATCCACGCTGATGCCCTCTCCCTCTGTTCTACCAGATATTGTCAAAACGTGACGCAGCTTCCAACATACACAATGTCAACATCCTAATGAAATGTCCAAACACTAATACGCAAAAGAAAGAAAAAGAAAATAATTCTTCATGACATACTCTGTATTTGCATATAGACATCCTCGAGTGATCCCCGCCTGGAAGACGTAGTGCAGTAGACACGTGCTTGAACTTACTTATGATGGAGAAGTAGGACCAGAAGCCATTTCATACGAGATGATCAAGAAAGTGAAGGAGTAGAGGTATAGGGAGACACAAGAATGCAAAGAGGAGGTTGGTTCTAACCTCACTTGAGTAAGGGTAATATACCCAGTTTGCAGGTTGCTGAAGGAAAGGAAGTGAAGAGGTAAGGTGCTCTTGCAAATGGCCTGGGCCTTATTTATAAATACTGACTCACTGTTGTGACATGTGTGTCATGACGTGAAACGGAATAATGCCCAGTCACTGGAAATATATCTTTTATCTTGAAATCTTTCCACATAATGAAGAACACTTTTAGTCTCTGGTATTCAAATGGCCTTCACAACCTTATCACTGGTAGATGCCAAGGAATAGATAGGATGGCGTGGGAAAAGAAAGGATCTGTGGGAGAGACCTGGAGGGACAGGAGCGGTTCTTACCGTCGTGCCACAAAAAATGAAAATATATAGGATGGCGATGATATGGGCTATATATAAAACATCCTGTATTCATGAAATCCAGTAAGAGCCCTGTCTTTCATGTGCCCTACTAATTGCATAATGTTTGATTCTTAGTTGTTAAAAACAGGTCTCAAATTGATTGTTGCACATTTGCAACTGGTTTTGCAGCAATCAGCCTTTTTCAACTAAATATGTAGTTGGAAATACAGTGATACATAAGAGAGCAGAATGCTCACAGTGAGTGGTTCCGAAAGTTTAGGATAATGTCTTAAAATCATTAAGCTTCTGTTTCTGTAACAAACTTCTCCTAAATATTGGACTAACTGCTTATAAAAACATTGTACTATTAACATATATTTAAAACCTGCTTTTTTATAATTACAGTGGGTTTAGGCTAGCAAGATATTTCAGAGTTACACAGGGCATTCCTTCATTGTGCCTTGCAGGACATCTAACATTCCTGGCTCCTCAAATTATTATGACAACCGGAAGGAGCCCCAACATTTCCAAAATGCCCTCTAGGAATGGCATTACTGTTGCTGAGAACCATTGCTTTAATAAGTTCAGAAGTAGAAGATGATCCAATTTGTTGCAATATCACACATGAAACCACCGTAGTGTATCTTTGCGTATTACCAAAGCAGTGGTGGGTAATGGACAAAGTAAGCATCCTTCTCCTCAGTTAGATTTAATAAAATACGACGACATGAAAGGCACTCAAGTATTCTGCAAATTAAGATCAAAAGGGAATTTTAAGCAGAACTGTCTTTCAGCATTTGAAAGGAAACTTTAATGAATAGTTAAATTACTTTAAGCAGAACAAAGAGTACATTTCCCTTTCTGAAGGTATGGCCATCTGGAATTAGGGTCATTATGAAGCTCTTTCCCAAGAGCATGGGATTCATTAGTCTGCCTTTTAACCTTTTAAAAGAACCATGATAAATACCCGCCAGCCACTTGCATTGTCATTCATTCACTGGTGTGGGGCTTTTCCACTTGGATCTGGAGGGACCAGAGTGATGGACCAACTCCATCACCTTTGTCCAGAATTCAAAGAGCAGATCTTGGGCTGCAGCTGAATCTCCCCTTCACCTAGTACTTCTCCCTACTTGCAGAATCCTTTGAGCCCATCCACCCGGCCATCAGCACTGAGCCTCACAGGGTAGGAAGCATGGGGAGTGGTGAACACAAATACAGACAGGCCCCCTGTGTAGGGGAGGGGATTTCTGAGAACCATGCCAGCATCGCAGGGGGCATGGACGTAAAAAGGACTGTGCACACGTGAAGAGGGACAGTGTCATAGTCGTGCCTAGGCAGGGAGAGAAGATGACATACGGCCTCAGAACGTGTCTGTGCTGTAACTCTTGCTTTCTTTCCTTCCCCGTGAAGTCATCTAACACCCCCTGTGATGATAAAAGCCACTCTAAGCCATCCCCTGGCCTCTGCTGCCCTTGGGGAGCTGCTTGCAGAAGCTTTGTAAGGTCCCCCTTTGCAGTGAGTGGGCAGGCAGATCTAGCGGACCAGGAAGTGTGGGGGTACGAGACTGATTTACTGGCCTGGGGGGATGCTTGGTGCAACAGGACTGCAGAAGAAGCTGTGAGGGGTGTGGAAAGGGTATCACATGTTGCAGGTCCTGCCCTGACACCAAGAGAGAGTTCTTTATTGTATGTGGTTTCCAAGCCCCAGGATGGGGATTTGATTGCTTTGGGCACACCGGGAGCAAAGTCTGGCCTCTCAGGTCAGCCAGCGTCTCCAGCAGTTCCTTTCTAAATCAGTCCTTTGTCACTGGGCATTGCTTTTGATCATGACTGGTTTCTAGCCTGTGGGACCGCGTGGAAAAGTCCTTACGTCACACGAGTGCCTTAGAGACTTCTTGTTTGGTTTTGCTCTTTGGTGATGGTACCTCCCTACCTGATGTGAAGGCCTGTCAGCTGCGTCACTGTCTCTGCCTGCTGTGATTTTTAGTTCACACATGATATCAAATTATAATAAAGAATCAACTATCCTTATTGTCTGACTTCATCTTCACATTAAAAAAAGGGAAATTGTTTTTAAAACTCTTCTCTGTTTCACTTTTATAACGCCTTCTTTGCTTTTTATAATAATATTTTTCTGCATTTTAATTTCAGTTCCATAGTAATTTCACACCTTGATGCAGGACGGAATTTCAGGTGAGCTTTTAACATCGTTCTTGTGTCAGAACAAACGAGGGTAACTCTATGAGTACTGTGTCTTTCTCAGCTTCCTAAAAAGCAGTCGTATCTTGAAGAAAAAGAATTATATGTAATTCTTAAAGGAATAAGTGGAAAATACCTGCTTGTTGAAATATCAGATCATAGTTGTAATATCTTATTGAGAAAACGAATGATTGTTAAGAACATACTAGATTTGGCTTAATTTTACATAAGATGTCAGCATGTTACACAGGAAATCTCTCAAGTCTAAGAAAGTACTTATTTTAATTCCCTAAAATATTTTGAAGTTACTAACTAGAAATTTGAAATAATAAATGCTAGACCCTTGCTTTACTATAAACATCAAACTAAAATCTGTATCAACTTAGAGTCAGAAATAAACATTAAATTATATAAGGCGCCTGGGTGGCTCAGATGGTTAAGCATCTACCTTCGGCTCAGGTCATGATCCCAGGGTCCTGGGATCGAGTCCTGCATTGGGCTCCCTGCTCCTTGGGAGCCTACTTCTCCCTCTGCTTCTCTCTCTCTCTCTCTCTCTCTCCCCCTTTCTCTCTCTCCTCTGTCTCTCATGAATAAATAAAATCTTTAAAAAGAACATTAAATTATATAAAACTATATAAAAATCTAGAAAAAATAGAATTAGTTTGCAAGCCTCTAAGAGGTAATTTTCCAGTCTTACAAATAATAGATAGAACCACACAGGCACAAAAATAAAAGACTGATTGGCACATTGATGGGATCGGGGGAATCAGAGCAGGCGGAGAAAAGCATCTCTGGGCCATTATATGAAGAGCTAAGACCTGCTTAAAAGACAAAAACCAAAAAAATTTACAAGAGGAAATGTAGGGAGAAGCTAACTATGTTACTGCTGAAGTCATTGCATATTTAAATAACTACGAAATCCTTTTGGTCTTTTACATTGTACCTTCAAGATGTTAAATTGTGCATACCCAGCCCAAGGGCTGGTACATTCATACCCGGGTGGGTGTTTATTTTGTTAAGCTGCCAGGCACTTATAACATATGGTTTATTTCTCACAATAACTTGACACAGTAGGTGACTTTGTCCCCATTTTCCAGATGAGGAAGCTGAAGTTCAGAGAAGTTAAGGAACCTGTCTGTGGTCATACAGCTAGTCGTCGGCAATGTTTAAACCCTGGCCTCCCTCACTACCAGGCCATGCTCTTTCTGCCAGGCCTCATTACTCCTCACAATGGTACATAGTTTTAGAAAGTACTTTGATGATCTACGAAAGTGTTCATAGCCTTTGACCTAATAATTCTGTTTTTGCTTATCTACCAAGGGGATAATTCAGCATATGATAAACGCCACCTGCCCAAAAATATCGATCACAATGGCTGATAACACTGAAAATCCGTCAGCAACTTCAGTTGCCAATAAAAAGAAATGAATTAAATTATGACCATGTGCTCAAATATTGCTGCTGTTAAGATGTAGCAATAAGAAAAACACTTACGTGAAACTGCATATGTCATGTAGCTACAGCCAGGTATTTCATTGTATAAATGAAAAAAATGTAAAATATGTCATAGTTATGATCTGGTAATGAGTGATTTTTTTTGTTTCTACAATTAAAAAAATCTCTGTGGACACATAGGTAGTGGGAAGGAAATTTAAAGTATGGAACAAAGGTAGGATGCAGATGTGTTTCTATGATGATCACAACTATAGCATTTAAAATAAAACACTTAGCTTTTTTAAAGCAAACTTTTTATTGACGAATATATAACATTGCACAGAAAAGTATCCAGATCATAAGAACACAGCTCAGTGAATTTTCACAAGTGAGCACACCCCATTCACTGCCACTTGGACCAAGAAATAGGACATTACCAGTACCCCAGAAGCACCCTCTGTGTCCCAGCTTGGTGACCCCCAGCCTCGCATCTGTAGGCATAGATTTTAAATGGCACTGAAATACACCAAAATGTTAACAAATTCCATGTTAAGCTGGTTAGGTCCATGAGTGATCTTTGTTTTCTGTTTTTCTCTCTGTTTTAATCCCTCTTCTCCATGATAATGAATTATACTACATTTTACTCTAACTTCCAATTATGACTTAATGTCCAACTATTAGGTCATAAATTGACTCTTGCATTTAGTCCCATAAAATTCCTCTTTCTGGAACTGACCTTTGCTATTTGAATTTGGGAATCTTTGTTCCTTGTGTAGTGGAATGAGAAATACAGGTTATTGATAGGAAGTGATTCTTTCCTACTTGTTCCAGATCTCTGTGGCATGGCAGCCCCTTGGGCACTAAGTGTAAATCTGTGTATTAGGACGCCCCTTTTAAACAGATGGAAGCAAACATCACAGTCTGTTTCCCTTTCTCTCTCTGTTCCACAATTCCCCTCCTCTGTCCAGAGGGTCTGGCCTGGGCCCCTCCCCAGAGTCAGGCCGTGCTACAGTAAGGAAAGCAAGAGTAGCAGCCTGCTTGAGGAAAGCCAGACACATCACCCATTTCTGCCACAGGGCTACAAAATCTGATTGGACCATTAAGATGATGTTAAGCTTTGGTGATGTCTACTCATAAAGGGGGCTGTTCCTCAATGTTACCACTTTGGAGAAACAGAAAGGTCACCTCCTGGGCGCCTGGGTGGCTCAGTTGGTTGGGCGACTGCCTTTGGCTTGGGTCATGATCCTGGAGTCCCGGGATCGAGTCCCACGTCAGGCTCCCTGCTCAGCGGGGAGTCTGCTTCTCCTTCTGACCCTCCTCCTTCTCATGCTCTCTGTCTCTCATTCTCTCTCTCGCAAATAAATAAAATCTTAAAAAAAAAAAGAAAGGTCACTTCCTAACCCAACAAGATGGACTCACCCAAGAGAAGATTTAATGCCTCCTGTTGCAGATTCTCTCCCTACTCTAAGCGAGTTAGAAGGCTTGCATGGCTGGACACAAATCTGTTTCAGTCATCTAAAATAATTCACTGTTTAGTACTTGAGATTCACGATATGTATTGCTATTTGATCAAATGACAGAAGAATAAGTGTGCTGTGTCTTATGATAGAGGCATTTTTTGGTTCCTAGCTCACAGGGGCCAAGTCATGGAACTTATGGCAGGGATCCCCAAGACCACCCCCAGAACAGGAATTCGCTAGGAGGATTCAAGACTCCATACATAGTTGTACTCGTGGCTGTGATTTATTACAGTGAAAGGACATAAAGCAAAATTAGCAGCGAGAAAAGGTACATGAGGTAGAGTCCAGAGGAAACCAGTTGCCAGCTTTCAAGAGTCCTGTCCCTGTGGCATAGTCCAGGACACTCTGAATTCCTCCAGTGGTGAGCTTGGACAGTGCAGATGAAATGTTGTCCACCACGGGAGCCCAACAGAGACTCCGTACCCTGGGTTTGTATTAGAGGCTGGCCACATAGGCATCTCTGCTGCCGGGACCAAAATTTCAGACACTCAGAAGGAAGGCACAGTCTAGGCACGGTGAGTCCCCCCTTATAAAGGAGGGGTGGGAACCTCCCCAAATCCAAGATCCTGATGCTAGCCTTGGGCACTCTTGCCAGTAGGCCTTTCTATGGATGGCAGCCTCAGGCCTGCTATGTTAACTGCTTTCTGCACAGAATCTGAGGCCAGTAGGGGCTTAGCGATACTCTGGCCCATCTTCAGTTTACGTGGGAGGAAATCGAGACCTAGAAATCTTGCCCAGGGTTCCAGAACTCTGCAGTGGTCCAGCTGGGACAGAGTTCCGGGATTCTTATTCCAAGGCCAGGACTTTTGTCACTGTGTTTCGTAGGGGACCATTATGGCCAGATTGATCAAGTTCGTTATATTTTATAATGTTCTGAAGTCACAGGTAACAGTAAAACTTATTAAATGCTCTGATTACAGAATTGAGTTTTCGGTGCCATGGAGCTATTGAAACTGAGGACCCATCCATTTTATATATAATTATATTTATATGGTGACTCGACCCATTGACACATAAAATCTAGAAGCCCACTCTGTGTGCTTTAGAAGCACATCAGGGTCCAGAATTTTTATGAACAGAGCAGTCACAGTTTTGTAAACAAACAGAAGAAAGACAAGAAGGAAATGCAACCCTCATTAACAGTTGATGGCCTCTGGATTATCAATAATGGATGAATCTTCTTTCTGCGTTTTCCCCTAAATTTCTTCTGATGAGAATGTAGTATTTTTAAGTGGAAAAAGTACCTCTAAAAAAGAAGCTTTCAAAGAGATGTGTTTGTGTTAATCTTCAGTCACAGCTGTTGCTCGTCAGCACCGTCCAACTACAGAACAGCCCCCCGCCCCCCAAGAATGTGGAAATTTTTAATGGAATTATAAACGTGCAGTAGTTGAAGTGACTCAGCATTTCCAACTCCAGTAGTTTATCCCTTCTATAGACTCCCTTCTGTGCACGGGGATGGCATGGTGGCAGCGTTCCCTGGGGGAAAGGGATGGGCACAGGCCAAATGCCCAGGATTGGACCCTGATTGTTACAGTACATGCATGTATTCGAATTTCTTGCAACCACAAGAAAACCACAACTTTCTCATAGGAAAGACACTTATTTTATACCACTGTTTATGCTGTTTGAGTTTTTCACAAGGTGCTACTCTTAAAAGTATACATATTGGGGCACCTGGCTCAGTTGGTTAAGCATCTGACTCTTGATCTCAGCTCAGGTCTTGAGCTCAGGGTCATGAGTTCAAGCCCTGTGTGGGGCTTCACGCTGGGCATGGAGTCTACTTAAAAAAAAAAAAAGTATACCTATTATTTGTAAAAATATTAACGGTCTTAAATGACTTTGACAAAACAGAACTAACTCAGTAGGGGGTAATGGTACATTGGCGGACTTTTATACAAGTAGGCAATAAAGAACTTACACTCATTGTAAAATTACACATCTATCAGAACTAAAGTTGGATTAGGAATCTAAAAAGTGAGTATGTCAGAGAATGCTAAATTTCTTGGGTATGTTGATGGTAGTGTGGTTACATAGGGAAATGTCCTAATTCTTAGGAGATGGGGACTAAAATGTTCAGGATCGAAGGGTCATGATGTCTGCAGCTTACCTTCATAATGTTCAGCGGGAAAGCTGTGTGCACCGCGCATGTGTGTTGACAGAGGGAAAGAGCAAAGCCTCAGAACGTCAGCAATTGTTGAATCCAGAAGAAGGGTGTACAGATGTATTATTAGTCTCTTAACTTTCCTATAGTGTTTAGAATTTTCTAAATAGAAAGTTTGCGGAAATGAAAAGATTTTTAAATCAAGGAGCTAAAGACTCCTGAAGAACAAAGCAGTCGCCAAGTAGTTACTCAGAAATCAGTTACAAAAATCAGTCTTTATCTTGGCACCTGTTCAGCCAGCCAGCTAAACAGGGTCAGGTAGCTTTTCGGCTGCAGGTCATTGACACGTTGAACTCCACAGACGTTGGTGCAGAGTGCTAGTTAGCTGGGCTGTTTCAGAACCCGCAAGTCGTGAGCAGCAACCTCTCCCTTAAAAGATGCACTTAAGAAGGTACATCCTTTCTCTTCTCTTTACTCTCCAGTTCCGAGGGGAATCCGTGCAATAGTTCCTTGCCGCGTGATGGCAGAACAGCCAGCCTGATTGGCCAGGAAGTGATTCTTGTCTTCTTCCTCCTGCTCTTGTTGGTCTGGTTCCTGAATCGAGAATTTGAGGTCAGCTACCGCCTGCACTACCACGGGGATGTGGAGGCGGACCTTCACCGCACCAAGATCCAGAGCATGAGGGACCAAGCCGACTGGCTGCTGAGAAACATCATCCCCTACCACGTGGCTGAGCAGCTGAAGGTCTCCCAGACCTACTCCAAGAACCACGACAGTGGAGGCGTCATTTTCGCCAGCATCGTCAACTTCAGTGAGTTCTACGAGGAGAACTACGAGGGGGGCAAGGAATGCTACCGGGTCCTCAATGAGCTCATCGGGGACTTCGACGAGCTCCTGAGCAGGCCAGGCTACAGTAGCATCGAGAAAATCAAGACCATCGGGGCCACGTACATGGCTGCATCGGGGCTGAACGGCGTCCAGTGCCAGGACGGCAGCCACCCGCAGGAGCACCTGCAGGTCCTGTTTGAGTTCGCCAAGGAGATGATGCGTGTAGTGGACGACTTCAACAGCAACATGCTGTGGTTCAACTTTAAACTCAGGGTCGGCTTTAACCACGGGCCGCTCACGGCGGGGGTCATCGGCACCACCAAGCTGCTGTATGACATCTGGGGCGACACTGTCAACATCGCCAGCAGGATGGACAGCACGGGGGTGGAGTGCCGCATCCAGGTGAGCGAGGAGAGCTACCGCGTCCTGAGCAAGATGGGCTACGACTTTGACTACCGGGGGACAGTGAACGTGAAGGGCAAGGGCCAGATGAAGACCTACCTGTACCCAAAGTGCATGGACAGTGGGGCCGTACCACAGCACCAGCTGTCCATCTCCCCGGACATCCGAGTCCAGGTGGACGGCAGCATCGGGCGGTCTCCCACGGACGAGATCGCCAACCTGGTGCCTTCTGTACAGAACGCGGACAAGGCGTCTCTGGGTTCCGAAAACAGCGTGCAGGCCAAGGACACTCACCTGTCCTTGAAGAGGCCATGGAAAGAGCCCCTCAAGGCTGAAGAAAGGTGTCGATTTGGCAAAGCCATAGAGAAAAGTGACTGTGAAGAAGTGGACGTGGAAGAAGCCAGCGAGCTCACCAGGCTCAACGTTTCCAAGAGCGTGTGACGCAGCACCCGTCGCTGCCACGGTGCTCTGCTCCTCGAAACACAATCATGTTTGTACTTGCCTGTTGTGCGTCCCGAGCACCACAGCCTCCATCGCTGGATGTGGCGCTGCGTGGTCATTGCCCTGACGTCTTTGTGCGCCACACACATCCGTCTCTTTGCTTTTTGTCCTCCGGAGCCCTGTCCCCTGGGTGTGAGCGTCAGCAGCATGGAGAACAAGTGCCTTCAGGGGTGGCCCGGCCTCGCATTTGGGAACATAGGCCGCCTGTGGAGATCGCGGCATTGGGTATTGCTGGACTTTTTAAACGAAGCTGTGGTTAAGATATCATTTTTATTGCTTTTTCTCACAAGACACTTTGGGTTTTTGTTTTGTTTTTGCTCGTACAATGTTTTTGCGGGTTTTTTCTTTTCTGTATACATACTAGTGTTTTCCAGTGACCTGACCTTTCTATGTAAACACATACACGCACACACACTTTCATTTATGAATCTGAGATCAAGTGCCAGTAACTCACTGTGAGGGGAGGTGGGGGGGCGTGGGCTGCAAGCAGCCCCCAGACAGGGTGGCCCACGCCCTCCCGACCTGCACCTTCCAGAGCACCCAGGCCCTCAGGGGCTGTGGGGCATTAGGGCTTCCTCCCTGTGCAGGCCAAGATTGCAGATGCTAACCAGTAGCAGAGCTTGTGAACCCAGGCCTCAGGTATTTAAAAGCCGTGTTTCATTCTGCCCCAGACACCAAGGGGTCTTCCAGCTGGGAGCGAAGGGGTTTGTCTTTGAAGCTGAATCCTCTGAGAGGGAAACTCAAAATAAACGTCTGAGGGTTGCATTTATTTATTTATTTATTTATCAGGAAATGTGTGTTTTGGTGGAGGGGCGGCCAGGTCATTCTGGTGAAGGGACATAGGCTGGGTTGGGGGGAGGGGGTCTGTAGGGGGGACACAGAAGGATGAGAAGATGTCCATTAGTGCTTTGGCCACTCTGGGCCACTCAGGGGCTCCCCACACGGGCTGAGCAAGACCTGACCGGGCCTGGCCAGCGCTCCCTGGGATGGAGATGCTCTCAGCCACTAACGGGCACTGCCACTTCTGTCCAGAGGGCTGCAGATACATGCCCTTGGGGCCCTCCTGCTGCAGAGCCCTGCCCCGCGTGAGGCAGGAGGCCTGAGCCGAGCACAGCGGTGGGCAGGCAGTGCCAGTGGGCTTGGCTTGCACAAAGCTGAGAAATTTCTCATCCTTTCCTGTTCTTGGCTTGTGCAGGGCCTGTGTGTGGCAGGTTTGAACCCGGTGAATCCCAGCCCTCTTTTGATGGAGTTCTCATGCTGTGTGTAGGGACAGAATCATCCGCATGCACACGAGGTGTTGAGCTAGGGCAAGGAGAGGAAACCTAAGGAAAATCACTTCTGGGCCCTTTGTTGCTGATCCTGTCTGTGATGACGTTTTGCCATGTTGAGTCTGGAGCATATGTAGAGTTGAACTGAGGCTCGTGTTGCCCTGTCATCAGCATAGTTACTTTCAAGGTGACTCTAGCGTACGGTTCACAGGATAGTTTGAGGACTAGCTCCTTCTCTGTTTAAGGTCTTCATTGGCATTTGCTGTGCATTTTCTTTTCGCTGCTAAATCTCTGTATAGACTATCACATCTACATCAAGTCCCATTATCAGTCCCCCCCTCCCAAAATTCATCGAGAATCTGCCATTTCTGGCATCAGGAAATACTGATTCTGATGGGTCAGCTCCCCAGGGGGGACACGCGTGGGGTGGCCTCCCAGCAATGCAGCCATAGCCAGGATCTTGACGTCCCAGGGAGTCGAGAGCATTCTCGGTAACTAAGATCTTCCTTCAGGTTTTACTGTCAGTTTTTTGGTCTTCCAATGCTGGAGGAAGGATGGTGTGACAATACCTCTTGCTTCTAAAGAATGTATTCTTATAAGATACTGCAGAATTTTTATTTTTATTTTTATTTTAAAACACTACCCGACACTGTCCTTGTCCATAGGGACTGTGGGCATGTTAGGGACTCCTCCCATCAGTGTTGAGGCATGTATTTGAGTGTGGTCCTCTCCTTTTGCCTTCTGTCCTCAGGCTCTGTAGCTCTGGCAGCAGCTAAGGGGCTGGGTGTTTGCCGACGGGTCGCCTGCATCTCTGCTGTTCCACTCAGAACATGTCCTACAAGGTTCGTCTCTGCACATGCTTCCTCCCCAGCACATTCTCTTTTCCCTTCCCCTCCTGCAAAGGTGTTTGTGATTCCTGATCATGGGAAGCCGCAGACCGCAGGGAGAGGGTCTTAACATCTGGCGATCTGGTCCAGCAGCGTGTGCATTGAAGCCTTTGATGGTTGGCTCACCCAGAGTTTCAAATTGTCTTTTAAAAAAACACCCCGAGCCTTCCTAAATCACCAGTACAGATGTTCTTTCTGGGCCACCAGGCGACTTGGGTCCTTCCCAGTTCCCTGCCCTGAAGCATACCTCAACGCAGGAGCACAGAATCTCTGCAACAGAAACGCCGTGTATCCAGCTCCATTGGCGTTGAACAGAGAATCACTGAGGACAGGCCCCTGAGCAGCGGTTCAAGTGCTACCAATATGACGGATGTGCTCTTCACAGAGGCAATACCTCTTACGAACTTAGGTCAGGAAGCAATATTTCAGAATTGAATGTGTGTAAATAGTCGCTTTGAGTTGCAATTGCCGTTTTCTTCTTGGCCCCAAGTCAGATCAAATTATACACACACACACACATACACACAATATGTATAAGTGTGTGTGTGTGTGTATATATATATATGCATATATATATATATATAAACAAGCACACCTAATTTTATCCAGTGCAAACAAATGTAGAGCATCAGTTATGAAGCCCTTAAGTAGCTTGAAGAGTCACACCGATTATGCAACACCTGCACGCGACTCCATTAACCCTGACTCCACTCTTGGAGGCAGCACCTGCACATTTGCACATGACACTGAGAGCCAGAGGGCCGCGTGCTTCCCGCTACGTGGACTGTAATAATGTGTAGTTTCCAAAGATCTGTCTGCGTTTGCATTTCTAGATTTTTGAGGTAAGCGTTTTTTCGCTGGTTGTTTCAGAAAATCACATCATGCCTAGAACCTGAAATTAAATTAACAAGAACCAACTGTTTGCATTTTCCATCTTTCCTTCACTCTGCTCTTTTTAAATTGTTAACTCTAATTATTTCAGAATGCATCCACTCAAGAAATGGATATTAAAATATTCTAAAATCTAAATATTTGATGCCTGGTATTTCCTCGTTGAAAAGATCAGTTAACACTTCAGAAATCAAGGCACTCCTTATTCCCTGTGATTTGTGGCTAAAATAAGATTTGCTTTTCTTTCACATCATGACTTTGAAAACAAGACAGCTAAAAAAAACAACAAAACAACCCTATTTATGTATGTGGTTTCTTTCTTTTTGTTTAATGGACATATTTGCTACAGTTAACTTCGACTGAAAAATATTTTTATGTGGAAATTAAAAAAAAATAAAGCAGGTTATAGGACAAGTTTGGCTTGCAACGATATCCCTATTTTATTAGGCCTTCTAAATCGTTTTTCCTGCAAGATCTTAGGAGAAGGAATTGACTGAGAAAATGAAGTAGGTTTTCTGAAAAGACACACCTACACAGCCTGTTCCTGAGGGTGTCTATCAGGGGAAGTCACAGACCCATCTCAGAATCCATTTAAAGTCACAGTCACTCTTCCCAAAAACACATACATGCCATTTGTAAGTATCTCAGAGGTTCACAACACCTCCAGGTCCGAAGCAAAACCATAGATCTGTTGGGGTGTAGAGCCTTTTCCCCTACGAAGTCTTTCCTGGTGACTACAGTATTTATCAGCAACTTCAGAGCACAGGATCCTCTTGTAGACTCAGCAGAGGAAGGTGAAGATGTGGTCCCCCAGTCCTTGTTCATCACCTCACAGGGATCAAGCTTCTAGATGGTTCTCTGCTGGAACCTGGTGCTTATGAGGGCATTACGGGTTGATGTGGGCATCCTTCCCTCCTGAGCCCTAGAAACTTTCTGGAGGTCAGGGAGTCGTGGTCTGTGCTACACCAGAGGTCATGTGAGAGCGTGGGTCTCTCTACTCGAAGGGGTGCCCCGGGGACTTTTGAGGACTTGGCAGTCACGAAAGACGGCCCCTAATTTTTTGCAGTAAGCCTCAGAACTTAGCCTTTGTGGTTTCTCTCTTGCATGTGGTTGCTTTTCTCTGCTGTGGGGAATCTCCTTGTGGCCACCTGGAATAGATCCCAGGTGCCAGGAAAAGGAAACTAACTGGGGAAGAGATAAGTAAAAGGAAGTGATTAAGAAAAGTACACACTTGCACACCCTATACGTGTAAATTAAAAATCTTCCCATGTCTATTTTTATACACTTCCTACATGAAAATTGTTTTTTTTTTTAATTATGTGACTCCAAAGAGTTATCACTGTATATTAGAGTAACGTCAGTTTGGGGAATTCTCCCTGTTCCCTTTGGGCCCACATGCCAGAAGGAGAAGCAAATTAAGTGGTTGTGTATCAGGAGCCAAGGGCCGCCTGAAATCTCAGTCATCGAAAGCAGTGACCTTAACCTTTCTTGGCTCACAGAGCCTGTGATAATCTGATGACAGTTATGGCTCTTTTCTCCAGAACACACACACACACACACACACACACACACACACACACACACACACACACACCCTTTTAATGTTGCATATAATTTCATGAGTCCCCAGATTCAAATAAAGTACCCCCGATCTGCAACAACTAAGGAATGATGAGTTTTTATTATAACTATCTGCTGGTGAGGTTTCCAAGCATTTCCGGACTGCATTGGAAATTCGGTTCCCCATGTTAATGCTGCTTTGTTTGCATATGCATTCCCAAGCAAATGATATTTTCGTGTTTTATGTTTGGATTCGCTAAATATATTCAAGGAGCCACTCAAAGGACTTTACAGTTTCACAAAGTCAGATTCTTCCCAACAGATAAGGAACACTCAGCCAGCTGAGTACCTACGACGTGCCAAATAATGCCAAACCTCCCTTTATTTGGGCTGTTGAAGTTGCCATGAGGCTTGAGAATATTCGAGCAACAGCTGTGATCAGAGATGCTGCTTTTCCTATTGCTTTTCTGCTGCGAATTCTTCAGTAGGTGGAAGGGTGGTTCCAGGTATCTAGGTTGGCACAGCGACGTCCTTTCCTTACTGATGTGTTTACACAGCGGCTTCTCAGTGTCATCTGTAAACAAAGAGATGATTTTTATATTCATGATCTTAAAGAGTATTCAGTCTTTGAGGAAAGAACAACGCATGAGAAACAGAGAAAACAACTTGTACCCGTATTGTGTTGGTCCCTCATGGGGAGAGCAGGCCACTCCACATACAACTCGTGAAATCATCTGTTTCCATTGTTAAAACCATCCTCCAGATGGTAGTTGGGGCCCCAGCATGAGGGTCTCAGAACAAGGCACTGGCTTGGACTGATTTGGCTGGTGGGAGCCTTTCCGGAAGAGCACCACCCAGTAAAGCGTCTCCCTGCCCTCCCAGAAAGAAGCGCCGGTGGCCGGGAGGGCTGGGGGCTGTGAGCAGAGGTCTCTGCCCGTCCTGTCTCCGCCTGTCTCTGCCCTGGGCCCTGTCACCAGGCAGGCAGCAGCTTCTGGCAGGGGGCAATCTTCTGAACAAATTGCTCTCTCATTTTCCTCTGATTTTTTTGCTCTTCTCAGCAAACAAAATTCTTGCCACATAGGTTGGAAGGGCAGTGGACGGTGTCGGAAAGGAGGAATTGTTTGGATTTGTCCACGTGATCCTGGGAAAAGGAAGAGGAATGGGAAAGGGAAGAGCTGCACACCTACACGCTTGCAGGACTGACTCCCTTGTGACACCCTTGTGCCCAAGGCAAACCTCATGGCTCACCGCGCCTTTGCTTGGGAAGATCTCCATTCACCTTCTCCCTGGCTTCCAGCCTCTTGGGTCTCCAGCCCTGACCTCTTGGGAGTCCTCCCACCGAGGACCAGCCAGCCCCACCTCACGGACAGCCATGCCTCTCCAAGGACACAGGTGCCTCCATTCTACCAGCTCCCCACCCCCCTTCCACCGCTCTCTTTGACCTCCCAAGTAGGTTTCAGTTCCATGCCAGATGCCATCCTCACTGTCTAACTTCAGGAATACGGATAAACCTGCAGAAGCACAGCAAGCTGCCATTTTATTGATTGAAAGAAAATAACCCATTCAGTTCTCACCTAGGCAAACATGTCTCAAAGAGCACATAAAGCAGTTTCCCGTTACAGCTTCCACCAAAGAACTTAAGACACAGGGGACCCGTTGGTCTTCATAATGCCTCACCTATGTGCGTAGGCAGAGGTGTTTTTTCTGTACAACAGATTGCAGAGCTGAACTTAGCGGAGGGTCTTGCCCTGGTCCAGCTGGTTGCAGCCCAGTTCCCAGCTACAGAGCTGGAACCCGGAGCATGCTGCCAAATCCACATGACTGCCTGTCATGGCCTCCCCCTTCCTTGGTCCCTCATGGGGGACTTAGTTCTTTCTTGGCAAAGAGAGAACTAAGATTCCAGGGGGTGGAGTGGGTCATCGTGCAATTAAATGGTGAAATTAGACAGTAGGTCCCTATGTGCCCAAGTACACGTAAAATACACCTCCCCTTCTCTACCTCTCCCCTTCTTTTTATAAGACTGGCTACTTGAATTCAATGTGGAATATTTAAGTGATTACCTAGTGTGTGCTTACAATGGAGATGTTTTAAAATTATTCCAGTGTCCGTATGGACTTGTGTCCGTGTGCTAACCAAGAGTGCCAGGGGAATGCAGAGTTTGCAACTCATCAGTGCCTTCAGAAAGATCTGTGGAAAGCACAGGTTATGTTGCTGTCCTGTTCTTCCTGCAAACAGAACAGAAACAGATTGCTTACCTTTAACATAAAATCAGGTTTCCCCCCCCAACCGTTGATTACACAATAAATTATTATGTATAATGTTGGGTCATTTTAAAAACATATATCTGGGGGCGCCTGGGTGGCTCAGTTGTTAAGCGTCTGCCTTCGGCTCAGGTCATGATCCCAGCGTCCTGGGATTGAGCCCCGCATCAGGCTCCATGCTCTGTGGGAAGCCTGCTTCTCCCTCTCCCACTCCTCCTGCTTGTGTTCTCTGTCTCTCTCTGTCAAAAAAAAAAAAAAAATCTTAAAAACATATATCTGTACATCTCAAGTATTTCAAGGAAGTATTAGAGGGAAAACTATAACTTGGCTGTTTAACTTGAAATATCACAGAACATAATTTGCAGTTTCCACCAATTTGGGGCTCTTGGGTAAAAAATGGACCTTGTTGACTATTCACAAAGGACTGAGGAAGCCAGTAGTTTAATTTTTAGCAGCAAGTCTCGTTATGTGGTGGGTTGGTGGAACTTTTCTTTGGTACTTTTGGTTTGCCGGAATGTTATCTCTTCCTCCTCAAGAGTAAAGACTTCTGATGGCATCACAGATATGTTTGGAATGTTCATTTAGCACAGGAGAATATGGCTGAATATTGTCCCTGATCTCCTGTTTCTATTATTAATTACATGACGAGTTGTACTTTCCAAAAATTTCCGTCAAGGACTTCCATAGACTTCTAAAGATCCTAATCTACCACAATACCTGGAGAGCATTTGGATTTGTTTATTTGTTTTTAATATTGAAAAATGTAATTTACATGAACTTTCAGGAAATTAGTTCGATTGAAACCTAACAAGATAAGGTAAAACTATTTGGAAAAATAAAAGATTTGAAAGAGTCATCCAGATAATTTAGGATAAAAGCATCCTTTTTCCTAAAATATTGCTAATGAGACAAAGTGAATTGATTGCACAAATCACACAATGATCCAAATTCTTCCATTCACGTTTCTTGGGCAACCAATACAAGGGGTCATTTCAATGCTTTCAGTATCTCCTTTCCAAATTTCCTCATCTCCTTCTTCAGCCGCCCGTTTTGTTGGCAGAATTATAGTAGGCACAGACCTGTGTGCTTTGAGAGGAAACTTAGTGTGTTCTAGTGAACTTACCATCCCAAACTCTGCCTGTGTTCCCAACCAGTGGCTCCTGCCACCGCCTCAAACACAAGACCTCTGTCATCAGTGTCCACAGCAGCAGTCCCTCCGATGACTTCTAGCGGGAGCGTGGCCAGTGCCAGCGTGAACGTCCGTGTGCCCTGAGACAGTCGGGCAGTGAGCAAGAGACTAACTCCCTTTCCCCTAGTTCCTCTGCCGTGCAAGAAGACAATGTCCAAGTACCTACATGGCGCCTACCCTCCTGCTGCCTCTTTGTCTTCTTGGTGAACTGTGGTGTCCTTCATGTCGCGCTTGTCACACTTACCCCTCCCCCGTCTGTACCTCACACATGGGCCCAGCTTCAGATGCTCCAAGCCCCTCGCCATAAACTGCCACCAGGTCCTAGGCGAAGGCTGTGGCACCCACCGCCCTTCAGGAAATAATCTGCAAGACTCTTCTGGTTTTAGCTCCAAGAAGCTGCTGGAGCAGCAAGCTGTGAATTGGGAATCTGAACTGAGCTCACAACGTGGATATTCCGGGGCCATCCCAGGCAGCAGCAAGCCTGACTTTCAGAGACCCCCACCAGTTCCCAGTATCCTGGGATCCCCAAAGCTGCTGTTGGACTTGGGGGAGGTCAGGGACAGAGCAGAGGACCATCCGGGAACGCCCAGAGAAATGGATGTCACCAAAAGCAGTTCACCAGCGTCCGTGACCAGGTGCCACAGGTCTTGGATCCCAAGCAGCCCTTTGCCACCTCTGCCCCTCTCAAGTGCCATGGTTGCAGGTGCACCATAAGCCATCAGACAGGGTGGGCCAGGCAGGGGGTCCAGGTGCCCCCTCTTCATGCTACAGCATCCAACCGAAGCACCAATCACAACACACAGATGAGCATCCAGTGAAAAACCCAAAGCCTTAACATCCTCTTGGAAATCCTGTGTCAACTTCATGACCTGTAACAGACAGCATTTTAGGATGAGACATCCCTGAGATCTCCAGTTACTAAAATCACCTTCCAACCGTCTCAGTCCGTGCAGTGATCCTTACACCAAAACCAATTCTGTGAGGCACGCAAGTCCTAATGTAACCCGATGCGCCAACATCGCCCCGTCCAGCTTTGTCCTGACAGGTTCCCAGGGCGTGAACTCCCCGTTCATGGCAGTGAATCACTGTGGAGGGGCAACGGGTTTTGTTCAAGCAGCCTTTTGACCTGTGGATGGTCGTACGTTCCACCTGAAACCTGGCATTCTTTCACACACGTGCTGACAGAGAGCCTCCTATGCATGGGGCTTTGCTTCTTGCTTGTCATGAAACACAGAAAGAAACCACAGATTCTAAATGATCTTTCCATTCCCAAAGCATGGATAGCTTTCTTTTTAAATCATATTTTCTAGGAACTGCTTGTGGCTCTTTCTTTCATCTCCTCTGAACACATTCTCTTCCTTCTCTCTTCTGACAGAAGCACTCTTGGGAGGGGAACTTGAAGGTTGCTTTCAGTTAAAGGGAAGGAGCCTAACTGTAAATAAAAAAAAAAAAAAGATACATCAGAAATGGCTTATGCTTTGTCAACCACCAAAACCAGGAAGAATTATATCTATGAAATTTTAAGCTATATCTGTATACAGATAGGATCACAGTATCTTTAATTCATTACTACAGACCTTGTAATCTGCTGTGTACTAAACTGCTGTCCTGTATTAGAGAAAACTCCACACTAGACATCGAGAAGGCTGGGAAAATAATTCAAAATACAGTACAATTAACTCCTATTTTGTTATTTATCTATTCTGGGCTTGGCACAATTTCAAATAGAAAATGTGCTTCGTATAAATTATCAATCAGAAAATGTGTTCATCTGCAGGAATCCTGAAACCTCTCTTTAACAACACGGACTCATGTAGCTTACCCGCGTGTATGCACATGCACCGTGCAGACCAAGGGTGTGGGAAGCGGGAAAAGGTGCTGCAGGCCTCCTTCCAGCCTGCCTTCTGGGGCAGGGTGGCCATCAGCTCTTCCTAGCTGGAGTCGATGTGTCAGGAACACACAGTGTGGCTGCAAGTTCCCGGGGCCTCAAATGCCAGGGTTGGCAAGTTCATTAGGCCTTCGACTCAGGCAGGAACTTTTGCAGACAAGCACATAGGGAGCTCGAAGAAGTGTGCTCTCCCTGGGGATCTCTCTCCCCACTCCCAAGTGGAAGGTGATGCCTCTCTGAATCGCAGATAGGACACACTACTGCATGTCTGGTGTGAGCTTTCTCTGTGATTTCTCTGGAGTTTGTTCGACACCGAGCTGAGCTCACAGACAGAAGTGAACCCAAACTTGTTTTCTTTGGATTGCTTGGAGCAAAAATGGAAAAAAAGGGCTCATTTTTTCCAGTGATTTTTTAAATCAATAGTACAGATCCAAAGTAAGCATTTATTCACTGGCCCAGTTTCCCAATCTTTTCGCTTAGAAGTGTGACTGCCAATTCCCTGGATTGTAAGAATACGCTGAAAACAAGCCGACAAGCTGAGGCGCCCGGGAATCGTAGAAAGCTCTTTCCAAGTGTGGTTGGGTCACCTTCCCTGTGCAGACTGTTAGGTGTGTACTTCTTAGCTCTGAGTATGACTTTTTTTAGCTGGTGTTGGGTAAACAGGTGTGTGAAGCTGGTTGGTGAACAGGTGTGTGATGCTGGTTGGTGAACAGGTGTGTGAAGCTGGTTGGTGAACAGGTGTGTGATGCTGGTTAGCAAACACAATACCAAGAGTAGCTATGCTCCCCCGGGAGGAGACTGAACTTGTTTTCATTTTTGTTTTAAAATTCAGCCCAACTAGCTGGAAAGAGAAAATGCTTGCTCTCCTCACCACTTAGTGATATGCAAGGGAGGTAAGGAGAAAAGTCTTTAGATGTGCTTGTTAACAAATGCCCCGTGGCAACTTTTTTTTTTTTTTTTTTTTGGTCCATGAAGGAAATGTTGTTCACATTTTTTCCAGTTGTCAAGTTCGTGTGAAAGTAAGAAAGCATCTCTTTAAATAGAATCATGCCCAGGAAGGGACCCCTTTCCAGCCCAGTGGCTCTCCTGAGACTGATATGGTCATCCCAGTGGCCCCTTAGACCTTCCCCATGAGGTTAGAGACCAGGGATTCCCCACCCATTTGTGCCTGAAGAGACACTTCACTTGATGCGTACCAAAGCTATAACATTCTTTTGAAAAACAAGGAAGTACCTTGTCTAACAAATTCTTACAGCCAAAGGGATCTGGGAGCAACTGTTAAAACTTGGGGACATCATTCTCGATTTTTAAGCGGTATTAGTTTTAATGTATCTGTTTTTCTGGAAGGGTTTTTTTTTTTGTTTTGTTTTTCAATTAAATTAGTCACTCTGGTATGTCGTGAGGCAGTCATTTTAATTTCAAGGTCTTCATAAGTTTACAGGAACATAAAAATGTGATGCCAATGAAATTTATTAGAGTCCTTGTTATCTTGTGGACCTAGCGCCCACCTGTCTTGCATATGTTTCCAGTGGTGGCTGACAGTGGTCCTCGCCATGTATTGGTCATATGCCTCCTTACTCTGCACACATGGAAACGTGAATGCATTGAGACCGGAGACCGGTTGGTAAAACGAGGCTGTCTCTGACTCGGATTCACACCCCCCACGGAAGAGAGTGCCCGTGAAAAGCACACATACATCGCTGTGCTCTGAAAAAAAGGATTTAGAAACCATCCCTCCAGCTCAGCAAATGTCATTCCGTTTCTGTCTGCTCACCCTTCCATTTGCAATAACCTGACAAAAAACTGCCCGAATGAAAACAGGAATGTTTGTATCTGAAGGAGAAGTTGGCAGGCAGCCACAGACTCAGAGGGTGAAAACGAACTCTGCTTTTGTTTCTGTCAGTAGCTCCTGGGCTCCTGCATGCTCTCGGCTCAGACAGGCTGCATGCAGACCGCCGAGGGCCCTCAACGGAGAAGCTGATGCGTAGTAACCAAGTGAAATCCCTCCGCTTCTAAGCAGACTGCTTGCCCCCTTGTCCCGCCTCTCAGCCCCCACAGGTGCAGCGATCCCACCACCCTGGGGGCAGTCAGCTTGCTCAGCCTGTCTACTGTACAGGCAATGTGGGCCTCAGGCCTTAAGCCAACCCCGGGTAGTCCATGAAGTCTGGCTTCCCCGGCCCTCTTCCCCAAGGGGAGAGGACCCTCCACTGCCCAGAGGGGGTGGGGGGGAGGAAGAGAGGAGAAAGGAAAGAGAAGAGAGAGAAGGAGAGAGAGGAGACAGGCAAATGTCTTTAGTACTCTTAAAATGGATTTGGATTTTCAAATGCATTTCTAGATCACATCTCCTGTGGTCAAGTATCCTGCCATGCCTGGTAAGGCCAAAGGAGGGGGGAGCACCACTGTGGAATTTTTTTTTTTTAAGATTTTATTTACTTATTTGAGAGAGAGAGAGCATGAAGGGAGGGGGCAGAGGGAGAGAGAGAAGCAGACTCCCCGCTAAGCAAGGAACCTGATGCGGGGCTCAATCCCAGGACCCTGAGATCATGACCTGAGCTGAAGGCAGATGCTTAACTGACTGAGCCACCCAGGTGTCCCTCCCCTGTGGAGTTTTAAGCTGAACAATGGAAAGCACAGGGGTTCGGTTCCTTTCGTTTCCTACACCGCTGGCCAGGTGAACAGCCAACCACCCTTCCCATTTGGGGTGGGAGTGGAAGCATCTTAGTTTTCCAAAATGAGGAACAAGATTAACTTGGGGCCAAACAGGGCTTGGAGAGAAGATTGAAGGCTCCCAAAGGACGCTGCCCATTGGACCCCAGCGGAAGAAGGGGTGGGAGTGCCAAGCTGTCCTGGAGGGGGGTGGCCTCAGAACTGGGAACCTCCATGGGATGGGGCAGGCAGTTAAGGAATCAGCCCTGCAGGAGAGACTGCTCACCATAGCAGCATGTAGCCTAGCAGTGGGTCCTGGAATGTTCCAGAAACTTTAAAGCCTGGGGTGGGTGGGGAGAGAGGGCTCAGGAGCAGGGTCCATGGCAGGAGAAAGGAGCCATTGCATGAGGATCTTTTCATGCAGAGCCCCAACGCTATAAATAACTAGGCAGCTGTTCAACAGCTGGTGCAGAGAATGGTCTAGCAGGGGATGGCGTTGGGAAGGGTGCAGTAAGACAGTGGCCTGCCTGGGGCACCTGTGGGCACATGGGAGGAATCCTAGAGGCCCCCTCCCCTTCTAGGCACCCCCTCTTTACACCTGGAACCCACAGCTGGTTTAAGACTGGACAGAAGAGACACAGGGTCTGCTATGTGACTCTTTATGGCTAAGGAGATTGCCTGCTACCGTGGCTGTGTGGTTAGCCTAGCAGTGTTGGCTTTTTTTTTTTTTAACCTATTTACTTTTTATTGAGATATAACTTACATCAGTGAAGCACATGCAGCCCAATGAGTTTTATACACCTATGTCACAATCACGCAGATCAAAGTCTAGGACCCTTGGAGCACCTGGGGAGACTCTCTTGTGACATTGTGGTCGGTACCCCACCATCCAAGGCTAAATGCTGTGTGGATTTCCATCATCATAGATGGCTTCTTCCTTTCGCTCCATGACTGAGCCACCTCACAGGAGTCCTACAGTAAGTACTGTTTTGTGTCTGGCTTCTTTCACTCCTTGACACTCCTGTGAGACTCCTCCACATTGCGGGTAGCAGATCTTTGTTCTTATTCGTTGCCCTGTAGGGTTCCATGGTATGATGAGAACATACTGTATCTATCCACTCGCGTGTGGAGTGTCTTTGGGTTGTTTCCAGTTTGGAGTTATTACGAATAACACTGGAATGAGCGTTCACATCAGTGTTGGCATATGTCAGAGTAGGTTTGGAACAAAAAATCCTAGAGGGATCTAAACAGATACACCCTCCATGGAAGGCAATTTGGCAACAGCTGTCAAAATTAGAAAAGCACACACCCTTCTGGGAATTGAGTCTATAGATCTGCTCAAACATGCAAAGTATCCTCTGTACCAGGTTCTTCAGTACAGCACTGATTTGTAAAAGCTAGAGTTTTGTCTTTTCATTGTTAAGTTATAAGCATTCTTTATATATTCTGGATACTAGACCCTTATCAGATTTGTAATTTGCAAGTATCTTCTTCTATAGGTTGTCTTTTCACTCTCTTGATGATGTCCCTTGATACACAGAAGTTTTTCATTTTGATGAGGCCCAATTTATTCTATTTGTTCTTTTCTTGCTTGTGTCTTTAGTGTTATATTTAATATTCTATTGCCAAAACCAAGGTCACAAAGATTCACCCCTGTATTTCTTCTAAGAGGTGTACAGAGTATATGGAACATGATCCCTACAATGGGACAAAATCTATAAGTTGGGTTGCACGTTGTGACTTCTCTCCAAAGAGCACAGTATGAGAATAGGAAAGAAAGAGATAACCTTACAGTGGAGAAACCCAGCAAACACACCTCAGCTAGGTGACCGAGGTCATCATCCATAGTGATAAGTCATGTCAATAGCATGGACCCTGGATAGGATGAGAATGACACTGTTAGGGACCGGATTGTGTCCCCCACTCCGCAAGTTTATATGTTGAAGTCCTAACTCCCAGCACCTCAGAATGTGATTGTATTTGGATATAGACTCTTTAAAGAGCTCATTAATGTTACATGAGATCACGGGGGCGGGCCCTAATTGAAGCGAATGGAAGTCCTCCTAAGAAGAGGAGGTTGGGACATGGAGCGAGGACCATGTGAGGACACAGGGAGAAGAGGGTCACCTGTAAGCCAAGGGGAGAGAGAGGCCTCAGAAGAAACCGGCCCTGCCGCCACCTTGACATTAGACTCCCAGCCTCCAAAATTAGGAGAGAATAGATTTCTGTTGGTGACGCTGCCTGGTCTGTGGTATTCGTGTGGTGGCCTGAGCCAACCCGACGCAGGCACTTTACCTCTGAAGCCTTCCTCTCAAAAACTTGTAACTCCATTTTAATCATGAGAAGAACAAGTGACAAATCCCGATTAAGGGACATTCTACAAAACAGCTGACCAGGTCTCCTCAAAACCACTAAGGTTATCAAAGGTCAAGGTAAAAAAAAAAAAAAAGAAGAAGAAGTAGGAGGAAGAGAAGGTGGAGGAGCAGGAGGAAGAGGAGGAGAAGAAGAAGAAGGAGAAAGAGAAAGAAGGAGAAGGAGGAAGAGGAGGAGGGGGAGGAGGAGGGGGAAGGGGAGGGGGAGAAGGAGAAGAAGAAGAAAAAGAGGAAGAGGAAAAAGAAGAGGAAGGAGAAGGAGGAGGAGGAGGAGAAGAAGAAAAGAAGAAGAAGAGGAAGAGGAAGAGGGAGAAGTCTGTCCAACTGTCATGGTTAGGGGGAGCCTGAGGTGACACGACTAAATGTAACGTGCTGTCCTGGATGGGACCCTGGCACAAAAAAAGGGCATTAGGTAAAAACTCAAAAAGGAAATCCGAACAAAATGTGGACTTCAGGGAATTGTGACAAATGTACCCAACTTGTGTCAAATGGTAACAGCAGGAGAAACTGGATGTGAGGGATGTGAAGGGTCTGTACTCTCTTCCCAATTTTTCTGTAAATCTGTAAGAAATTAAAAAGCTTATTTTTAAAATTGGACAAAAGGTTTGAATGGACATTTCCACCAAGATATACTAATGGCCAATAAGCACACAATAAGATGCTCCACATTATCATTCATTAGGAAAATGTAAGTTAAAACCACAATTAGGTGACACTCAAACCCCACCAGAATGGCTCAAATCAAAAAGAAATGACAAGTGTTGGCAAGGATGCAGAGACAGTGGAATTTTATATGTGGCTGATGGGAATTCAAAGTGGTATGTTGGAAAAACAAAAGTTTGGCATAAGAATCTTAAAACATTACACTTACCATAATATCCAGTAATTCCACTCTTAGATCCCTACCAAAGACACCGGAAAAGATGTCCACACAATGACTCGAATGTGGACGTCCAACATGTTATTCATAATAGCCAAAAAGCAGAAATAACCCAAATGTGCCATCAACTAATAATGAATAAATAATCATGTGGTCTAAATAATAAACATGTGGTCTCTTCATACAATGGAATATCATTCCACAGTAAAAAGGAACATGGCTCTGATACATGTCACGACACGGATGAACACTGAAAACATGACGCTCAGTGAAAATAGCCAGATGCAAAAGACCACATATTCTATATTTCCACTATATGCCATGTCCAGAAACGGCAAATCAACAGAGATAGATTCATGGTTGCCTACGTCTAGGGATGAGAGCAGGAACTGACGGCAAAGAGTCACAATCAAAATTTTGGAGATAGAAATATTCTAAAATTGCATTTGGTTGATGGTTGATTTACTAAAAATCATTTTGTACATTTAGAGTGGATGCAATTTTATGGTTGGTGAGGCATAGGTGAGGCAAGATTGGCAATTTTGTAAGTCAGATGACAGGTAGACAGGATTCACTATACTCTTCCTTTTACTTTTGTTTATATTTGAAATTTTTTTTGTAATACGAAGTTTAAAAAGTAACGAATTGCTCCTTTATGGTTCCCCTAAACACGTTTCCATAAAATCCCAAAGCACATCCTGTAGGCATTATTCCTATACCTCCCTCTCTCCCTGTTAGATGGGGTGGTTCCTAGGAGTATGATGGTTTTCTGTTATTTATTGGAGGGTTTGGTGGGGGAAGAGGCGTTGGAACATTTTTACCCAGAGATTGGCAAATAACTGTTAGTTGAAGGAATTGTTTCAAATAAAATGGGGAGGGAGAAAGGGGACCGGTAACGCGGGAAACACCATTTTGCAAACGTTAACTCAAGCTTCGCAAAAGGAAGTATTTTAAGTGCTCAGACCGGCAAAATGACACCTTACTTTCAAGTGCTTTTTGGCTGTTGGGTTTTCTGCGACATTCGGCATCAGGGAAGGCTACCAATAGTAGCAGTCTCAGTGATGGGTCTCTGCTTCCAAAATTGTTATACTTAAAACACTTTCCATGAAAATAACGTGGAACAAAATGGGATCATTTTGGAGTGGGGACTGTAGTGAGTCTCAGGGTCCTCACTCACTCTCCTCTCCCATCACATTAGTGCAGAAAATGTGTTCTTCGACTATTCTGATAAATTAACTGTTTTTTTTTTTTTAATGTGATTTTCTGGCCAGTTGACAGACCTCTAAGGCGTGCGCTGAGCTGGCAACCTTCGAAGAGTCTTCCAGACGTGCCACCAGAGAGGAGCGACTCACCTGTGCACACAGGCCCACGTATAGTGAGAGAAGGCACAAGGGAGGGAACAGGGACCACATCCTCTACAAGAGCCAGGCAAGGGCTAGGTTTTGAGAGGTTATTGCACGTTATCCGCCCGACAGTCTTGCGAAAGAGGCGAGGAAACAGGGCCACACGAGCGGCGAGGCTCTGCTGCCCAGCCGCGGACCCGGGGACCCCAGGACCCCCGGACCCTCCCGGGAGCAGGGTAGACCCGGCTGTCGGGCGCCACCTAGCGTTGGCCGCGCGAGGAGCCAACCCTCTGCCCACACTCCCAGCACCTGAGCCCCGGGTCCCCCAGAGAGAGCAAAGACGGAGGGACCCCTGGATTTGGGAGCCAGGCCTGGCGCGCACGCCCCAGGCCACCCGGCGTCCTGCAAGGGGATGAGGCGAGCTCCCTTCGGGGCTTCTGGAGTCGCGGTGCCTGGGAACGGGCAGGGTGCCGGACTGGGAGCCGGGACAGGGCTCTGTCCTGTCTCCATTGTCCCGGCATTGGTTTCTTCTTGTGTAACAGCAGGCGGGAGTGGCCCTGAACACATCCCAGGGTGCTTCCAGCTCTGGAAGTCCAGTCCAAGAGCACAGATCCCCCGCAGCCCCTAATCCATCTGTGGAAATGGATGGACACACCAGCACAGTCCCTGACCTTTGGTGGGTCATGGGAATCACAGGAGACCTTCTTAAAGGACAGGTATGTGGGCCCCACCCCAGACCAATTAAACGGGGTGAGGTGGGGCCTGGGTATGTGTTTTCTACTTTTGCTAGATGATTCTAATGTAAGACTAAGTGTTGAGAGCACAGCCTCACACCTGGAGTCAGTGAGCCCGCTTGCACCCCTGCATCCCCCTCCTCTGCTTCTTGAGCCCACCCTCATTTGCTACCTTTGTCCCAAATATCACCTCTTTGAGTTCACCTATCCTGGATAGCGTAGGCTTACGTGCAACCCTGCTGGCATCCCATCCCGTGCTCTCCTGTCACCCTGGACACTGTGGGGTGGGGGTGGGGCAGAGAAGCACTAACCTGCCTTTGTGCAGACAGAACCAGGGGCAGAATCAGGACTAGAGGGTGAAGGGCAGACAAGGCAGGGGTCACCATGCAGGAGCAGAGAGGGGGAACTCAGGATGCCAGGGTCCGGCAGCAGAGAACCCATCCCAGGGAGGCAAAGAGGTGGTGGGAGGTGAGATCACAGGCATGCAGAGGCTCCGAGACCCCAGTGTCCACGGGAGAGCGCTATCACCTGCAAAACAAGAGGTCAAAGATAAAATTATCAGGAACTTGAAGCTGTCAACAGCAGAGCTTTGAACCAAGTGTGGACCCTCTTGAGCATACAGCCCCATGTCCCTGCACAGACCAGGGGCCCCTGAAGCCGGTCCTGCCTGGGACCCTGGCTAAATATGTGGATTCCTGGGCCCTGCCCCAGACCCGGGGCATCAGAATCTCCAAGAAAGACATTTGGGAATCTCTATATTTAAAGAGTTCCCCCAGGGCAGTTTTTTTTTTATCAGGGAGTTGGGAACCACCGCTCTGGGTTTCCAAATCTGGCTGATGTTGAGATTTGGCGGGGGGGGGGGGGGGGGGGGGGGGGGGCTTTCCCCTACAGACTCACACTGAAAAACCTTTGTCTGCTTTTAGTTAATTTGTTTTTAAATACCCGTGCCTGGGTCTCACTCCAGAACAATCCAGTGAGCATCCACAGTGATTGTGATGCAGGAGAGTTGAGGCCCGCCGGCTCTGCACTGGGATTTGCTTGGGTCTTTCGGTTATAGGCCATGGAGCGTCTTCTTCACATGCAGATATCTGCAGGTCTTCTCTGTCGTTTTTTTTTTTTTTTTTAAACTTTCTATTTTAAGATAATTACCCTATCATTTTAACAGCTGTGTGTTGGTCCGTGGCCCAGACATGGCCTGATCTGGTTCTTCCCATGTTAATGGTGTCAGTCCATGCTGCTCCCAACAGCCCTGTGAAATAAGACTGTCTCCCCTTTGAGGCATGGGGGGAGTGCTGCCAAATTCAGGGACTTTTAAGTGCATGATCCAAGGTCAAGCAGCTGGAAAGGGCAAAATAGCTCTGATCTTTCTGGTAGATTGTTCTGAGCTGCCTCTCAACCAGTCAAGGATAAAGCCTATTCTTGGACATTCTTGTCCAAGATGGGTCAAATCTGGATTCATCCCCTGTTCTGGGCTGAATTGTGTTTCCCCTCCATACTGCTCCCCAACCCCCAATTCATATGTTGAAGCCCTAACCCTCGGAACCTCAGAATGTGATTGCATTTGGAGAAAGGGTCTTAGATGGTAAATGATGGGCGCCTGCCTGGCACAGTTGTAGAGCATACAACTCTTGATCTTGGAGTCATGAGTTCAAGCCCCATGTTGGGCATGGAGTCTACTTTAAAAAAAAAAAAAGAAGAAAAGAGACATTAATTCAAAATGAAGATGTTAGGTGGGTCTTAATCCAATCTGACTGACATCCTTACAAGATAAGAGCCAAAGACACAGGGATGTACATGCACAGAGGATACAGGATATGAAGGCACAGGGAGAAGGTGCCTCTGCAAGCCAAAGGGAGAGGTCCCAGGAGAAATGAGACCTACCAGCACCGCAGTCTTGGACTTCCAGCTTCCAGAACTGTGAGAAGTAAATTTCTGTTGTATAAGGAAACCAATCTGTGGTAATTTGTTACGGCAGCCCTAGCCCACTAATACCTCCCCCACTCCCTCCCCAGCACCAGAGTTCAAGTGTGACAAGGAGCCAGGAGCCTGGCATGCACATTTCTTCCCATCCAGTCTGCTGCCCTTCTGTGCAGACTGCTCAGCATAGCGCCTGGTACAGAGCTGTTCTTAATATGCACATGACACTGGACACAACTGGGAGTGTTCCCCCTCCTGCATCTGAGTGATAGCCCCATTTTCCAGATGAGGAAATTGAGTCTTAGAACGGATATGTAACTTTTCTGGGGTCACACAGCTTTTAAACTGAGGAATCAGGATGAAACAGTCAAATCCAGGTAGTTTGATTCCAGATCCCATGCTCTTTTTTTATTTAGTCAAGTTTACTGAGGTGTAAATTATGTATATATATAATTATATAATAATTATAATTAAAATGCATAGGTTTTTAAGTCTACAGTCTGATGAATTTTGACAGATGCAGATGTCCACATAACCACCCTCACAATCAAAATATAGAACATTTTTATCCTTCCAGAAAGTTCCCTTATTCTCCTTTATAGTCAGTTCCCCAACCACAACCACAATGCTCCAGGCAACTACTGACCTGATTTCTGTTGCTTGTTCCAGAACTTTGTATAACTACCACCATGCTGCGTGTACTGTTTGCTTTTCATCAGCACAATGTCTCCGAGACCCAGCCACATTTCTTGTCCATCAGCTCTTCTTCCCTTGTCATTGCGGTGTTGAATTCTGTTGAGTAGATATGGCGCGGTATGTGTATCCATTCCTCCGCTGATGCACATTTGGGCTGTTTCTACTTTTTAGCTATTACAAATAATGCTGCTGTGAACATGTGTGTATGAATCTTTTTTTGGACTGTGTTTTCCTATCGCTTATATAAATACCTAGCTGTGGAAATCACAGGCGAATGTTTCATATTATAAGAAATGGTCAGACTCTTTCCAAATTTGTTGTACCATTTTATGCTTCTACTGACGGTGTTGGAGGGTTCCCAGGGACCCCACAACTTCCTCAACACTTGGTACTGGACTTTATTTTTTTTAAGATTTTATTTATTTATTTGACAGAGAGAGAGCAAGAGAGCACAAGCAAGGGGGAGCAACAGAGGCAGAGGGACAAGCAGACTCCCTGCGGAGCAGGGAGCCCAATGGGGGTCCCATCTCAGGACCCCAGGATCATGACCTGAGCTGAAGGCAGACACTTAACTGACTGAGCCACCCAGGGCGCCCCTGGTACTGGACTTTAAAAAACTATTTGAGTCATTCCAGTGGGTGCAGCCAGGTACGCGTTGTGGTTCTAATTGGCATGTCCCTAGCATTAATGATTAGTGCCTTTAAGCATCTTATAAAACGATGAAATATGACATGTGTATTATCTACTCACATATTTTCTTTCTTGAACAGAGGGGTCTGTTCAAGTCTTTTGTCCATTTTTAGAGCATTTTTTAAAAAGTTGAGATATACTTGGGGTGCCTGGGTAGCTCAGTAGGTTGTGTGGCCAGCTCTTAGTTTTGGCTCAGGTCATGGTCTTGGGGTCCTGGGATCAGGCCCCAAGTCCAGCTCCATACTCAATGGGGAGTCCTCTTAGGGATTCTTTGTCTCCCTCTCCCTCTACCCCTCTTCCCACTGGCCTGCTCTCTCTCTCTCTCTCACTTGCTCTCAAATAAATAGGTAAATCTTAAAAAAAAAAATAGTTGAGATACACTTCACATTACAAAATCACCATCTTAAAGTGTGCTCTTCTGTGTCTTTCAGGGTATTCACTATGTTGTTCAAGGATCACCACTAATTTCAAAGCATTTCCATCACTCCAAAAATAGCCCCTGGACCTATTAAGGTTTGCTCAGTTTCTAAGCGGATGATTTGTCTTCTATTATTGGGAAAGCCAAGAGGTTTGAGTTTTGTTTGTCTGTTTGTTTTTAAGCAGGCTCCATGCCCAGCCCAACACAGGGCTTGTACTCACGACCCTGAGATCATGACCTGAGCTGAGATCAAGAGTCGGATGCTCGACTGACTGAGCCACCCAGAGAACCCCAGGAAAGCAAAGAGGTTTTTGAGTGTTCTGGACACTATTCCTCTGTCAGATACGAGTACTGGCTATATTTTCTCCCAGTTTATGGCTGGCCTGTTCATTTGCATTTTCTTTTTTTCTTTTTGTTTTTTGTTACTGAAGAACGATAGACATAAAAGTGTAAGGTGAAATGTACATCATGGTGTTCTGATATACGTATACATTGTGAAAGGGCTCCCTGCATTTAGTTAATTAAGCATTTTCATTTTCTTGATGGTATCTTTGAAGAGCAGAAGATGAAAATTTTGATTAAGTCCATTTTACCTGTGTTTTTTTTTCTTTTCTTGTGAGTCCTAAGAAATCTTTGTGTCCTAAGGAATTTTTGTTAACCCCAAGATTTTCTCCTGGCAGTTTTAAGTTTAGCTTTTATATTTAGGTCTATGACCCATTTTGAATTAATTTTTGTTTCAAATTCTTTCTATACTGATATCCAGTTGATCCAGCACCATTTATTGACAAGACTATTTCCCGGGGCACCTGGGTGGCTCAGTTGGTTGTGTCCGACTCTTGATTTTGGCTCAGGTCATGATCTCAGGGTTGTGAGATGGAGCCCCATGTTGGGCTCCATGCTGGGTCTGGAGTCTGCTTAAGATTCTCTCTCCCTCTGCCCCTCCCCCTCCTCTCTCTCCCTCTTTAGAAAGAAGGAAGGAAGGAAGGAAGGGGAGGGGAAAGAGAGAGAGAGGAAAGAAAGAGAAAAGAAAGAAAGAAAGAGAAAGAAAGAAAGAAAGAAAGAAAGAACGAAAGAAAAAGGAAGAAAGAAGAAACTATTTCCCATTGAATTGCCTTGACACTGTCTTGTCAAAAAAATCAGTTTACCGACATTGCACCAATGCCGGTTTTCTGATTTTAATGTTATGTAAGATGTCATCATTGGGGGAAACTGGGTAAAGGACAGAGGAGACCTCTCTGTTACTAGTTTTGTGATTTTCTTCCTTTCCAGTCTAAGTTCATTCTATTTCTTTTTCATGCCTTATAGTGGTGGCTAGGATCATCAGTACAATGTTGACTAGAAGTAGTGAAAGTGGATGTCCTTGTTCTGCTCCCAATTTTAGGAGGAAAGGATTCAGTGTTTCACCACTAAGTTTGATGTCCATTGTAGGTTTTTGTAGATGCTCTTGATCATTTTGAGGAAGTTCTATTCTATTCTTAGTTTGCAGAGAGTCTTTCTCGTGAATGGATGATGAATTTTGTCAAGTGCTTTTCTAGGCATTTATTGAAATGAATTTTTCTCATTCTATTGTGGGGCATTGCACTGGTTGATTTTTTTAAAAGATTTTATTTATTTATTTGACAGAGAAAGAGAGCGAGAGAGGGAACACAAGCAGGGGGAGTGGGAGAAGGAGGAAACAGGCCTCCTGCGGAGCAGGGAGCCTGATGTGGGGCTTGATCCCAGGACCCTGGGATCATGACCTAAGCAGAAGGCAGATGCTTAACAACTGAGCCACCCAGGCGCCCCATGCACTGGTTGCTTTTCAAATGTTGAACTAACCTTATATTCTTGAGATAAACCCCACATGGTCATGATCCTTTAAATCTATTACTAGATGTTATTTGCTGTCATTCTGTTGAGGATTTTTGTGCCTGTGTTCATAAGGTATATATTTATACACACATATATAATGTCTTTATCACAGAGCCTTACTTCCTCCTTAAATACAATGTGAGGGCTGGGGAAGTCTTCCCCAGAGAGATTATTTCCAAGCCTGAGATTGTCCCCAGGTGGGGCCCTGTTCCCAGGTATGTCCTGAGTAATAACCTGCCAGTGTTGATGAGATAAGCAGGCTAAGAGTTCCACCTGGGTCCCTTAGCATTCACCTTTGATGGGAAAAGCTGGGACCAATGTCTGAGCTTCTACTATCCAGGTCCAAGAAGTCAATTTTATCAGATGACCCAAGGGTGACAATTTCCTAGGGAATTGTACCGTACTATAGATTCCCATAGAGGGGAACAATTAGACCAGAATGTTATTTTATTGATTTATACTCAAAGTAGACCACTCCTGAAATCTGAAAATTCATACCTTTTATTCAAGGAATGCTTTCCCTGCCTTGATCTTGGTCTTAGTCTCTAAATACTCAAGAAACCAAATTAGCCATGTGGAGCCTTCTCAGGATGCCCAGAGGCAGAGCACAGGAGGCTGGGTAATGCTGTTTGTTCTAGCCGGGCTGAGGTGGGATGTGAAGTCATCCCTGTCCCTGGCTGGTGATCCGGTGCCAGGCAGAGTGTCCCTCTCCCATTGTTCGTACTGAAGAAGCAACAACGAATGCTTAGCCTTGGGGGGCAGTCTTTTTTCCTAGTCTCAGTCCTGGCCTCTACCTTCTCTTATGGACTTGGGCAGGTTATGATCATGTCATTCAACAGTTGCAGGATTTACACGTGGTTTCCTTTTGTCTCCCTGATGTAGACTTCAGGCGCCCTGATTCGGAAGCATGGGAAAAAAATACTCTATGGCTTTTCAATATCGTTGTGAAATAAGACACCCATACGGGAAGGTGCACAAAACGATCCTAATGGTTAATCATAAAGCAAATACTTTTACAATCACCACCCAGGTCAAAAGACAGAACCCTGCCAGCAACTCAGAACCCACCGTATGCCCCTTCCTGTCACACATCTTCTCCACTCCTGGTCTAATTTTTATTTAATCACTTCCTTGTGCTTACCTATCATTTCCCACCTGAACATGCATTCCTAAATCCTATGGCTGCATGTGTGTGTGTATGTGTGTGTGCACGTGCGTGTGTGCATGTCTGGCTTCTTCTTGATAGTCATTCATGTCGTTACACGTTGTTAATTCATTGTCATTCCATCCTCTGAATATTCCACGAGTTATTTATCCATTCTACTGTTGGTGGACTTCAGAACAGTTTCATTTTTTTGGAATCAGTGTGTCAAGTTCTATTTTTTAAACACCTTTGAGATTTTATGTAGGATTGCATTGGACCTACAGATCAGTTTGAGAAGTGACGTACTTACATTATTGGATCTTCTCGTCCATGAATGTATCATGTCTCCACTTACAGAGGTCTTTTTAAATTTCTTGCAGTAATTTTTGGGATTTTTTAAAAATTAGTTTTCCATGTCAAGTTCTTTGCGTATCTTTCTCTAGTTTTTAAAATTTTTTTTCTTTAGGCATTGGTTGTTTGTTTTTTTTAAGGCATGGTAGGTAGTATCTTTTTTTTTTTAAGATTTTATTTATTTATTTGACAGAGAGAGACATAGCAAGAGAGGGAACACAAGCAGGGGGAGTGAGAGAGGGAGAAGCAGGCTTTCCCGCGGAGCAGGGAGCCCGATGTGAGGCTCAATCCCAGGACCCTGGGATCATGACCTGAGCCGAAGGCAAACGCTTAACGACTGAGCCACCCAGGCGCCCCTAGATAGTATCTTTTAAATTTATCTTTCTGTTTACTACTGGAACACTCTTGATTTTTCCATATTGACTCTACACCCAGTAACTGTGCTAAAATCATTTATTATTTCTAATATTTATCAGTAGAGTCTTTTGGATTTGCTTGATATAGAATCCTTATCAGAGGATAATGGCTGTCTTGGGTTTTGTTTTGTTTTTTTCCCTTCCCAACCCTTATATACCTCTTCTGTCTTTTCTTGCTTAGTGCACTGGCTACAATGTGGGACAGAAATGACAGTAGTGAGCTTCCTTATGTCAAGCAGAAAGTGTTCAACTTTTTACCAAGCATGATGCTTGCCGTGGGCTTGTTATTCATGTCCTTTACTGGATTCAGAAAGTTTTCACTCTTTCCTGTGAGTTTTTATTGTATTGGGATTCCAAGTTTTAGCAACCATTTCTCCTGCAAGACTTGAGAAGATCATGAATGTTCCTTTTTTTTTTTAAAGATTTATTTATTATTTATTTTGAGAGAGTGAGAATGAGAGAGAGAGAGAGTACATGAGAGGGGGGAGGGTCAGAGGGAGAAGCAGACTCCCTGCTGAGCAGGGAGCCCGATGTGGGACTCGATCTCGGGACTCCAGGATCATGACCTGAGCCGAAGGCAGTCGCTTAACCAACTGAGCCACCCAGGCGCCCTGAATGTTCCTTTTTAATCTATTAATGTGGTAAATTCCATTCATTGATTTCCTAGTGCTATATTGATATGCATTCCTAGGGTAAGCCCAATTTGATCATGATATATTATCCTTTTTTTAAAAAGATATATTTATCTATTTGAGAGAGAAAGCAGGGAGAAGGGCAGAGGGAGAGAGAATCTCAAGCAGACTGCACTGAGCGGAGCCCAACGCGGGCTCGATCTCACCATCCTGGCCACCCAGGCACCCCATGATGCATTATCCTTTTATATAATTCCTGATTCAGCTGGTTTTATTTCATTTGGATTTTTGCATCTATATTCATGAATGAAATTCATCTGTGCCTTCTTTCTAGTGCTATTCTTGTTGAGTGTTATTAAAAAGTTACCCTAACCTCCAAAAATTAGTTGGTGGAACTTTTTCTGCTTTCTGGCAGAGGTAGATAAGTAAGAATTTTTTCTTTCTTCAATGTTCGGTAGGATTCTCCCAGCGAAACCATTTGGGTCTTGAATTTTCATCATCAGCTGTTTGTCAATTACAGATTTAATTTATTTAATAGTTATAGGATTAAGATTTTTGATATTTCTTTGTGTCAGATATATCTGCATTTTTCTGTGTATCTGTCCTAAATTTTCTAGTTTATTGGCATAAAGTTGTTCATAATATCTTCTTATTTGTGGTGAAATCTCTTTTTCATTTCTTATACTTGCTGTTTGTGCCTTCTCTTTTCTGATTGATGCTTCTCATTGTGGATTTATCAATTTTGTTAGTTTTTTTCAATTTGGATTTTGCTCATTCTCTCTGTTGTGTGTTTTCTTTTACATTTGTTTATACTTTTAAATTATTTCCTTCTATCTACCTTTGTTGGGTTTATTTTCTGTTCTTTTCCTAACCTCTTGAAATGAATGCTCAACTCATATTTTTTTCTTCCCTAAAATATGCAATCAAGGCTATAAATTTCCCTCCAAGCGCTGCTTTAGCTTTATTCCACAATTTTATTGTGTCATTTTCCCCCCATTATATGTAATTTAGTTCAAAATAATTTCTAATTTCCATTTTTATTTCTTCTGGGACCACACATAATTTAGAAGGGTATTTGGAACATATTATTAAAAAGCGTAGTTTTCAAAGATACAGGGATTTTTCCAATTGTATTTTTGTTATTGATTCTTAACCTATTTACAGTGTGGTTAGAGAACATTATTTTGTATCCATTCTTTGAAATTTATTAGAACTTCCATTTTGGCCCAGCATAGAGCCAAAGTTTTTAATGGATTATATCTTCTTGAAAATAAGGTATTCGGCAGTTGTTGGGTGCACTGTTCTATATATGTCTATAAAGTCAAGTTTATCACATTGTTTCAAATCTTCTACAGAGTTATTTCTTTTCTGCTTATTCCATTAATTAATGGAAAAAATATGTCATATGAATATGGACTGGTCTATCTTTCCATATAATTCCCATCTGCATTTGCTCTATGTATCATGTTACTAAGTTCATACAAATTTAGAATAATCTTTTATTATTATAGAGTGACCCTTAATTCTTAATATGCTTTTTACCTTAAAGTGTGTTTGTTTGATATTAAAATTGTTACACCAGCTGTCTTGCCAGTATTTCAATGGTATGAAACTTTTTATTAATTTCCTTTCAGTTTTTCTTTATCCTGATGTCTTAGATGTGTCTCTTGTACTAAGCATGTATAGGATTTTGTTTCTATCACCTGTGATAATCTTCTGTCTGGAGTGGTTGATCCTCTTATCATTAATGTAATTATTGACCCATCATCATCTTACTGTGGATGTACTTTCTACTCATTTCGCCTGTTCTCTGTTCCTTTATCTTGGTTTCATTTGGTTGAGTTTTTTATATTTCCTTTTGTTCCTCTGTTAGTTTATGGTGATTCAGGCTTTTACCATTGTTTTTAGTGATATTCTAGAAATTATGATATCCAACCTTGACTTATCACCATCAAATAGGAATCATTACCTTTACTCCTCTCCTAGAGAAATCAAGGAATTTAGAACATTTACATTTCTCTCATATTTTTTTTAAAGATTTTATTTATTTACTTGACAGAGAGAGACACAGCGAGAGAGGGAACACAAGCAGGGGCAGCAGGAGAGGGAGAAGCAGGCTTCCTGCGGAGCGGGGAGCCCGACATGGGGCTTGATCCCAGGACCCTGGGATCACGACCTGAGCCGAAGGTAGACGCTTAACAACTGAGCCACCCAGGTGCCCCTACATTTCTCTCATATTAGATGCTTTTATTGTTTTGAACTTTCTCTCTTTCTAGATCAAAAGTCCAATGAGACATTATTTTATAAAGTCAAGATTCAGTTGGATTTTACCTTCACATTTGACATTTCATTTTTACTTCTATCTCCAACCTCCCTTCTGGGACAATTTTTTTTTTCCTGTTTGAAGTACAGATGAGAATTCCCTTTGGTGAAGGATTTTTTTTTCCCCAGGTAGAAGTCTAAGTTAGCAAGTTTGCTATTTTTGTTTTGTTTTGTTTTCTTTCCTACATACTGAAGATATAGTTTTACTACTTCTGGCTTCTAGTTTTGCTGCTGAAAAGTCAGCAAAACTTACACTTTTGAAAGTCATCTTGTTTATCTTTGGCTACTTTTAAAATTCTTTGTTTTGGAGTTTCTGTACTAGGTATGGATTTCTCTTTATTTATCTTGCTTGAGATTTATTTGGCTCCTTGAATTTATAGATTGCTGTGTTTCATCAATTTTGGAAAATCCTCAGTTTATTCATTCAATTGCTTCTGCCTCACTCTTACTCTCCTTTCTTCCTAAAACTCCAATTAAACATATGTTAGATATTCCTTCCATATAGTTTATATCTTAGTTTACTATATTTTCTGTTCTTTAGTCTCTTCATACTTCACTCTAGATTGTTTTCTTCTGAGTATTAACTCAAGGTTAGCCATAAAAACATAAATTCAGTATGTACTGAGAGAAGCTACTGATCACACAAACACACACACACACACCCCTTTTCACCCAAGCAGGGAGCAAGTCAGTGGGAGGGAAACAGGGTAACAGGCAGGCACACATGATCTTACCAGCATTGTTCAGTCCTCTCCTTCAGCCACTGCTGACGCTCAAATGGTGCATCCTTGACCTCTGCTAGCAATACTTCCTTCCTCAAACCATGAGCTGGAGTCTCATGGTCTGTGTTTTGTGACCTATAAAACACCCAGTTCAGAGTTCTCCAGAAAGATGCAGGGAGATTGTTGCTGAGTGCCCAGTGACATTAGAGTGGGCCGCTGTTTTATGCTAAAATTTCTACTAGGAGGTTAGAGGTTATATTAACCAAGAGTATTATTTTTTTAAAGATTTTATTTATTCATTTGAGACACAGAGATACAGAGAGAGAGAGAGAGAGAGAGAGAGAGCATGAGCAGGGAGAGAGGCAGAGGGAGAAGCAGGCTCCCCACTGAGCCAGAAGCCTGATGTGGGGCTCGATCCCAGGACCCCGGGATCATGACCTGAGCCGAAGGCAGACGCTCAACCATCTGAGCCACCCAGGCGCCCCTAACCAAGAGTATTATTATAGATTTTTCTTTGCCTTCTTAGGCTTTCTTTAAAATGCAAACCACTTTTTTACATTAATTTTTCTTCATGTATAAACAAACATATTTTCCTTTACTACAAAGTTTTCTTGGGATGCCTGGGTGGCTCAGTTGGTAGCATCTGACTCTTGATCTCAGCTCAGGTCTTGATCTCAGGGTCATGAGTTCAAGCCCTGCATTGGGCTCCACGCTGGGCATGGAGCCTACTTAAAAAAAAAAGTTTTCTTAAGAGCATGATGTTCAGAACAAGTTTCACATGAACATAATGACATTTTTTAAAGAACAGAGTGTTTACAGTACAATAAAGTGAATGAAAGCACTGTCAAAGAATTTCACTTTTGCAGGAAAATGAAACATCCTTCACAAATTCTTATACTAACCACACACACAGAACTCAGAACTTTCATTTTACTATTCTCTCTTTAGCAGTGTCTAATTTTCTGATAGCCCCTTCTACTGAGTTTTTAATTCTGGTCATGCTATATTATTTAAGTTCTAAAATTCTTATTCGATTCTTTTTCAAAACATTTCACAGCTTTGAAAAATATAATTTCTACTTCCCTGCCAAATTTTTCAAACTTGGTTTTTATCTTCTTGAATATAGCAAGCAGAATTATTTTTATAGTCTGTGTTTGATCCTAATGTCTGGGAGCCCCATGGAGCTATATCTGTGGTTCCTGTTATTTATGATCAGGCTGCCTCATGAGCCTGATTATCTCAGTGCTGGATTTTGTATTTGAATAATTATTTATAGGATAATCTGAGGCCTGGGATAATGGTATCTTACTCCAGACAGGATTTCTTTCTTTTCTTTTTTTTTTAAGATTTATTTATTTGTCAGAGAGAAAGAGAGAGTGCATATGAACAGCGGGAACAGCAGGGAGAGGGAGAAGCAGGCTCCCCACCGAGCAAGGAGGAGCCCGATGTGGGACTCCATCCCAGGACCCTGGGATCATGACCTGAGCCAAAGGCAGATGTTCAACTGACTGAGCCACCCAGGGGTCCCAAGGATTTTTTTCTTTTGCCAGGTTCTTGAAGACATTAGCAATGTGGAACCCCCTTAATCCTATGTCTGGGCTGGGTATTATCTGGGACACCTGGGGATGTGCAGCTGGGCTATGATCTTGCAGCAGCTGCATTACTTCTGGGTCAGCCTTCCTCCTAATGTGCTGCTCTTTGAAATCAGAGCCCAAACCAAGGGGTGGTTTCCCAGGGCCTCCACCAGTGATAGGCCCTGGATCCTGGCTTTTGCCCCGTAGCCCCACAAATTTGGAACACATGCAGCTCAGCTTCTTAACTGTCTCTTCAGATCAGCAAGTAGCCCCTGGATGAGAGCAGTGGTGATGCCAGGCTCACCTCTTGAGATCTCTGCCCTGCCTGGATGTTGGCCTAGTGATTCTCATGATTGTGCTCACTCTTCACTGTCTTCTGTATTTTTTCCAGTATTTTCAGTTGTTGCCATTGGGCAGGTTGGTACCAGTTACCAAGACCACCATTATTGGAAGTAGAAGTACCACCATACTTTTTTTTTAAAAAGCAAATATTTATTGTGTGCCTACTATGGGTAAATTACTATTTTAGAGACATCAAGTATTCAAAGATGAATAACCAAGAGATGCCTGTCCTAAAGGAGCTTAGAACCTCCTAGGGAAGAAACCTTGTGTTCAGTTTATCCAGAAGCCCGAGACCAGGCCGTGCAGTGATGCTGTGGCGAGCGCTCAGGGAACACAGGAGTGTAGAGGGCTCCTGGAGCTCGCAGCCCACCTGAGCTCACAGAGCCCACAGGGCCCACAGAGCCTTGCAAAACAAGTGTGTGCTCTCCCACATTGCTGAAGATTGCTGCAGTTATGTTCTGGTTAGTTCCGAATCTTTGGGGTGCCATCTTCTTTTCTGATCCTCACATTCTGTGGGTGCCTCAGGGTAGACTCTGTACGCCTTATCTTAAGCACTTATTAAATAAGAACGTTCTTTGTTGCCAGCCCTTTCTGACTCAGGTGGGTCATTTCACAGACCCCGTGGTAGCTTGCGGGATTACGGGGAATGCCCCTGACCGCCTGAGAAGAGATTCCCTGCGCCATCAGGATCCTTTTCCTTTAAGTGGCTTTATTAAGATATCATTCACATCATACAGTTCACTCACATTTATAGTGTATAGTTCAGGTGCTTTTAATATATTAACAGAGTTGTGATCTTCATCACCATCGTGTTAGGACATTTTCCACCACCCTAAGAGGAAATCCCACACCCCTTAATCATCATTCCCCACCCCCAGCCTCCAGCAACTGCTCATCTGCTTTCTGTCTTCATTGATTTGCCCATTCTGAACATTTCTTTTTTTTTTATTTATTTGACAGAGGGAGAGAGGGAGCACAAGCAGGGGGAGTGGGAGAGGGAGAAGCAGGCCTCCCGCCGAGCAGGGAGCCCGATGCAGGGCTCGATCCCAGGACCTGAGATCATGACCTGAGCCGAAGGCAGACGCCCAATGACTGAGCCACCGAGGCGCCCCCTGTTCTGAACATTTCATAGAAATGGAGTCACACAATATATGGTTCTGTGTGTCGGGCTCCTTGCACAGAGCATGATGTTTTCAAGGGTCATCCACATTGTAGCAGATGTCAGTGCTTCATTCTTGCTTTATGGCTGAATAATATTCCCTTTATGGAGGGACCACATTGTGTTTATCCATGTGATAGTCTATGGACACTTCAGTTTTTCCACTTTGGGCTATTATGAATAGTGTGTCTAGGAACGTTTGTGTACCAGACTTTGTGTGCATGCAAAATTTTCATTTCTCTTGGGTAGATACCTAGGAGTAGAATTGCTGGGTCATATGGTGACTCTATGTTTAACCTTTTGAGGAAACGCCAGGTTGTTTTCCAAAGTGGCTGCTTCATTTTATATTTCCACCAGCAGTGAGTGAGGGCTCCCACATCTCCACATCTGTGTCAACAGTCACTATTCCCAGGGTTTTTGACTATGGCCATCCTAGTGGGTATGAAGTGGTGTCTCATGCGGCTTTGATTGGCACATCCCTGACGATGAGTAATGCCATCAATCTTGACCTGCCTGGAACAGGAGTATTCTCTTTGGTTTTAGGTCTGTTTCTGCTTTGAGCTTCCCTGCATCACCCTCATCCACCCAGATAGAGGTGAGTCCACTGAGCTTGTTCTGCAGAAGAAAGATGTCTCCAAACCTTTGTCAGCAAGACTGGCAAATGCCTAATTCCGTCTTTGTTAGAATTTTCCCTCCCTGGAAGGTTTCTCAGCTTGTCCTGTAACACTGAGAGTCTCTCATCTCATCTCTTTCCCCTCTCTCCCCATTAAAAAAGTGCATCTTACCCAATTTACCTGCAGTTTTAAAAAAAAAATCTTCCTGCCAGAGAGATATGGGACCATTCAAGATTAGCAGAGACCATGGAAGTCTTCCATGGATGGATGTCTCCCCGCTCAGCTTCTGTGAGCAGGGCGTCCTGCAGCAAAGCCTTCCCCACACCAGAACAGGTTTTCCCAGTTCTGTGGTGCTTCCTCCCTCCTCTCTCCCAGTCCCAGGCATGAATGCAGGGGGTCTGGCCAGTGAACAGACTTCCCATGAACTGATTGACATCCTGTGGCCTTGGTGGCTCTGGTCACCGGCAGGTGGGGATCGCTCCGCTGCTATCCATTCAGGGGAGGGAACGAGAGTGTGTACATTCCTCCTCCCACAGAATTACATTCAGCTCCCCGCAGGATCCGTCCCGGGAAACATCTGGCTGAAACCTTCCCAGTTTAGGCCACCGAATGACAGACCTGTCATCTCTTGCTCACCCATTTCCCTTAGTATGGTGCCAAGGAAAGGATGGAATATTACAGCTTTTTTATTTAGCCCGTGCCCTTTAATTAAGGCCCCCTTTTAACCACTTTTTGTTTGTTTTACGTGTTTGTTTTTAGTTGTTGCCATTGGGCAGGTTGGTACCAGTTACCAAGACCACCATTATTGGAAGTAGAAGTACCACCATACTTTTTTTTTAAAAAGCAAATATTTATTGTGTGCCTACTATGGGTAAGTTACTATTTTAGAGACATGGTGATGGTCATTAAGGAGCCAGTCAAGAAACATTACATATTTCTAGAGGTGAGGGGAAAAATCTCGGCAGAATAGTCAAACAGAATGGAGAGAGAAATCAAATAGCTGGTTGTTTGGTCCATGGCAATGCCAACAATGTTTCTCACCCATGTGTTTGAGATGGGTGCTCAAACGTGAGCCAAGGGAGTTAGATGCCTGTGCTGAAAAGGTCCCATCAGCACAGCAGCATGCATTCTGGGCAACCTTCCACTGCACTCAGTTCAGACTTCATAGGTCTGGCCTCTGGGGGCCACTTTGCCCTCATATGTTCTCTGGCAGGATCTAGCATCCCTTGCAGCCAGCCCCTATGGGCTCTCTCTGCTATAATGGTTCCAGCATCCTTACAAAAGCCACATTTTCCTGACCATAAGAGTGGTACCGCATACCTGAAGAGATAGCCAAGGAAGGGGTGATGAGATCCACGGAGAGTGACCAATTTTAATCCACTCGTTCATTTGTTCGTCCATTCAGCAAATATTTAACGGGAATTTGCTAGATATCTGTTCTAGTTCTGAGCCTCTGGGCTGAGTTTAGTGGGAAACTCTCATCCCTTTGGAATTATGAACTAAAACATGCCCCAGCAGTCAGGCCCTGGGGAGGATGAGTGTTTGGGGGACCCATGGGACCTAGACCAGCCGCAGGGTCAGGAGAACCTCCATGAGGATGGGACAGCTGAGCTGAACTTGAAAAGGTGAGGAGGGGTTTTTTGTTTGTTTTTTTTTTTAAAGTCTATATTCTCTTTGTTTTTTAATTTAAAAAAAAACAATTTTTAATTTAAATTCAATTTAGTAAACATCTACTGTATTACTATATTAGTTCCAGGGGTAGGATTTAGTGATTCATGGGTTACATATGACATCCAATGCTCATCACATCAAGTGCCCTCCTTAATGACCATCACCCAGTTATCCCTTCCCCCCCGTCCACCTCGAGGAAGGATTTTGGGGAGAGCAAAGACTGGACGCCAAGGCCCCGGGGAGCATAGTGTCTTCCGGGGGCCGATGGAAGTCTGGGTAGCTCGACAAGAAGAAGGCATGTGGCCAGTCAGGAGACAAGGCCAGACCTGCTGAGGCTGACTTCAGCTGACCTATCCTGGCACAGCTGCTCCAAGCATTAAGATCTCATTTCTTCTCCCTGCCACCCAGTTCCCCCACTCTGGGGACCCCTGGACCTCCCTGAATCCAGCAAGTGAAGGAGCATGTCTGGCCAAGGGGGAGCCTCTGGAACAGCAAGGTCCCTTCTGGCTGGTCCTGCCCACATGCTATCTGCTCTGGTCCCTCCTGCTCCCCTGGGTACAAGTGTGGCTGACCCCAAGTGTCCTGCACTCCTTGGATTGGCCCCAAATCTCCCTGGCAGGGGCAGTGACCCCGTGCCTATTAGCTGAAACTGCTGCTCTCCCCCGGGCTCCTCACCCAGAAGTGGGACACAGGATGCTCTGTGTTCCACTGCACAAAATGCACCAGAGGACCACCAATCCACTCAGCTTCACTCGGCCACTCGCCCTGGGCATCTGTCGGGTCACAGCACTTTCTCCTGACACCTTCAGTCTCTCCATCCTTGGGTACTCCCAGATCCTCTGCTTCCTGCACCACATGCTGTCTGGATGAAGCCAGTTATCTCAGCCTGGCACCATGTCCTGGGCTTCCCCAGCTGGCCCAGCCCTTCCTGCCAGCCAGAAGGACACGCTGGACACAGCCTGCCCCACTGGCATTTCTGCACACATCTGCCCACCAGGAGACACAGCCAGGGTGTACCTGAATCATCACTCCACTCTCCAGACCCAACCGCCATTTTCATTGCATTTCCAGCCATGCGTCCTTGACCGTAGAGCTTCCTGGTCTTTCTTTCACTCAGTAGGTATGTTCTGAATGTCTGCTGAGTGCCAGGAAATCCCCAGGCTGTGCCTTCTGGGTGCAGTTGTGGGTAGGTCAGGCAAGTCCCTGCTGTCAAGGGACTGTGGCAGCGAGGGAGATGAGCAGTAACCAAGCACACTCACCAGAGCTAAAAGCCTGGCAGTGCTGTGCCCCCACAGGACAGCGAAGAGGGTGGGACAGGACTGGCCAGGAGGGCCTGGATGGTCTGTTTAGGAGGCGGCATGGTGGAACAGTCTTGCAGCTCAGGAACAGAGAAGGCCAAGGTTGGGAACAGAGTGAATGTGGTGAACAGGGGTTTTGGAGGTGGTGAGCAGGCAGATCTGAGTGGAAATTTAGTGTGGAGCTGGGTCTGTCTTGAGAACAGGGGGAGTATCTCAAGCCGAGGACTGATGTCATCTTATTGGTAGAAGATGACTCTGTTGGTGTTCAGGCACTAAGACAAGCAGGGAGGCCAGTTAATGTTGAGGTTGTCTGTGAGCCTGTGCAGCTCCCCAGGTCCTGGAATCAGGAACAAGCAAAGCAGAGCCCTGTGTGGTTGGCCCTGGAAGCCTCAGCCACCTCCCCCACTGGCCCTGGGCTCTGGACAACGGCCCAGTAGTCCTTCCTTCTGGCTGAGCCCCTGTCCCACTCAGCCCCCTGCTGTGTCCCACTTCCTCCTTTCTCTCTTCCCTCTTCCAACCTCCGGGGCCTCAGAACGTTCTGGCTTCTTCATGTTCTCCTTGCTCATTCCAGCCCTCCTGGCAGTTGGGGAAGAGGTTTACATCATAGGGCCATGTGGTCCTCAGATCCCTGCTCTCCGCAGAGGGACTGCTGCCTGAGTAGATCCTGTGATTTGTCTCCCGTAAGAACACTAGTGTTTGTTTCAAAATCCCTAACAAGACCCTTCCTGGATTAAAATGATCATGATGCTGGTACAACTATTAGAAAGCCTGAAGGTAGTTCATTCCCTTTATGGAAGGATATTCCAGAGTGTTCTCCATGAAAAAAGCTGCCTCCAAAGCTTTCAAAAGGGACTTTGATTGATGTTTAAAAAGCCATTTGGCCTGCAAAAGTTCATCAAGCGTCTCTTGGGTGCCGGATACCGTCCTAGCCCCTGGACTCCAGAGGTGCCCTTGCCAGACTGAGCTTTAGACAAATAACAAGCCATGATAAAAGGTTAAACTAAGACAATGTTGGGGTGAGGAGATGAGGTGGGTCTGGGCTCCCAGGAAGTGACATGGACAGGAAGGAGTCAGCCTTGGGAAGGTCTGGGGGCAGAATGCTCTACATGGAAGATGCACAGTGCAGAAGCTTTGCATGGTCAAGGGGCATAAGGAAGAGGGAGTTTGGAGCGTAATGAATGGCATACAGTAGGGGTGGGGCATATCGTGAGTCTCGTGGCCACAGTATGATTTGGGATTTTTACTGAGGGCAAAGGGAAGCCACCAGAGGGTTTTTAAGCAAGAAGTGGTATGAACTGATTTACAGTTTGAACATCCCTATTGTGCTGTGTAGAAGGTGAGCCTGGGAAGAGAGCCTGATACTCAGTGTTGCCACAGGATTTGGGTTAAACTGGTTGCCAATGAATTTCTTTGATCCTTTGTATAAAAGAGAGAGTGGGCCTAACCCTGTGTGATGGTGTCTCTGGGCAAGGCCAGGAGGCACGCTGGGGGAAATGGGAAGGAAGCTGGGAACCTGGCTGGAGGGCTGGCCCCTGAGTGGGCAGAACCCACAGCCCAAGCCTTCACCCCTGGGAGGGGAGCGCTGAAACCCCAGAGAGGCAAGGAGCTACCAGACTGTGTGTGGGTGGGGCCTCTGGCCCTTCGTGTATGTTATCTCAGCAAATCCTGAGAAGTACCTTGAGATGGGGGTATGTATTTTTTACTTATTGCCGTATAACAAATTATCCCCCCAAATGTACTGGCTTAAACAGCAAACATTCCTTATCTCATAGTCTCCATGGGTCAGGAATTTAAGAGCCACATAACCAGAAGTTTCCCCTTCAAGGTTTTCCATGAAGTTGGGGTTGTGTGGGGCTGGAGGATCCATTCCAAGATGGTGCCCTCACATGGCTGTTGGCTGGAAGCCTCAGTTCTTCACAGGCAGGCCTCTCTTCGTGACGTGGCAGCTGGCTTCTCCAGAGCAAGTGGTCCAAGGGCCAGAGAGGGGACAGGCAGGAAGCTACAGTGCCCTTTATGACCAGGTCCCTGAGGCTGCACACTGTCACTTCTGTTTTATTCTGTTAGTTACAAGCAAGTCACTGAGTCTGGCTCATACTCAAGGGGAAGGGAACTGAGCTCCACCTCCTGAAGGGAAGAAGATCAGAGAATTTGTGGACCTATTTTGAAACCCCCCATCCCAGATTGAAAGTCTTTTATTAATCACCCCAAGGCACACAACCAGGACATGGCAGGAATAGGATTAGAACCCAGGTCTCCAGAGCCTGCATCCTTCCTTCAGTGCCAGGCTGCTGAGGGAGGTGCTCACAGCCCAGCCAGCGGCCACACTCGTGGAGTCCTCAGGCCTCGCTACAGCCCCCGAGGAAACGTGTGTGTCAGGGAGGACGCTCAGACAGATTGGCCGCGGTGGCTTCTCCAGGCCTTGTCTGCTCTCCCTGGGCATGGTGGCTTTTCTAACTGCCAGGACAGTGCCTGTGTCCTATTTCATAGGGTCGACCGGCTGTGTTTGTCCATATTTACAGCACACATATCCCTCCCTCTTCCCCAGCTCTCTGCTGCCGCACAGGATTCTCCTGGCTGCCAGGCCAGTGACACAGCTGCTTGTCATGGGATCAGACCGCTGGGCCTGGCTCCCCGCTTCCTCAGGTGAGTTATCGTCCAGAAGGTCCTTGGCCTCTGCAGCCAGCTTCTGGTGGGGCTGGACCCCGTCTGCTCAAACCTATGTTCCTGGAAATGTGTGAGTCCAGCCGTGGGCCCAGCCTATGCCCAAATCTAGGGTTTCCCTACAGGGGGGACAGAGACTGTATATCAGGGACCAGCGGAGTGTGTGCACAAGGTACCCCCTGGGCTCCAGACCATGGGGCAGGGTGCCGCTGGTCAGGGCTGGGGCAGAGCCTGGAGGCTGGATCTCAGGGTGCTCAGCAGAGTGGAGCTGGAAAGGTGGGGGGTGACCAGGGACCTCCTGGCCTTGCCTCTCTTCCTCTCCCTGCCCTCAGTCCATCACCAGGAGGTGTTTATGGAGTCTTCCAAGAGCCAGAGGGGACTGCAGTGATGGTATGTGATAGAACTTGTTTGATCACTCCCAGCCATGCAATTAAGGGCAGACTCACGCTCTCTCCACAGCACAGGACCAAACGCTCTGACTTCCAGGTCAGCTGAGCCTGTCCTTGAATGTGTTTCTGAGCTCAGGGCGATCCTTGTGTGAATCAGAGTTGATAGTAGCATTGACTTCCCACAACTGTGGAGAGGATTAAACAAGATCATATGTGGGAGGTGCTTGCTTCATGGTAAGCACTGGGCACATAGTAAGTCCTCTTTGGGCACCATTCGGCGGGGGGGTGGCCCCATCTCATACACTTGGTGTCCTGGTGCCAGCCTTCCCTCCGTCTGTGCTGTGGCCAGTCGAGGGATGCTGTGACCTCATCACTGCAGACTCTCTCCTTCCAACTGGCCTCCAGTCTGCACGCTGCACGTCAGACTCCTGAGCAGGTGTAGATGGGGGCAGGGGGCTTGCTGGGGGCAGGGCAAGAGCCTCCGTGGCTCAGGCGGGAGGGCGTGCCCACTTGTGCCCCGAGAGAGCAGACAAGGCCCGGTCCACCTACATCTCCATGGCTGGCCATATGCATTTGCCGTGGAAGGGTGTGTGCCCTCCAAGGAGCATCCCACCGTCTGAGCTTTTAAAGTCTACTGTTGCCCGTGGAAGACTATGCGTGTCATGGTAGAGGAGGAACAAAGGCACCCCAAGTTTGTGGCCACACATGTGGGGCATAGAGAGAAGTGGCATGAGGACCAGGAGGACGTAAGGGGGAGAAGAGCCCACCAGGTAGCAGGAAAGGATGCCCAAAGACACAGAAGTCCTGGATCCTTGTCCCGGCCCCACCTCCAATGGGGAAGTCAAGCCCCCAGAGCATCCAACTCCCCGAGCAAGAAGGAGCCACGCAGGTCTGCTCTCTGATCCCCGCAACAAGTCGCAAGTCCACCTGCTCGTCTGCTCTCTGCCACTAAGCGTTTATCACTTCTCTCAGAGATGGGCCTGTCAGGCGGGCCATGCATCTGTGCATGGATGTGTGGCACACAAACTCATGTCCATGGCATGTTAAGGGCTTCTGTGTGTCATGAGTCATGTGCACCAAGCACGATTGCATTCCTTCTTTAGAACCCCACGGTGGGCGGGACTCGGTGGCCTGAGCTGGGGGTGGCCTTGGGCAAGTCGTTACACTTCCGTGTGCCTCAAAGCGAGGAAAACTGAACATGCAGTGAGGTGATGATCAGGGCATCCCTTGTGGGTTCCTGGCCCGGCCTGGGCACGCTGCAGCCACCCTCGGGCCTCCCATCCCAGGGCATGGACACTCCCACAGAGTCCTCCTCTGCTACAGAGGAGCCAGTGGCCCTTGGGGAGGGAAAGAATTTGTGAGTGGAGCCCTCAATGAGGGCTGGGCACTGAGTTCATTGTTCCCATGACCACCATTCAGTGATACTCCTCTGATGCTCCCCGCATTCCAGCACTAGAAACGGGGCTCTGGGAACCCAATGTGCCCAAAGTGACCATCCTGGTGGGTGGCAAAGCCTGCGGAAGAGCCACCCAGCCCTGCTGGAGTCCAAAGCTCAGTTTCTTGCTGCTGTGCCCCAACCCCAGCTCTGTCTCCTCACCTCATCCGGGCCCCATGACAACCCGGGGAGGGGTGGCAAGCATGGCTTCACCCAACAGGCCAGGGGCTGCAAGTCCCAGGCTGAACTCAGACTCACCCCACAGTACCTCCATGTCATGGGGAGTGCCTCACATCCTCACACCTCCAGAAACGAGTGTTAGCAGAGCCCCCCGCCCTACATGCCAGCTCACACCTCACTCTCAACAACAGTCTTGTGTTCTCTCTGAAGGGGTGCGTCCGGCTCGGGTGCTGCCTCTTGAGAACCCAGTATTTCCTCCTCCCTTGGCTGCTGTCCCAGGACACATCCTTGGCTTCCCTGGAAGGAACGGGGTCCAGAGGCCTTGGGCATCACCTCCCATCTCAGCTCCATGTTTCCCTCTGAGCATCTCAGGCTCCCTGAACCAGAGCAGAAGAGCCAGAATCCAAATGGGGACTCGCCCAAATGAGGCCTCGGTCCAGGAAATCAGAGCACAGATCGACCAGAAAACATCACAGGGACGGGGCTGACCATTTCCTTAAGGAGCACATTCCCCATGAAAAGTGGTTGGATTTATCAGAGGAACCTGGTGTCCCCAGCTGGAAATCTCAAGGCCACGTTAGCAGGGAGGGTCCCTGAGACTGGTCTGGACCCCAGCAAAGCCTTTTGAGCTTTCATCCTGACAGCTCCGCTAAAAAAAATGGTTATTCTTCCCTTCTTCCCAAGGGAAAGTTTCAAAAGATGTCCAAACTGTTGCACCTGCACCCTTCCCTCTGAGCACTGGTGACGTCGCTGGGCTCACCTGTGTTGGAGGGCTATGACAGGTGGGAAATGCCTTCCCACTGGCTGCAGCTTTGGGGGTGCTAGCACGGGGGGATGGGCTGTGCCTCCCCCAAGTTCTGTGTTGCTCTCAGCACCCCCTTTACGGGGCAGTGGCTGTTGGGCTGTTCGTGCCGTTTCCTCTTCAGAAAGGCCCCTGGAGGCTGAAACAGATGCAGCAGAGATCCCTGCCCTCTTGGGAGCTCACAGTTTGCTCTTCCTGTTACCATGGAAATGGAAGCTGTCCGGATGCACTGGGTTCAATTGTGGCCCCCAAATAATACACAACCACTTGGAATCTAAGAACGTGACTTGATTTGGAGTGAGGTTCTCGACAGATGTCATTAAAATAAGGGTCTCAAGATGAAGTCCTCCTGGGTTATCTGGGTGGGCCCTAAATCCAATGACAAGGGTCCATGTAAGAGAGGAGAGGGGGAGTTGAGACACACAGGGAGGGCCACATGAAGATGTGAGGACCGAGACCGGGATTAGGGTGCCTGGCCGCAGGCCAAGGGACACCGGGAGCCACTGGGAGCTGGAGGAGGCAAGGAAGGATCCTCCCCTGGAGCCTCTGAAAGGAGCAGGGCTCTGCAGTTCCTATCTCAGGCTTCTGGCCTCCAGACTGTGAGAGAGTTAATTTCCCTTGTTTTAAGCCACCTGGTTTGTGGTCATTTGCTGGGGCAGCCCCAGGAAACTCATATGAGTGCTGTTGTTGAGTCTGCCAGGAAGCAGCCTCTGAAATGGAGGTGAGTGTGTGGGAGGCTGGGATGCTCCTGTGTGGGCCATGAGGAGCCAGCACAGGGAGGAGCCAGGCTGTAATGTCAGGGTGGCCCCTCGGAGTAGGGCTGGGTGCGTGGCTGACCTCCTGCCCCCGAAGCCACCATCTTGGAGGCAGGCAATCCCCAGAGCATTCCCAGCAGCTGGGGAACCAGGTCCTTCACTCCTGAAGGGGATGAGGGTGGGGAGACTCATGGAAGTGTCCCTGCAGCCCTGGTCACTTTTAGGCTAACAATGGGCAGGGGTCTCCCCCACTGCAGGGGACAAGGGCTGCCTCACCCTGATCCAAGTGTGATCCAGATCTCAGCATCCCCCTTGAGCCTGTCTCGCCTGTGGGGACAGACCTGTCTGTCAGCATGAGGCTTGGGGGTCACCTGCACGCAGTGGGAAGGCTGAGGCCTGAGTCTCACTGGATTATAGTCACAGGGACTTAATAGGAGCCTCCTCACAAATTCCTGGTCTCTAACCCTCTCCCTCCCATGGCTGACCATGAAAATGCCTGGTGACCTGGCAACAATATCGATGATTGTGTGTTTGCCACGGATGCCTGACGGCATGTTACACAGCAAGGATTATGCGTGGCACCAAGGATACATAGGAGCCTCTTGCTGCATGTGTGTTTGTTCACAGCGCAACTCTCCCACGTGCTCAGTCTCCGTCGTGTGTGGTATGGTCATCTGCTCTCAACGTTGGATGAGAACAAGCACTGTCCCCTGGGCTTCTGCTGATGGTTCCATGGACCCTGCTGGAGTCCCTGCGGTGGCTGAACAGAGATCAGCCCCATCTGTGTCTTTAATCAACCCACTGCAGGCTTCGCACACACAGGAGTCGTCAGTAGGTGTCTGACCCCTCCTTTGGCCCCTCCTTAATGCTGATGATGTTCTTCATGATGTCTTAATCCTTGATGACAAATGGTTTCTTTGGTCATTGAGTTTTCCTCATGAGTTTTAAAACACCTCGTTTTCTAAAATTATGCCAGTGATAACATGAATGTGTTTATTGCTAGACTTTCTCCCCCTCTATTTTCTGACCCAGGGGCAGAGGATTAAATGACTCACTCTCCTCAGTTCACGGTTCCTTCTTGGCATCGGTCTGTGCAAGGCCCCGCTTTAATTGCGTAAGGATGTAGCTGACATGCAGCGCTGCCCACCTTGGAAGCTATGGTTTCCACTTTCTACATGGCAGAAACCCACATGCAGGCGGCAGCCAACTTGGTGACACTGGCCCAGCAGGCAGCATGACACTGAGGTCCTGGGGCCGAGGCCAAATTTGGAGGCCTGGAGCTAGGGGATCAGACATTCCCAGGCCACCTGTCCTATCCAGAGGCACTGTCCTGATCGTGTCTCTGGCTTCAGTTGTTCTAGCCAATGGAAGTGGTAGGAAGTCGGTAGACACAACGCTGAGCCTGACCTTCAGGGTCTCTGTACCCAGCTCAGGTGTTTCCATGATGGACCACAGAACCAGGGTCTGAGAGTGCAAAGGCTGTGGCCGATCCTCACACAGAGCAGAATGGGGGTGGGAGGGCCAGACTGACAGACCAGGGGGCCTGCTCTATGGCCCCCGGGTAAGGGCTTCTTACAATTCTGGATGCCAGAATATATGTGCCCTGGACTGGAGACCACTCTTTCCCAATATCCCCTATCCAGGTGAGAGTTACTTGGGGTGGTTTTACTGATGTCTTGCTAGAATACCCTATTCCTTCATGTGCTGGATGGAGCTGGTCAAATTCATCATTCAGCCATAGGTAGCTAGACCATGAGGACCCACATCGCAGATCTAACAGAAAGGTCAGCACATGTCCCAGAGATTACAGTCTTAGAGAGGGATACTGTGACCAGGTGAAACTTTGAGTTGTCTCCCCTGGGGTAGAGTAAGCACATTTTATGTATATAGACAAATGCATAAAGGAAAGAGAGAGAGTAAGGACAGAGGGTATGTGTGGCTGTCGGGCATCCAGGAAGGGAAAATGAGGGCTGTGATATTGGCTTACACTTTCTTGCTCCTCTGGTCGCTGTTGCCTGATTTCCCTCCCCCGTTCTCAGTGCAGGTGAGGCCGAGTGAATGAGTCAGGATGAAACCCACCCGGGGAACTCATCTCCCGACAGGAGTGGTGGGTTCAGGAAGAGCACAAAGGTGGTTAGACTCAAGGAATCTTTTGCTGGGGCTTCTGGGAAACAGCCTACAGCTGCTAGTGTTGGAGTTGCCACCGCTGTCCTGCCACCGGATAAGACCTGAGACCAATGAGGGCCAGGCTGAGGGGCCAAGAGAAGCCAAGTTTTGATTGTGTAATTTGAAATTTTGAAGTCCGGGGTGTCTGGATCCAGATCTACTCATGGATTTGGACTCGGCTACGTCATGTGGGGCCCCTTGTCCCAAATGCAGAAGCAAAATGCCATGAAAGGTACTAAAATAGGCTTTTTTCTCTCTTCTGTGCCCTCTGTTGACTTCTCGTGGCATTTTTAAATTTGCTATTTAATGTCAGAGAGATTAAAGAAATTAATTTTCTTTAGAAAATTATAAATTTAGGGGCCCCTGGGTGGCTCTGTCATTAAGCATCTGCCTTCCACTCGGGTAGTGATCCCAGGGTCCTGGGATCGAGCCCCACGTCGGGCTCCCTGCTCAGCAGGAAGCCTGCTTCTCCCTCTCCCACTCCCCCTGCTGTGTTCTCTCTCTCACTGTGTCTCTGGAAAATAAATAAATAAAAATTTAAAAAAAAGAAAATATTTTTAAAAAGAGAAAATTGAAATAAAATTTGCTATTTAATGTCAGAGAAATTAAAATCGTACATTATTAGTTTGAATTTTGCTGTCCACCTTTATATGTGCAATGAAAGTTTTAAATTCAAATATGAGAGCTTTTCACTTGCACGTGGGATTGCCAAGTTACACAGTTTCTGTTGTGTAGCGTGGCACACGCATGTACGTCTGTTCTTACCAGAACAGCAGAAATGTGCACGAAGTTAACTCAGTTGTCTCTATTTCACTTGTTGATAGGAGCACACTCTACCGACTCTTTGGGACTTCAGCTTTACTGCCATGTGAAGAAGGACTGGAAGCAAGAGAACCACGCCGGCTGTCTGTCTCCTATGACATCAGCCTCTTCTGTGTCATTGGCTGACGGATGCTGCGATAGAACACCCACGTGAGACAGGTAAGACAGAGTTCCTTGGTTGTCCTACTTCTTAGAGCACTGTTGGCTTCTTCTGCATTGGAAGCAAGTTCTGGTTCTCTTGGTGGTGTCAGCGCCTCCCAGTTACTCAGTCATAGACGTAAAATGCTCATCTTCTGCTGCCTTTGAGTCTTGCTGAACTCCTAGCCATTTTGGGTCCCCAGAATTCTGTGCTTATGGGGCATCTCCACTTGATGCGAATGAACGTCAAGGAACAGCAAACATGTATTTACGCATGCCTCCTCTACCCACAGACTTCACTTACAAAACCCAAGTTCAAAGGCATTATTAAGAACTGCAAGACTGTGACAGCAGACCGTTACCCCAAGCATGGGGCCCTTCTGAGTGCAGGTCGCCAGCCGCTGAAGCCAGCCCTGCTTAGATTTTTCAGCTCACTCAAGCCCACAATTTCCCTTTGGTTAAGACAGCTTGGGTGAGCTTTGTGTCACTTGCAACTAAAAGAATCCTAATGGAAAAGGGTTTCCCAGACACAACATCTCCTCACTCATTTCTCCAGCAAGTATTTTCTGCCAGGCTTTACACCGAGGCACTTTCTCTGATTCTGAGAAGCAGCCATGAGTCAGGAGAGCTGTGAGTGAGGTGGGCCATGGCCTTGGAGGCAGGGCACAGAGGCTCCCGCCTGGCTTTCCCTGTGGGGTTTGTGCCACAGGGGTGTGGATGCCACCTTCAACCTTTGAGGAAGAGCAAGAATTTTTTGGGCACAAGGGGAGGGAGGAGGGCATTGCAGCCAATGAAACTGGAAGGAGGAATGCGTGTTTTGGGGGAGCTGGCGGCTGGGGGTGGCGGGCAGTTCAGTCAAGACTGATGCAGAGCTTATGCACCAGGGACGAAGGTTGAGGATGACAGGAGACAGGTGGACGGGGCCTGGTGCTCTGTGCTTAAGGTCTTAGATCTTATCCTGAAGGCAACCAGAAGAGCCAGGAGGACTTTTAAACCCCAGTTTCTATTTATTTATTTCTGGTTTGAAGCATCTTTCTGGAAGTGGTGCATGGGATGAGCTGGAGTGAATCAGATGAGGCAGCAGACAACCACACAGGCTAAGTGTGCAGATTAGAGCTGAGGGCTCCTGGGGGGCCATGGGGCTGGAGATGGGACTGCTTCATTGCGGGGTGGGGTGAAAGGGAGGGAGATGCTGGGGACACTGCCCTGTCACAGGCTTGAACACTTGGGTGGGTTTGGGGGCAGGTTTGGGGGCGGGGGAAGTGGCCAAGTGGGACAGGTTGAGCTGAAGGGGCTGTGGGTCAGCCAGGGGCAAATGTGTGGCTGGACAGGTGCAGGCCTCAGAGAAAGCTGAGCATTTGGGGGTCCCCGGCTTAGAAGCCACAGGTGGTAAGATTCCCCCGGGGTTAAGGAGAGGAGTGTGACTTCAGGGGCCTGGGTATGTTCATTTTCTAAAATGTTCCTTCTTTAGGTTTTTATTTTTATCAAAGATATATATAAAAGTAAAGGAATTTTGCAAGACTCGTTACCAAAAAAAAAAAAAAAAACAAAGAAAGAAAAGAAAAGAAAAAAAGGAAAAAATAATTCCCTGCCCATACACCTCCATTTAACTGTTTTAGCTGATCTTTCCCCCTTATTTACCTCCCTGTCTGTAAACAGCGGGCTTCCTTTCCTTTTTCTTAGCTTTCAGAGATGGTTTGTACGGAGGAAGATGAGTGCCCCACTCTCCCTTCTTCTGTCCTTATCCTCCAGAGATAGCTGGGTTCCCGTTAGATCGATGCTCGGGTTTCACAGTGTTATGGCTGTCGCACTATCCTGACCTCTGAGCCATGTGGATGCCATGGTTCCCTTTCCTTTCCTGAGCAACATTTTGTTTTCTGGGAAGATGTTCACTGTCTAGCATTTTGTTTTGTATTTGGCTTAGTTGTCTTTGATGTTATCCATAACACAACGCAAACTCTCCCAGGTAGGAAAAACATCTCTCAATATGTTTGAACACATTTTTGAAGTCAGTTTCGTCCTGAAGCCATCTCCCTGCCCTCTGTCTGCTCTGGGGGCCTGGCTGCCCTCCTGGGGTGTCCTTCTGCTCTCCCTGTGGCAGCAAGATTCTGAGAATGACCCCGGTGAGCCTGGCCCTTGTGTAACGCCCTCTCCCGAGTGCGGGCTGAAACCATGGTGATGATGAGATGTCACTTCTGTGACCGTTAGGTTACACGTCACAGGGACGTTGGCAGATGCAAACAAGGCCTCTCATCGGTGGACCTTAAAATAGGGAGATTTTCCAGGTGGGCCTAATCTAATCACACACGCTCTGTTCCAAGCAGAGGGTTTTTCTCTGGCGGATGGTAGAAGAGGAAATTGGATAATTCTGAGTGAAAGGCCTCAGTGTGCTGGACTGTGAGATCGTGAGTAACACATATTTGGTCTTCCTGCTCAGGCCCTGGCACAGAGCTCCCAAAACCCTTATAATTTCCTGGGTGACAGGTGACAGGGGCATCTGTGGTTAGTAACCAGGCCCTTTTGACCACACCTGAGTTTGTGCTCAGGTGCTGACTCTAGGTGGGCCCCAAGGTATTTTCAGGATGGGTCTGGTCTGGTCGCCTGAGGAATCAACCATGTAGTTAGAGGGTTGGAACTGTCAGCCCCCTGCCCCATGACCTCCAGGACCGGGTGGGGCTCAGGACTGCAGATGGAGTTAATCCCCCATGGCCTCCATAAAAACCTAAACAACGGGATTCTGAGAGCTTCCAGGCTGGTGAATGCACCCATGTGCTGGGAGGGTGGTGCACCCTAGTCTCTCCACAGGGAGAAGCTCCTGTGTTCAGGGCCCTTCCAGACTTCCCTCTGTGTCCCTCCTTATCTGGCTGTCCCTTTGTATCCTTTATAATATCCTTTATAATAAACTAGTAATAGTAAAGCAGTGTTTCCCTGAGTTCAGTGAGTCATCATGGCAAATTATCTAAACCGAGGAGGGGACTTGTGGGAACCTCTCTGTAGCCAAGTTAAACAGAAGTGTACGTAAACTGGGGACCCAATACCTGTGATTGGTATTGGAAGTGGGAGCACCCCTGTGGGTAGTGTCAGAACTGAGTTAAATTAGAGGATACCCAGTTGGTGTCCACAGAGAATTGGAGAATTGTTTGGTGTTGAAAACGCACGCATTTGGTATCAGAAGCATTGCGAGTAGAATCTCCCTTTAGGGATGTTATCTTTGCTGATTTGGAAGGAGTCATGGGACAAGGACCTAAGAGCAATCCCCAGGAACGGACAACAGCCAGCAAGACAGTGGGGTCTTCAGTCCTACAACCACAAAGAACCAGATTCCACTGATAACCTGAGTGACCTTGGAAGTGGATCCTTGCACAGACCCTTCAGGTGAGACTGTATCTCAGTGAACACCTTGGTTTCAGCCTTGAAAGACCCCAGGCAGAGAACCCAGAACCCAGCCAAGCCCCATGCTGACTTCTGACTTGTGGGGATGGGAGGTCAGTGGGCATAACTGTTACACAGCAACAAAGAATGAGGACACCCACCCTTGGGAGGCCTTCACTTCTTTCTGTAGTGGGCCTCTCATTTTACTGGATCCTCTGTCTCCCTCCTGGTTTACTCTCTGGTTTAAGTGTGACATGTGCACCAGTAGCTTCCAACAAGAGGTGCATGGGGAGTAAGTTTGCATGCCTCAAACTGCCTTTATTCAATACTCACATTTAATTGAAAGCTTGGCTGGCTATAGACTTCTAGGTGAGAAGCCACTTCCCCCAGCCACTTCTTGTCTTCTAGTTTCTAGTATTACTGTTGAGAAGTCCGTTGTCATTCTTTTTTTTTTTAATTCTTTATTGTTATGTTAATCACCATACACTACATCATTAGTTTTTGATGGAGAAGTCCATTGTCATTCTGATAACTTTTTGTATGAAACCTATTCCCCCTCTCTCTACAAGTTTTAGAATCTTCTCTTTCTCCCAGCATTCTGAAATTGCACAGTGATGTGCCTTGGTGTGGGTATCTTTTCATCCATCAGGCAACTAAGTACCCATGCCCTGGCACTGACCTACGTACATACCTGGAATTCCTTGCCCAGATAGCCTAAAGACCACTTCTAGGACCCGTGCAGGAACTTTCCTACATCTGTCCTGAGGACATACTACACCACAGTGATTTGCACCCCTACCCTTACAGAGTAGCCAAGTAACAGCTCTTTGTGGGAAACAAGGATGGAGCTTAGAGTCTCCACGTGTGTGCACTTGAGGCTCTTCATGGTGTGGGACAGATCCAGGAGTTAGACGAGAAAGAGAGTGGGTGAAGAATGTCAGCAGAGACCAGCTCTCCCCACACCTCCACCTTCTGGAGCAGAACTCCAAAGAACCTGAGTATTCTATATCAGAACCTGGACTTCTGGGTAGTTCTGCAGGTATATTTGTCAAGGCAGGAGGATAGAACATATTTGACTTACTGGTTTGTTAGCTTCGTTTATAACTTTAGAAATTTAGACATATGGTATATTGACCCCCACTTATACTCCTGACCCAGACCCCACAAGTGTTAGGAGTGGACTTGGCACTAGGTAGTGGTAGGTGTCCTCCCATATGGTGATTCATGTCCATCCATTCTGGGAAATTTTCTTGAGTTATTTCTTGGATGATTTTCTCTCTGCCACTTTCTGTGTTCTTTCCTTCAGGAGCTCTGATTTAGTTGTGTGTTGAATCTCCTCTGATTTTCTTAGATTTTCCTTTTGTTTCTTCCCTCCTTCCTCCCTTCCTTCCTTCTTCTCTTTCTTTCTTCTGTTTTTTCCTCCTCCAACCTTTCCCTTTAAAATTGTTCATTTGTGTTCTTTGATTATTCCTTTAAAAAATGCATTCTCCTCTTTTTAGTGAGCATGCTATTTTTCCTTCTCTCTGCATGGTCTGTATTCTCTCCAAGTTATTCTCTTTGTTTGTGTGCTTTGCTTATGGGGGTGGTGCATAATAAGATGATTTTCTCAAATGTCTGATGATCCTTGATCACCCACTGTTATTTGGGAGTGAGCTGCTAAAAGGCAGACTGGAAGCTTTGTGCATGTGGGAGGGCCTTCTCACATTTGCTGTTATTGAACTGGCTGGAGCTATTGCAAGCAGACCCAGCTGTGAACATCTTTAGGTGTGTTATCTTGGGCTGTCAGATTCCCCAGAGAACACCTTTCCATCTCCTGCCTGGGGGTCTAAGCCTGATTGCCACCATCATGGGATTTGAGTTGGGGGAGAAGGCTGGGTATCTATCTCTTCATTAGTTTGTAACCTTTCACTTAGTCCCTCTGTTTTCAATATCAGAGCTTTGTTTTTCCTGTGTTTGGTATTCTCTAGCCCAAAGACCCTCTTTTGGACCCTAACCAGCACCTGGCTTCTCTAACTTATGATCGTATTTTTGAGTTTTGTTCATGTTATAGCATGTATCAGTAGTTTGTTCTCCTTTATTGCCAAATAGTATTCCAGTGTATGGATATGCCCCATTTTGTCCAGCTGATAAACCTTTAAGTAGTTTCTAGTTGGAGACTATTATGAATAATGTTGTTAAGTATTTGTGTGCAAGTCTGTGTGCAGATACTTGTTTTCATTTCATTACTATTCATCTCCAGAACTTCTTCATCATCCCAAACTGAAACTCTGTACCCATTAAACAATAATTCCCAATCCCCCCTCCCCCAGCCTGGTTACCAGTATTCTACTTTCTATCTCTATATGCTTGATGTTCTAGGTGTATCATATAAGTGGAATACTGTAACTGTCTCATTGTGTCTGGCTTAGCTCACTAAATGTAATGTTTTCAAGGTCCATCCCTGTTGTAGCATGAGTCAGAATTTACTTCCTTTTTAAGACTTAATAATATCCCATTGTATGAATGTAGTGATCTAAAGGGGCACGTGCACCCCAATGTTTATAGCAGCAATGTCCACAGTAGCCAAACTATGGAAAGAGCCCAGATGTCCATTGACAGATGAATGGATAAAGAAGATGTGGTATGTATATACTATGGAATATGATGCAGCCATAAAAAAAATGAAATCTTGCCATTTGCAACAACATGGGTAGAACTAGAGGGTATTAAGCTAAGTGAAATAAGTCAATCAGAGAAAGACAAGTATCATATGATCTCACTGATATGAGGAATTTGAGAAACAAGACAGAGGATCATAGGGGAAGGGAGGGGAAAATGAAACAAGACAAAACCAGAGAGGAAGATAAACCGTAAGGGACTCTTAATCTCAGGAAACAAACTGAAGGTTGCTGGAGTGGAGGGAGGTGGGAAGGATGGGGTGGCTAGGTAATGGACATTGGGGAGATTATGTGCTATGGTGAGCGCTGTGAATTTTGTAAGACTGATGAATCACAGACCTGTATACCTGAAACAAATAATACATTAAATGTTAATAAAAAAAATCCCATTGTATGTATATGCCACATTTTATTTATCCATTCATCTGTTAGGTATTCATCAATTAGGTATTGCAAATAATGCAACTATGAACATGGGTATACAAATATCTGTTAGAGTCTCTGCTTTCACTTCTTTTGTGTAAATACACAGAGGTGGAATGCTGGGTCATATGGTAGTTCTATGTTGAATTTTTGAAACAAACACTATACTCTTTTCCACAGTGGCTGCACCATTTTACATTCTTACCAGCAATATTGCACAAAATTTCCAATTTCTCCACATGCTCACCAACACTTGTTCTTCTGTGTGTGTGCGCACACACCATCCTAAGGGTGTGAAATGGAATCTCATTGTGGTTTTGATTTGCATTTTCCAATTCCTAGTGATATCGAGCATATTTTCATGTGTTTATTGTCTATTTATGTAGCTTCTTTGGAGAAATGTCTATTCTAATCCTTTGCCCATTTCTTAACTGGGCTGTTTGTTTTCTTGTTGTTGAGTTTCAGGATTTCATTCTATATTCTGGATATTAATCACTTATTAGATAAATGATTTGCAAATATTTTCTCCCAACCTGTAGGTTACCTTTCACTCTATTGATCATGTCCTTTATGCATACAAGTTTTCAGTTTTGGTGAAGTACAATTTGTCGATTTTTTCTTTTTGTTGATTGTACTTCAGTTAAGCATATCTAAGAATATGTTTAACTTTTACTAAAGGGCCAAACTGTTTTTCCAAAGTGGCTGCATCATTGTATATTCCCACCAGCAATACCTGTGTCCTGTTTCTCTACATTCTTGCCAGCATTTGTTATTATCTGGTTTTTGTTGTTGTTGTTCTTTATTTTTTACTGTAGCCATTCCAGTGTGTATGAATTATTATTTTGGGGGGATTTAATTTGCATTTCTATAATGGTTAATGATTTTGAGTATCTTTTCATGTGCTCATTTACTACTTGTATATTATCTTTAGTGAAATGTCTAATCAAATCTTTTCCCCATTTTAAAAATTAGATTGTTTCTCTTCCTATTCAGTTGTAGGAATTCTTTGTGTATTTTGGATATAAGTCCTTTAACAGGTATGTGTTTTGGAAATGTTTTCTCCTAGTATGAACTTGCCTTTCCATTTTCTTGAAAATGGTATCTTTGAAGAACAAAAGTTTTTTGTTTTGTTTTGTTTTTTTAGGTAGGCTCCAGGCCCAACATGGGGCTTGAACTCACCACCCTGAGATCAAGAGTTGCTCTCTACCAACTGATTCAGCCAGGGGGCCCCAAAGGATTTTTATTTTGATGAGGTCCAATCAATCAATGTTTTCATTTATGTCTTGTGCTTTTGTTGTCATATATAAGAACTTTTTTTTTTAAGATTTTATTTATTTATTTGAGAGAGTACCTGAGAGGGGTTAGGGTCAGAGGGAGAAGCAGACTCCCTGCCGAGCCAGGAGCCCGATGTGGGACTTGATTCAGGGACTCCAGGATCATGACCTGAGCTGAAGGCAGTCGCTTAACCAACTGAGCCACCCAGGCACCCCATATATAAGAACTTTTTGACTAACCCAAGGTCACAAATATTTTCTCCTATTTTTTTCTAAAAGTTTTATGTGCCTTTTAAATTTTTTTTTAATTCCTTCACTGGGTGAAATGCCACCACTTAAAATTTTGAAAAACTAAATTTATTTTAAGATACTTCAGGGGGAAGAAAAAGAAACAAATACATGACAGAAATAAGTGTCAAATCTAGGTGATGGGTGAGTGGAAATTCATTAGACTTTTTGTGGGTTTGGAATTTTTTATAATAAGTATGTTTTTAGTATCATTTTAGTAGAGTGTTTTGAGGGAATGGAACTAAATGCATATGTTTGCCATCTTCAAATGGAAGTCTTAAAGGAACACGCACATATTTTTGTTTGTTATGTCTTCCTGATGAGTTGACCCTTTAATCATTATGAAATGTCCCTCCTTTTTTTCTGGTAATCATTTGTGTCTTGGAATTAATTTTATCTGCTATTAATATAACCACTGCAGCCTTATGTCTATTGCTTGTATTAACCATCTTTCTATCTACTTTCTTTTTTTTTCTTTAAAGATTTTATTTATTTATTTGACAGAAAGAGACACAGAGAGAGAGGGAACACAAGCAGGGGAAGCGGGAGAGGGAGAAGCAGGCTTCCCGCCGAGCAGGGAGCCCCATGCGGGGCTCGATTCCAGGACCCTGGGATCATGACCTGAGCCGAAGGCAGACGCTTAACGACTGAGCCACTCAGGCGCCCCTCCATCTACTTTCAACCTATGTCTTTTTATATAAAATCAATCTTTCACAGACAGCATGTTGTTGGATTTTGCTTTATTTTTATTTTTTTTTAAAGATTTTTATTTATTTATTTAACAGAGAGACAGCGAGAGAGGGAACACAAGCAGGGTAAGTGGGAGAGGGAGAAGCAGGCCTCCCGCCGAGCAGGGAGCCCGATGCGGGGGCTCGATCCCAGGACCCTGGGATCATGACCTGAGCCGAAGGCAGACTCTCAATGACTGAGCCACCCAGGCACCCCGGATTTTGCTTTAAAAAGAAATCAAATTGGGGTGCTGGGTGGCTCAGTGATTAAGCATCCAACACTTGATCTCAGCTCAGGTCTTGATCTCAGGGTCATGAGTTCAGGCCCCACATTGTGCTCCATGCTGGGCATGGAACCTACTTTAAAAATAAAAATAAATTAAAAAAAAATCCATGTTGACCATTTTGCCTTTTAATTGGATTGTTTAGTTCACTAACATATAATGTAATTATTTCCATGGTTGGAATTAAGTTTACTATTTTACCATTTGATTTGTCTACTTTTGTTCCAGTGTTTCCCCTTTCCTGTCTCCTTCTGCATTAGTTGAATATTTTTAGCAATATCTCTGTGCAACATTTCTTTAGTAATTGTTCTAAGGATAGCAATGTACATCCTTAATTTCTTCCAAGTCTATTAGAGATAATGTCACACTACTATGCTCGAAATGTAGAAACCTTGTGGAGCCCCATTTATTCCTTACTTGCATCCTTTATGCTGTAGCTGTCATATATATTACATCTACATCCATCGTAATCCTTACCATCCAGTCCTTTGATCTTTGCTTTAAACATACGTATTTCAACAAAATTAACAGGAAAAAAATGTTCTTTTATATTTACCCACATATTTACCATTTTCAGTATTATTCATTTCTTCCTGAAAATTCAATTTTCCAAGTGGTGTAATTTCTCTTCAGTCTACAAGACTTCATTCAGCTTATCTATAGCAAAGGTTTACTGGCAAAAGATTCTCTTATTTGTATCTGAAAATGTCCACTTCACCTTAAATATTGAAAGAGATTTTCACTGGATACAGAATTTGGGGTTGGCAGATTTTTTTTCTCTTCTCAGAACTTTGAAGATGTTGTTCCATTGTTCTCTGGCCTCCATTGTTTCTTTCTTTTTTTTTTTAAGATTTTTTCTGAGTTTCTTGAATCTCTAAGTGTATGTCTCCAAATATGGGGAAAGTCTATCCATTATTTCTTCAATTTTTTTTCTGTCCATTCTCTTTCTCTTCTCCTTCTAGGACTCTAACTCCTTATCTATTAGACCACTTAATATTGTCCCACAAGTCACTGAGGGACAACCTAGAAAGAATACAAACAGAGATGGAGTGCTCCAGGTTCTGTGTATTAACTGCCCAAATCTCTGGCTGACTCATGAACAATGTATGCATATGGAGCCAAGCCAAGGCTAAAAGAACTGACCTGAGGTTTCAGCTGCTGCCCACTATGGGGAAGACAGAATTTGGAAGACAGTCTAGCCAAGCTGAATGCCTGCTAAAAAATAACCAATACTCTTAGGAGGAAGATAACAGAATTCAGAGTCTCTGCACTATACCATTCACCACTCAATATTACTAGATATACAAAGGCACAGGAAACATGACTTACCCTAAAATGAAAAGACAACCAGTGGAGACTGACCTCAAGATAAACAGGACATTGTAATTAGCAGACAGGGATGTTATAGCAATGATTATAGCTTATATTTGTCTTCTAGAGCGACCTAGACTGGATGGCTTAAAGTACTGAAATTTATTTCTCATAGCTCTGGAGGCTGGATGTCCAAGATCAAGGTGACAGCAGAGTTGGATTCTCCTAAGGTCTCTCTTTGGCTTGTAGATGGTCACCTTCTTATTGTGTCCTCACATGGCCTTTCCTCTGTGCATGCACCTCCCTGGTGTCTCTTTCTCTTCTTGTAAAGACCCCAGTCATGTGGGATTAAAACCCCAGCTTTATGACCTCACTTAACCTTAATTACCTCTTTAAAAGTCTCATCTCTAAACATAGTCACATGGGAGTTAGGGCTTTAACAAATGAATAGGGCACACATTTGAGTCCATAACATAATCATTCTCAAGGATACTACATACTTAAAATATAGATATAGATGGATAGATAGACCTATGACCTTCTGGTACTTCTAGGTCCCTTACTTTTCATATACATTCTTCATGCAGCTTATGTGTTTCTTTTAAAAAGTCCTGCTGGGATTTTGATTGGGGTGGCATGAAATCCACAAGTTAATTTGGGGAAAATGGAGATGCTAGCAATATTGAGTCTTCTAGTTCAACATGGTATCTGCCTTTGTCCATCAGGGTTGCTATCACAAAATACCACAGACTGGGTGGCTTAAAAGCAACAGAAGTTTATTTCCCACAGCTCTGGAGGCTGGAAGTCTGAGATCAAGGTGCCAAACAGAGTGAGGGCCCTCTTCCAATCACAGAATTCTTATTGTGTCCTTAGACAAAGGAAGGGGCTAAGGAGCTCTCTGGGGTCTCTTTTATAAGGCACTAATCTCATTTATGAGGTCTACCCCCCCATGACCTAATCACCTCCCAGAAGCCCCACCCCCCAATACCATCATATTGGGCATTAGGTTTTCAACATAGGAATTTTGGGAGGACACATTCAGACCATAGCAGCATCTCTCCTCATTTATTTATTTGGGTCTTTAATTTTTCAGAAATGTTTTGTAGTTTACAGGGTATGGGTCTTGCACATCTTTTGCTAAATTTATTCCTAAATATTTCACATTTTATGCTGTTTTAAATGTTATTGTTAATTAGTATCAATTTCCAATATTTTGTTACTAGAAATGCTGCTACAGTATAGAAATGCTACTGACTTTTATCTATTGACCTTATATCCCATAACCTTGATAAATTCACATATCAGTTCTACTACTTTTTTCTAGATTCCTTAGGATTTTATACAGAGGCAATCATGTCATCTGTGAATAAAGAGTTTTACTTTTTCCTTTGCTATTTCTATATGCATTTTATTTCCTGTCTCTGCTTTGTTGCACTGGATAGGACAACCTCTCCGATGTTAAGTAAGATGGTTAGAGTGGGGCACCTGGATGGCTCAGTTGGTTAAGCCTCTAACTCTTGAGTTCGGCTCAAGTCACGATTTCAAGGTGGTAAGATCGAGCCCCTGTTGGGCTCCAGGCTGAGAGTGGAGTCTACTTTGGATTCTCTCTCTCCCTCTCCCTCTGTGCCCCTGACCCCTGCTCACACTCTATCTCTCTCTCTGAGGAAAAAAAGAAAAAAGATGCATGAGAGTGGATGGCATTGCCTTGCTTCTCATCTCAGGGGGAAATAATTCAATCTTTCACCACTAAATGGGATGTTTGCTGTAAGTTTTCTGTATATACCTCTTACCAGTTTGAAGCATTTCCTTCTACTTCCGTTCTACTTTGCTAAAAGTTCTTCTTTTTCTTTTTTTCCCCAGTTTTTATTTTTTTATTTTTATTTTTTAAAGATTTTAGTTATTTATTTGACAGAGAGAGACACAGCGAAAGAGGGAACACAAGCAGGGGGAGTGGGAGAGGGAGAAGCAGGGCCCCGCAGAGCAGGGAGCCCAATGTGGGGGTCGATCCCAGGACCCCAGGATAATGACCTGAGCTGAAGGCAGACGCTCAATGACTGAGCCACCCAGGTGCCCCTTTCCCCCAGTTTTTAAAGGGAAGATTTATTTAACAAGTTTCACTTAGTACATCTGTTGGAAATCACCATACAAGGAAAAGATTTAAATCAAAGCCTCAGTATCTCATTCAAGCACCATGACCAAATTCCTAAAGTACTGGTATTACATCTCAAAATCGTCCCAGATCTTTAAAAGAGAAAAGTAGAAGTGTACACTCATATGCCTTACAGGATATTAAACCAGCTAGAATTAACAAACATGCCAAATGTTGTCTCTCTGAATCGTAGACACAGCTCCTATATTCGAGTCTTACAGAAAAGCATGCTTCTCAACACGCATCCAGAGTTTTCAGAGAATTGTGGTATAAGAGCAACAGTTAACATTACGGGCAACTGCCTTAACCTACACATGCTTGCTGCTGGGGTACACTCCTACAACATGACTAACTTGAGGAGAGCTAAAAATTGTTTTAACGGTGATGGTCCATACTGAACATCGCTATTTCATCCTAGATGAATGTTTCAGTGTTCAAAATTAGTGAGCTTGAAGTTCTAAAACAAACTTGACCTCCTCTTTACAGTAAGCATGAATCACAAGCCTATAATGCAAAACTGTTAAACCTAATTTTTATTTTCTTTAAAAAAAGAAGGAAAGAAGAAAGAGGAAGCTGATCAAGCATGATCAGAATCAATATTTCCCATTTACCAATCATACTGGGTATGCCAGATGTCCCTCCCATTCTACAATTCTCATAAATGCACAACTTTTATTTCTGTAGAAGGTGTTTTGTGTTCCTTCTTTACATAAGTGAGGTTTGACTGATAGTCACTGGAGTTTTCCTGCAGCTCTTGGTCATATCCTGTTTTCTTTTTTTTTAATCATGAATTTTTATTGAATTTTGTCAGTTTCTTTTTAATCAAAAGAGATAATCACAAAATTCTTCCTTCCTAATCAGTGTATTAGGTTTCCTGAGGCTGCCATAACAAATAACCACACACTTGGTGGCTTCGAACAACAGAATTTAACCTCTCCCCATTCTGGAGGTCAGCATTGGAAATCAAGTTGTGGGCAGGGCTGCCCTCCCTCTAAAGGCTCCAGGGGAGGATCCATCCATTCCTTGCTTCTTCCAGCTCCCGGTGGCCCCAGGTTTTCCTTGGCTTGTAGCTGCGTCAATCAAATCTCTGCCTTGGTCTTCACATCTCCTTCCCTTGTGTCTGTGTCTCAAATACCCTCTGCCTTTCTCTTAGAAGAACACTTGTCATTGGATGTAGGACCCATCTGGGTAACCCAGGATCATCTCCTCACCTCAAGTTCCTTAATTTAATAACATCTTCAAAGACACTTTTTCCAAATCAGGTCATCTTTACAGGTCCCAGGGATGTGACATGGATATCCTTTTAGGTTTACTGCACTCAGCTAATATGGTTCATTGCAATCATTGATTTTTCTAATATTAAATCTGACATTCCTGGAATAAACCCCACTTGGTCGTGATATATTAAATTTGCTTTCTGTGTCCATGTTCACTAGGAATATTGGTCTGCAGGGTTTTTTGGTCATCTTTGTCTGATACTGGTAGAGAGGAATACAGGCCTCATGAAATGAAATGATAAGTGGCCCCTCCTCTTCTGTTTTCTAGAAAACCTTGTGTGGTTTTGTTTTTCCCTTAAATTCTTGGTCAAATTCATGAGTAAGGCCACCTCGGCCTGGAGTATTCTTTGTTGGAAGGTTAACAACAAATGTAATGTCTTCAACAGACATAGACATTAAATCTATCTCCTCTTGAGTGAGCTTTGATAGACTGTGTCAGGGAACTTGTCCATTTCATCTTTTTTTAATTTGTTGGCATAAAGTTGTTCATTGGATTCTTTTATTATCATTCCCAATGGGATATGTATAGTTTCTCCTCTCTAATTCCTAATACTGGAAAATTTTAATCTTTTTTTCTAGAAGTTTATCAGTTTTATTGGTATTTTCAAAGAAGCAAGCAGTTTTTGGTGTCATTGATTTTCCCCATTGTTTTTCCGTTTTCTTTCATTGATTTCCACTCTTTATTTCCTTCTTTCTGCTTATTTTGGTATTGTTTTGTTTTGTTTTGTTTTGGTATTTTGTTTCTAGTTTCTAAGCATGTAAACTTACATCATTGATTTGAGGCTTTTTGTGTTTTTTTAAAAATATAAACCCTTCATGTTAAAAATTTTCTTTTAAAAGCACTGCTGTTTGTACATCCCACACATTTTGATATGTTGTAGTTTTATTTTCACCCAGTGCAAAATATTTTCCAATATCTCTGTTGTTTCTTCTTTGAAATATAAGATTTTTAGAATAGGGCCACCTGGGTGGCTCAGTCAGTTAATACTCCACCTCTTGGTTTTGGCTCAGGTCATGGTCTCAGGGTCTTGAGATCAAGCCCAGTGTCAGGCTCCCCGCTCAGCAGGGAGTCTGCTTCCCCTCTCTCTCTGCTTCTGCTCCTCCCCCACCTCTCTAAAATAAATAAATAAATCTTTTAAAAAAATATTTTTAGAATTGTGTTATTTAATCTCTAAACATTTGGTTATTTTCCAGCTATCTTTCTGTTATTTATTTCTAGCTTCCATTGTAGTCAAGAAACATACATTATATGATTTAAATCCTCTTATATTTATTCAAACTTGTCTTAAGACCCAGAATATGGACTGTCTTGGTGAATGTTTCATGAGTGTTTTAAAACAATGTATATTCTACAGTTGTTAGGTGCCATGTTCTAGAAATGTTAATTTAGCCATACTGGCTGACCATGTTATTCAAGGTCTGTGTCCATGGTGTGTCTCTGTCTACTTGCTCTATCAATTATCATACTGATAAAGGAATGTTGAAATCACCAACTCCACCTGTGGATTTTTCTATTTATTCTTTTAATTCTACTAGTTTTTGCTTCATAGGTTTTCAATCAGGTGCATATACTTTAGTTTTATTATGTACTTTTAATTATTTGATGTCTTCATTAGTATAAAATAGTCCTCTTTATCCCCCAATAATAATCCTGCTGCTGAAACCTGCTTTGTGTGTTATGAATATAACCATTCTAGCCTCCTTTGATTAGTGTTTGCCTGATCTTTCCCCACCCTTTTATTTTTAACTATCTTTGTCTTTAAAACTCAAGTGTAATTAGAAATTAGAAAGAAATTTAAAGTTTCTTATAGATAACATAAAGTCATATTTTGCCTTTTTTATCCAATTTGACAATTTCTTCCTTTTAATTTCGGTGTTCAGGCCACTTACATTGATATTAATATGCAGCAGGGGTTAATGAAATAGAAAACAAAGAACCAATAAAGTGGATCAAGAAAAACAAACTTGGTTTTATAAAAAGAAAATAAAATAGACAAAACTCTAGTGAGACTGATGGACACACAGACAAAAATAGAGAAATGCAAATAAACAGCATCACTCCAGGCATAGCAGAGTCTTTAAAAATCAGAGTTTTGTGGACAACGTTTTACCCAGACTTTTTTTTTTAAGATTTTATTTATTAATTTGACAGAGAGAGACACAGCGAGAGAGGGAACACAAGCAGGGGGAGTGGGAGAGGGAGAAGCAGGCTTCCCGCTGAGCAGGGAGCCCTGTGCAGGGCTCAGTCCCAGGACCCTGGGATCATGACCTGAGCCGGAGGCAGATGCTTAACGACTGAGCCACCCAGGTGCCCCTACCCAGACTTTTAAAAACAGATAAAATAGACAGTTTTGAAAAATGGCTTAATACATGCATTAACTTATAACCATAACTCTTGAGTCAGTAGTTAATATTCATAAGAGAAACACAACAAATACAACAACACACACACACACACACACACACACACACACACACACAAACTTTATCTTATAGGTGAGTTCTACCAGGAATGATTATATTGTACCTCATACAAATTATTCCAGAGAAGAAAAAAGAAAAAGAAAAAAAAGAGGGAAAGCAACTCACCTAATTCTGTAAGACAAGGACAATTTAAATAGAGAAAATCACAAGCCAACCTGATTTAAAAAAACTCAATGCAAAAATCCTAAATAAATACTAGCAGACAGGGTACCTGCGTGGCTCAGATGGTTAAGCGTCTGCTTTCGGCTCAGGTCATGATCCCAGGGTCCTGGGATCGAGTCCCGCATTGGGCTCCCTGCTCCTTGGGGGCTTGCTTCTCCCTCTGCTTCTCTCTCTCTCTCTCTCTCTCTCTCTCTGTCTCTCATGAATAAATAAATAAAATCTTAAAAAAAAATACTAGCAGACAAAGTCCAGCAATATATTAAAAATGGTAACAATCAGGAAAACAAATTCAATCATATTATGATCCTGGAAGTTTTGTCTCCAAAAGAGAATGAAGGTTTAACTTGAGAAAATCGACTAATGTATTTCACAGCATTAACGGGAAAACAAATTCAATCGTATTATGATCCTGTAAGTTTTGTCTCCAAAAGAGAATGAAGGTTTAACTTGAGAAAATCCACTAGTGTATTTCACAGCATTAACAGATTAAAGAAAAAAATATATAGGTTCATCTCAAATTCAGAAAAACTGATGAAATTCAACAATCTTTTTGATAACTCCCCATACACAAAGGGGACAAGGGTGACCTCCTTAACCTGAAAAAGTGTATCTACTAAAGCCTAGTTTGGTGTGTTAAGATCTGACTCCCAACACTCGCCCCAAAATGCTTGGCCTCCAGCCCCCTCCCGCTTAGTCAAGGGCAACCCAGGTCCTCCATACACTCAGACTGAAGCTTGGAGTCATGCTTGACCCCTCTCTTTTCTCCACTTCATCGGGAAATCTGGTTGGCCCTTCCTTCAAAGTACATCTAGAATCTGACCACTTTCCCTATCTCCACTGTGCTAGTCCAAGCTTCCACCACCTACCTCAAGGTGTTAGGCTCCTTCCTGGAATTGTGGTTTCCAACGCTGCCCCCTACCCCATATCTATTCTCAATGCAGCAAAGACATCCTTTTTTATTTTTATTTTTTATTTTTGTATTACCTTTTTAATTTTAATTCCAGTATAGTTAACATACAGCGTTATGTTCGTTTCAGGGGTACAATATAGTGATTCAACAATTCTATACATTGCTCAGTGCTCATCATGGTAAGTGTACTCTTTTTTGTTTTTTTTAAGATTTCTGATTTTTTTAAAGATTTTATTTATTTATTTGTGAGAGACAGATAAAGCATGCGTGGGGGAAGGGGCAGTGGGAGAGGGAGAAGCAGACTCCCTGCTGAGTGGGGAACCCAATGTGGGGCTCGATTCCCAGGAGTCTGAGATCATGACCTGAGCTGAAGTCAGACGCTTCACTGGTTGAGCCACCCAGGTGCCCCAGGATTTTTGGTTTTTAAGTAATCTCCTCATGCAATGTGGGGCTTGAACTCAGAACCCCAAGATCAAGAGTCTCATGCTCTACCGACTGAGACAGCCAGGTGCCCCATGATAAGTGTGCTCTTAATCCCATCACCTGTCTCACCCATTCCCCCCTCACCTCCTCTCTGGTAACCATCAGTTTGCTCTCTATAGTTCAGAGTCTCTTTCTTGGTTTGTCTCTCTCTTTTTCCCCCTTTGCTCATTTGCTCTGTCAAAGACATCCTTTATTAAAAAACAGCTCTGTTGAGATATAATTCACTTATAATACAATTCACCCATTTAAAGTATACAATTCAGTGGCCTCTAGGGGAATCACAGAACTGTGCATCTATTACCACAATCAATTTCAAAACATTTTAATTACTCAAAAAGAAATCTGTTCCCCTAAGCACAATAACCACCAATTCCCCCACCCCCCACAGCCCTATGAAACTAATCCACTTTCTGTCTCTCTAGATTTGCCTGGACATTTCATATAAATAGAATCATATAATATGTGATCTCGTGTGACTGGCTTCTTTCACTTAGCACATGTTTTCAAGACTGATCCATGCTGTAGCCTGTATCAGTGATTCATGCCTTTTATTACTGAATCATACTACCTGGTATGAATATACCGCATTTTGTTTATCCATTCATCAGTTGGCGGACATTTGGGCTGTTTCCTCTTTTTGGCTATTATGAATCATGCTGCTGTGAACATTCCTGTGCAAGTGTTTGTATAGACGTATGTTTTCATTTCTCCTGGGAACATACCTAGAAGTGCAATTGGTGGGTCGAATGCTAACTCTATGTTTAACATTTTGACAAACCGATGAACTGTTCTAAGGTGGTTGCATGATTTTACATCTCCACCGGCAATGTCTGAGAGTTCAAATTTCTCCACATCCTTACCAACACTTTGTCCTGTCTTCTTGATTATAGCTCTTCTAGTGGGTATAGAGGGGTATCTCATTGTGGTGTGATTTGAATTTCCCTGGTGACTAATGATGCTAAGCATTTTTCATGTGCTTCTTGGCCATTTGTGTATGCTCTATGAAAACCTCTTCAGATCTTTTGCCTGTTTTTAAATTGGGTTATTTATCCTTTAATATGGAGCCATAATAGCCTTTATACATTCCAGCTACAAGTTGCTTATCTGAGATGTGATTTGCAACTAAAGGGATCCTTTTAATTCAATTCAAATCACCTCATGCCTCTGCTTTGGAATCTTTCGGTGGTTCCCATCTCACTCAGACTAAAAGCCAAAGTCCTTGTGATACCCTGCACAGCCTTACAAGGTCCGCCATTATGTCTCCTACCTCCTCCTCCACCCCTGTCCCTCCTTCCCAGACACCCATGTCCTTGCTCTTCCTAGAACGCGTCTTGCCTGCTGCTGCCTTTGACCTTTGTTCTGTGAATTCCCACTGTCTGGGGGCCATCCCTCCAGGAGCCCTCCCAGCTGACCGCCTCCTAGTCTCTGTTAAATATCCCTTTCTCCATCAGGTCTACCTTGACAATTGATTTAAAGTTTAGCTGGCTAGCTCAGTTGGTGGAGCATGAGACTCTAAATCTCAGGATCATGAGTTCAAGCCCCACATTGGGCCTAGAGCCTACTTATAAATAAATAAATAAATTTAAAAATTTTTCCCTGGCCTCCACATTCTCAATCTCATTTTACTCTGCTCTATCTTTTTTCTCAGTGGCAACTTATCCTCTTCTAATACACTGTAGAGTTTGTTATGTTCATGATTTATTAGCATCTCCCAATGCTAGACTCTCTCCCAATAAGGGTAGAGAATTTCTACTGATCTGTTCACTGATGTATTGTAAGTCCCTAGAACAGTGCTGGCCCATAGAAAGCTCACAATAAATATTTTTTTAAATAAATAAATGAATGATTGTCAAGCAGGAGGGCCATGGACAGTTTTGAGCAGAAGAGGGTCCTGGTTTGATTTAGACTTTCAAAAAATCGTTGTGAATATGGAGTTGGTTATAGTATGTAGTGAGGTGACATAGAAGCAAGAGACCAATTAGGAGAGTATTGTAAAAATCTAGGCAAGAGATGGTGGTGACTTGAAACAGGGTGGTAGCCGTGAAGTGATGAAGAGGGGTTAGATTCTGGATATATTTCTGAGATAGGTCCTAGAGGATTTTTTTTATTAAAGATTTTATTTATTTGAGAGAGAGAGCACAAGTGGGGGAGGGTGGAATTGTGGGGTGGGGGAGAAGCAGGCTGAGCGTCAAGCCCGACATGGAGCTCCATCCCAGGACCCCGATCATGACCTGAGCCAAAAGCAGATGCTTAACGGACTGAGCCACCCAGATGTTCCTAGAGGATTTTTTTTTAATGAGTTGGATGTGGGGCAAGGGAAATGGAAGAATCAAGAATGACTCCAAGTTTTTTGAGGTAATTGGAAAAACTGAGTTTCAGTCAACCAGAAGAAGACGACATTGGGTAGAACAGGTATTGTGGAGGGAATATCAGGAAGTCAGTTTTGGAATATGTGAATTTTGAGATATGTGTTGCACCTGTGTCTGGAGTTCAAGAGAAGGTCTGGGACAGAGGTGTCCATTGGGAAGTCATGGGCAGTTAGGTGGTATTTAAGGCCATGAGACCAGATAAAACCACCAAAGGGATGAGTGAAGACAAAGAAGACCAAGGAAAAGGACAGAGCCCTGTGGCATTCCAGCATCAAGAACTCAGAAGAGGAGGAACCAGCCAGGGAGAGCGGGGAGAGACTAGTCAAGCTAGAAAGAAAACTGGACAGTGTGATGTCCTAGGGGCTAAGAAAAGAAAGTGGATCAAGAACAAGGGAGTCATGGGTGCCTGGGTGGCTCATTTGGTTAGTGTCTGCCTTCAGCTCAGGTCATGATCCTGGAGTCCCGGGATGGAGCTCCCCATCGGACTCCCTGCTCAGTGAGGACCCTGCTTCTCCCTCTGCCACTCTCACCACTCGTTCTCTCTCTTGCTCTCTCTCAAATAAATAAATAAAATCTTTGGAAGAAAGAAAGAAAAAGAAAGAAAGAAAGAAAAAGAAAGAAAGAGAAAGAAAGAAAGAAAAAGAGAGAAAGAGAGAGAGAGAGAAGGAAGGAAGGAAGGAAGGAAGGAAGAGGAAGGGAAGGAGGGAGGGAAGGAGGGAGGGAGGGAGGAAGGAAGGGAGGAAGGAAGGAAGGAAGGAAGGAAGGAAGGAAGGAAGGAAGTCATTAGATGTGTCTGATGCTCCTGACAGGTCAGGAAAGGTGCAAACTGTTGCATTCAGCCTCTTTGAGGTCACTGATGTCCTGGACAATTGCAGTTTCCAGTGGAAAGGGGGGGGGGGGTGAAAGCCCACCTGGATTGGGTTTAAGAACAAATGGAGAGCTTCCAGTTCCTGCCATGATGGTATCAGTGTTTACTGGACTAGCTCTGCAAACATAACCAACATTAAAACCAGAGGGATCCGCAAAGAGCTGTTTTCAGGCAGCGGACATCAGGTACAGCAAGACTGTGGTGCCCCAGACAAGGGACATCCATGAGGGAGCCCCACTGCTGCCCAGCGCTCTGCCTCAGGACCATGTCTCAAGCCAGCCAGTCAAAGAGCAGGACTCTGAAAGGGCATAGGGGCCACACTAACTCGAGGAGGCAGAAATTAGGGTTTGGCAAACCTAAAGTAGCAGAAATCCCTGGGGTGAGGCATTGGAGAGGAGGAAGCTCTGAAGTGAGGGACCCCATAAGTCTTTGGGGGGAGGTCTCCCATGAGTCATGACTAAGGGCTGGGCTCTACTTGTACAGGGTGACTCTGCCCCAGGCTTACCAGAGCACCACTGCTCCAAACAGGAGGGTCCCGCGGAGCCAGAGGAAGAGGAGCGCCTGGGGCATTGGAATTCCAGCTCTGCTCCAGTACAGTGACTGCACGAATATCTCATCAGGATTCCCAGTGGCCAGCTGAGACCCAGGCCTTTGGAGTCAGGACCATGCCCCGGAGCAGGGACCAGCAAACTTTTCCTAAAAAAGATTGGTCAGATATTAAACACTCTAAGCTCTGTGGTCTCTCTGATTTCGACAGCAACTCTTCAACTTTGCTGTTTTGGCATGAAAGCAGCCACAGACATACACGGCAAATGGATCTGGTTGTGTTCTAATAAAGCAGAAAACAGATGGCAGGAAGATTTGGCCCAGGGGTTGCAGTATTCCAAACCCTGCTCTAGAATAAGGTGCATTCTAGACTCATTCTAACAAAGTTTAACACGAAACCACGAAAAGATCCATAGCAGAAGCAGAGTTTGAAGGTTGAGTCCTGCCAGGTCAGAGAGGGGCTGGAGAAAACCCCAGGTTTTCCAAGCCACTTCCAAGCCTATAGAAGGTCAAGGGCATCAGCCAGAGGTGGGACTGTTTGCTAGAATAAAGATCAATACTTTTCAGAGGAAGATAACAGAATCCATCATCTCTACAATGTGTTAACCACAATGTTGGTTATTCAATCAAAAATCACTAAATGTACAAATGAATGGGAAACCATGATCCAAAAGTCAAGAAAAGAAAAAAAAGAAACGGTCAATAGAAACTGAACAAAAGATGGCCCAGATGCTGGACTTAGCAGATAAATATTTTCAAGTGGCTATACAAATATATTTTAAAGGGAAATCTGTTCAGTGAATTAAAAGAAAATGTGGTTGTAAGGAGTGGATCAAGACAGAATTTCAGCAGAGATATTAAAATTATGAAAGGAAATTAAATGAAAATTCTAGGAATGGAAAGTACAGTAACTGAAGCAAAAAAAAAAAAAAAATCACTGGACGCCCTTAACAATAGGTTGGAGATGGTGGGAGAGTCAGTAAATGTTAAGACATGTCAATAGAAATTATTCACTCTGAAGAAGAGAGAAAAAGATGAAAGAAAAATGAACAAAACTTCTGGGACAATATCAAGCAATTGGACATCCACATAATTGGAATCCCAGAAAGAGAAGAGGGTGATATTGAGGCAGAAAAAAATTTAAGAAAATTATGGCTGAAAATTTCCCAGGTTTGATGAAAAATACCAGTTTATAAGGATAAACTTACATTTACCCCAAGTGGGGACACACGGAAGGACGAGTGCATCTAGCACATCATGGTCGTGCTGTGAACACCAGAGATAGAGAAAAAGTCTTGAAAGCATCAAGAGAACAAAGACACATGACATATTTGGAAACAGCACTTGGAGTGCATGCTGAATGGTTTATTAGCAATAGTGGGGACCAGTGTGCTATGCAAAACTGTACAAAGGCATCTTTTAGGTGTTGAAAGAAAAAAAAACCCATCGGCCCCAATTTCATATCCATAAAAATATCCTTCAATGAAGGTGAAATACACTGATTTTCAGGCAAACAACAAAAGCTGGGAGAATTTGTTGCCAGAGGTCCTGCAATGCTAAGAGATGCTAAAGAAATCCTTTGGGCTGGAGGAAAATGGTCCTTAATGGGAACTCAGATCCACAGGAAGAAGTAAAAAGCACTGGAAACAATAAATAAAATGTTGTTTTCCTCTTATAACTTAAACATGACTAACTATTTAAAGTAATAATAATGTTAGATGAGGTCTATTAATGCACATTGAAATAAAAGATATGACAGTCATATAGGAAGGGGGATGGGTAAATGGAATTTTTTAAATTTTTAATTGAAGGAAAGAAATAGGAGACCACACGTAGGGACAACTCTGAAAAGGTGTTTTGCAGCAAAATGGAGCTGGGATGTGAAGAGGTAACTGACAGGGCATGGGATCAAGAGAAGGGTGTTTTGTTGGTTTGTTTTTCCTTTTGAGGAGTAGAGAAGTAAGAGCACACTTGCGTGCTGAAGGGAATGATTCAACAGAGAGGGGAAAGTTGATGGCCTGGAGAGAGTTCTGGGAGGTGAGTGCTCCGCAGGTAAAAGGAAGGCGAGTCTGCAGGCTAGGTGGAGGGGCTGCCCCAGCAGGAAGGCAAGTCAGTGTCCATTCAGGGGAGGACTTGCTTCAGGGAGCATGTGGAGGTTCTCGTGCAGTGAGTTCCATTGCTCAGCAGAGTGGGATGATGCCTTCAAGCTGGGAGCAGCAAGGGTGGGGACGAGGGCAGGCATGCTGGGGTCTCAGAGACGTGCCAGTGAGCCACTGTGGAACTGCATGATTGCCCAGCGGCAGTCAACACCCATTCAGTGTCTGTAGTCACTAAGGGGACATCAGTCTGTGTGGCTTCTTCCCAGCCTCATGCAACCAAGCAGGCAGGGTGTTGGGTGAACCCAGTGGTGGCTTCCTCTAGCAAGGCGACAACGTGAGCAAGGAAAAGGGAGCCTGTGTGCAGCCTGGTGTCTGGGACAGTTGACCAAATAATTTAAGGTGGTTAAGAGGGGGAAGGTGGAGGCTAAGGGGGTGAAGAGCAATGAGAGGGATAGTATTCCTTTTTTTTTTTTTAAGTGATAGAGGGAGAGAGAGAGAGAATCTCAAGCAGACTTCCCATTCAGCATGGATCTCATGATCCTGAGATCATGACCTGAGCCAAAATCAGGAGTCCAGATGCTTAACCCACTGAGCCACCCAGGTGCCCCGAGAAGGGTTGGTATTCCTGATTGAAGGTCCCCAGAGGGTCTAAGTATTGTCAAAGTCAGGATGCTATGTTTGGAGAATGAGCTTAAACAAAAAGAAAGAAAGAAAAGAAAAGGAAGTGGTCCAAGAACGCAGTCAGCACCTCCATCATGGGTTCCCACTGGTCCATTCCTCCTTAAGCTCACTTCCTTCCACCTCAGCCTGCCCCAGCCCTGCCAGCCTCTCTGGCCCCCTTCTCATCTGCAAACAGCCCAGCCCAGAGCATCCCTGCCAGGGGGCTTGCAAGCTGACTGTGCCCTGGGTCCCGGACACTCACACACTCACTTCTTTCCTCCTCCAGATCTCCGCTCCAATATAATTTTCTCCGCAAGGCCTGACTCCATTACCTTATTTAAATTGCACCTGCTCTTCCTGCCTGGCCCCATCATTGACACTCTGGATCCTTCTTAACCAAATCCATTTCTTTTCTGCATAGTACTTATCACCTTCTCATACTTACTGTAGACTTTACTCATTAATAATGTTCCTCATAGGGTACCTGGTTAGCTCATTCGGTTAAGTACCTGCCTTCAGCTCAGGTCATGATCCCAGGGTCCTGGGATTGAGCCCTGCATCAGGCTCCCTGCTTAATGGGCAGCCTGCTTCTCACTCTCCGCTACTTGTGCTCTCTCCCTCTCTCACGTGCACTCTCTCTCTCTCAAGTAAATAAATAGAATCTTAAAAAAAAATAACATTCATCTTCTCTGCCTGCTGGAATGTGAGGTCTGTGAGGACAGGGACCTTTGTTTTGTTTGCTTGTATCCCACATACCTGGCACAGTGCCTGGCACATGGTAGGTGTTCATCAAATATTTGTGGAATGAATGAATCTACAGGAAACACCATTCTTACTCAAGTCGGTAATGAGACTTAGATGCACTTATCATTTGTATTCGGCATTATTCTGAGGCTTCTAGTCAGCAATGTATATAACAAGACAAAGAGGAGCGCCTGGGTGGCTCAGACGGTTGGGCGTCTGCCTTCAGCTCAGGTCATAATCCCAGGGTCCTGGGATCGAGCCCTGCATCGGGCTTCCTGCTCCGCAGGAGGCCTGCTTCTCCCTCTCCCACTCCCCCTGCTTGTGTCCCCTCTCTCGCTGTGTCTCTCTCTGTCAAATAAATAAATAAAATCTTAAAAAAAAAACAAGACAAAGAAATGGAAGTTATGAGTACTGGACAAAAGAAACAAAGTTCCATGTGATCCAATGGCTTATGTAGAAAATCCAAGCGATTCTAGACAAAAACTATCGGTGCTGTTAGAACCAATAAGAGGGTTTGGCAAATTCATTGGATCAGCTAAAGATGCGCAGGACCTTACAGAAAAAATTATAAAACTCTATTGCAAGAAGAAGAAAATTTGAATAAATGAACTGCTATATCGTGTTTGTGGATGGAAAGACTCAGTATGTCAATATTTTAGAATTTTTTTATTATGAAAATTTCAAGATACACAAAAGTTTACAGAATCATATAATGAATCTTTGTGTGCCCATCACTCAGCGTCTGTAACTGTCAATTCCTGGGTAGACTTGTTTCATCTGTTTTCCATCTACTCCTCCCAGATAATATATTATCCCGTCTACAAAACATTTCAGCCTATGCCTCTAAAACGTAAGGACTGTTTTTGAAAATATATAATCACAGGGCACCTGGGTGGCTCAGTCAGTTAAGCGTCTGCCTTTGACTCAGGTCATGATCCCAGGGTCCTGGGATCAAGCCCTGCATATTGGGCTCCCTGCTTAGCGGGGAACCTGCTTCTCCTTCTCCCTCTGCCTGCTACTTCCCCTGCTTGTGCTCTCTCTCAAATAAATAAATAAAAATATTTAAAAATATATATAATCATAATATCATTATCACACATAAAAATTAACATTAATTTCTTTTTAAAGTTTATTTATTTATAAATAAGTCATCTCTACACCCAACATGGGGCTCAAACTCACAACCTGAGATCAAGAGTTGCATGCTTCTCTGACTGAGCCACCCAGGTGCCCCAACACCAATTTCTTTTTTTTTTTAAGATCTTATTTATTTATTTGACAGAGAGAGACACAGCGAGAGAGAGAGAGAGAGAGAGAGAGAGAGAGAGAGAACACAGGCAGGGGGAGTGGGAGAGGGAGAAGCAGGCTTCCCGCTGAGCAGGGAGCCGGACGTGGGGCTCGATCCCAGGACCCCGGGACCATGACCTGAGCCGAAGGCAGACGCTTAACGACTGAGCCACCCAGGCGCCCCCCAACACCAATTTCTTAATATCATTCCCTACCAGTCAGTATTTCAATTTTCAATTTTCTCATTATTTTGATTTGCTGGAATCAGGGTCCGTACAACATCCGCATGCGATTGCTTGTTATACAGCTTCAGTCCTTAATCTGTGGGGTCTCCTCTCATTTACTTTATGTTTTTTTTTTTCCTTTGAAATTTATTTGTTAAGGGAAACCAAGTTGTGTCTCCTACAGATCTTCCCAGATTTGGGGTTTTGCTGATTACATCCCATACTGTTGTGTGATGGGTGTCCTCCATCTTGCTTGCTAATTGATAGGAAGACTCATTATTATTAAAATCGCAATTCTAGGGGCGCCTGGGTGGCTCAGTTGATTAAGTGTCTGACTCCTGGTTTTGGCTCAGGTCATGATCTCTGGTTGTGGGATCGAGCCCTGTATCAGGCTCTGCGCTCAGGGGGGAGTCTGCTTGAGATTCTTTCTCCTTCCTCTGCCCCTCTGCACTCGTGCTCTCTCTCTTTCAAATAAATAAATAAAATCTTTAAAAAATAAATAAGTAAAATGGCGACTCTACTCAAATTAATCTACAAATTCAATAGAATTCTAATAAAAATTCTGATTTCTTTCTTTTTTTTATGGGTCGGGAAAAACTAACCCTAAAGTTTATATAGATGAATAAAGGGCCAGGAGGAGTCAAGACAACTTTGGAGAGGAAGGAGGGGTGGGGGATACTCTCCTTACCAAGGTATCAGGAGTTACTCTAAATTTGAAACATCTGAAACGTTGTAATAATGGTACGGGAGAATCCAAACAGACTAATTGAATAGAATGAGGAGGAGGTTGGAATAAGACAAGAGTTGACATTACAAATCAAAGAGAAAAGGATGGAGCATTCAATAAACAAAACCGTCTATCTACAAGGAAAAAGGAGTTGATTCCTACCTCAAACCGCATACAAACCTAGATGTGAAAAAGCAAAACTAAATTTTTTAGGAGAAAAACATAGTAGATTGTTTTTATGACATCAGGATACGGAAAGAAATCTTAAGTCACAAGTACACACCATGGAGGGCAGGAGTCATAAATTTGGAGAAATTAAAGTGTAAAAACTTTCATTTGACAAAAGACACTAAATGTGCAAAGATAAGCCACAGACAGGAGAAAGTATCTTCGATTTACTTTATTTTTTGGAGGATTCACATCCAAAATTTAAAAAGAAACTCGTATTAATGAATAAGAGAAAGATGAACAACAAAATAGTAAACAAGCAAAGGATATATTAGGCAAATCATAGCATATAAAACTCTAAACAACTAAGAAGTATATAAAAATGCTCAGCCTCAACAGTAATTAGGGAACTGCATGTTAAAATTATAATGAGATGCTATTTCATCCCTCAAGACTGGGGGGGAAAATTATTAAGTCTGGTAAACAGCCAATATTGACAAAGATGTGGGGGTATGGATCATAATACCATGCTGGTGGGTGTGTAAATGCCTACTAAAGTTGAAGACAAGTATATCCTACGTGCCATACATCTCCCATATACTCCTCCAGGGGACACTCTTCAACCTTCTCTACCTAGCCCCATGCCTCAGGAGGATGAGCTTGGCAGGCTGCCATGACCCTGGGCTTGGGTTCACAGGGGGCAGCCAGGCAGGAGGTCAGAAAGCAAAAGAGAGTGGTCAGGGACACCTCCAGCCAGCTGAATCCTCTGAAGATGGCCATCTCCACACAATTCCTTTCTTTCCTGATTCCAGCATGCATTCCTTTACACATTCCTTGGGCCTCATGGTGGTAACAGCTCAGCTGCTAGTAACCCCCGAGTTGCTGCCCTGTCCTGTATGGTTTCTGTGCAACCTGTCCTGACATTGTAAGTAGTTCCTCTATGAAACTCTCCACAAGTTTGTCTCTTTTATGGATGCCATCTCTTTCTACTGGAATTCCGCCCGAAATACCCTCAAACCCAGGAGGTCTGCTTCTCAGCATTCTCCCTGGAGAGACACTCTTAGGTGGAGTTTCAGTTTGGGAAGATGTATGAGAATATTCATTGCAACCCTGTTTGTCATAGGAAAAAAGTAGAAACAATCTAACTGTCCCTTAGAGAACAGATAGATGTAATATGGTTTGTTCCTGGGACGGAATGCAATACAGAAGTTAAAAGGAATGAACCAGAAGATACCACGTCACGTCCACTAGGATGGCTACTATCAAAAAAACGAAAACAAAAATAAAAACAAACAAAATGATGAGCGTTGACAAGGATGTGGAAAAACTGGAATCCTTGTGCACTGTTGCTGGGAATGTAAAATGGTACAGCCACCATGGTCTTTAAAAAATTGAAAATAGGATTATCATATGATCCAGCAATTCCACTTCTAGGTATATACCCAAAAGAATTGAAAAGCAGAGTCTTAAAGAGATATTTGGGGGTGCCTGGGTGGCTCAGTCATTGGGCATCTGCCTTCGGCTTAGGTCATGGTCCCAGGGTCCTGGGATCGAGCCCTGCATCGGGATCCCTGCTCCACAGGAAGCCTGCTTCTCCCTCTCCCACTCCCCCTGCTTGTGTTCCTTCTCTCACTGTGTCTCTCTCTGTCAAATAAATAAATAAAATCTTTAAAAAAAAGAGAGAGATTTGTACACCCATTGCTGTGGACTGAATGTTTGTGTCCCCTCAAAATTGTTATGTTAAAACCTAATCCCCAGTGTGATGGTATTAGGAGGTGGGGCCTTTAAGAAGTGATTACATTGTGAGGGTGGAGCCCTCATGAATGGGATTAGTGCCCTTATAAAAGACCTGAAGATCTCCCTGACCCCTTCAACCATGTACACAGATGAGAAAACACCATTTGTGAACCGAGAAGGAGGTCCTCACCAGACGTGAAATTTGCAGGCACCTCAATTTTGGGCTTCAGCCTCCAGAACTGTGAGAAATAAATTTCTGTTGTTTATAAATCACCCAGTCTATGGTATTTTGTTATAGCAGCCTGAACAGACTGAGATAGAGCAGGGCCTCTAAGAGATATTTGTACATGCACGCTTGCAGCAGCCAAAAAGGTGAAGCAACCCAACTGTCCATCAGATGGATGAATGGATGAAAAAATGTGGGATATACAAACAGTGGAATATTATTCAGCCTTCAAAAGGAAGGAAAGTCTGAACACGCTACAACATAGATGACTCTTAGAGTAGAATGGTGATTGTCAGGGGCTGGGGGCATTTGGGAATGGAGAGTGATTATTGAATGAGTACACTTCCAGTTTGGGAGGATGAGAAAGTTCTGGCGTTAGATGGTGATGATGGTTGTACAATGTGAATGTACCTGATGCCATAGAACTGTTTACTGAAAAATGGTTAAAATGGTCAATACTATGTGATATATATTTTACCTCAGTTATTTAAAAAATGAAATGTTGCATGCAAAGAAGAGATTTCCAAACGGAATCATACAATATGCCATTTTTGTAAAATGTCTCAATATTCAAAACAAATATTATTTTTTGAAAGATGTTATTTATTTATTTGGGAGAGAAGAGGGAGAGAGAGCGGGGGTGGGGAGGAGCAGAGGGAGAAGGACAAGCCGACTCCACACGGAGCGTGAGCCTGACGTGGGGCTCGATCTCACAACCCTGAGATCATGACCTGAGCCGAAACTAAGAGTCAGACACTTAACTGACTGAGCCATCCGGGCACCCCAAAACAAATATTATTAATGGTTGCGTACAAATGCCATATTAGATGAACCACAGAAATTGGTCACAGGAGGGGCAAAAATCGTCAAGTATGGCAATTTCATATAGTTCAACCTAATGAAAATACACATCTTGCACAGTAACTCCGGGAGATGGTGACTTTTGGGGAGGGAGGCAAGGAAGGGTGGTTTTAGTTTTATCTCTGACATGTTATTTCTTAAATAAATAAATAAAATGAAGATCTGAAGCCAACGTGGTGAAATGTTAACATTGCAGACCTCGATCATGTAGGCATAAGTGTCTATTTATTATTTTCTATAGCTTCTTTGAAATTTTTTATGGGTAAAAATAAAAGCAGTGAATGGGAAAGAGGAAGCAGGTTGGGTCAGTGTAGACAACTGGGTCAAGCAGCTTATCTGGGAATGGAAGAGATTGGGGCAACATCTGGGTTACCTGTGGAGACTGTGTGTTTATTGAGGAGTTGTCCCTGGGGGGCAGGGGGTCTGAGATGAAAGGTTCAGGACAGAGGAGGTGGGAAGCTATGCCAAATCTCACAGAAAACAGGCAGGGCCTTTCCTGGCATGGGGAGCATGTGAGGAGCTGGTGTGGGGAGAAGGCTGTGGCCTCTGTTTGGGGCCCACAGAGTGTGAGGTGTCTAGTGGGGTCTGAGGCAGGAGGCCGCTGGAGCCAGCAGGGAGGATCTCCTCAATTTCCTCTTTGCTGTTCCATCTGTAGATCTCGGTCCCAGTTTTCTGCCTGCTGGTTCATCCCTCAGCCCCCCAGGTAGGAAATGCCAATCACATCGAATCTGCCCCCATCCCTGACCCTTCCTCTTGGCACCACAAAGCAAACCCCTTTGTGCTTGCCCAACTGGACCCTCGACTTGTTTCCTTCTGCTGGGAGGGCCTACCTCCCTCCATCATTCCTGGTCTGTCTTCCCTCTTTCCAAACCAACATGTTAAAAGCCAGCTTTATTGGGGCACCTGGGTGGCTCAGTCAGTTGGGTGTCTGCCTTCGGCTCAGGTCATGATCCCAGGGTCCCCGGACTGAGCCCCGCATCGGGCTCCCTACTCGGCAGAGAGCCTGCTTCTCCCTCTCCTACTCCCCCTGCTTGTGTTCCATCTCTCGCTCGCTCTCTGTCAAATAAAAAAAGTAAAATAAAATAAAAATAAATAAATAATTAAAAGCCAGCTTTATTGACATACAATCCATAGACCATACAATTCACCCCTTCAGAATGTAGATTTCCATGGTGTTTAGTATGTTCAGAGTTGTGCAACCATCATCACCATAATTTTAAAACATTTTCATCACACCAAACGGAAACCGCATAACCTTTGGCTGCCATTCACCAACTCCTCCCTCTCTTCAGCAACCACTGATCTACTTCCTGTCTCTGGATTTGCCTTGTTCTGGACACTTCATACAAATGGAATCAGATAATATATGGTCTTTGGTGACTGTCTTCTTTCTCTGAGGATAATGTCCTCAAGGTACATCTGTGCCATAGTGTGTATCTTTATTCCTTTTGTGGCTGAATGATATGCCATTGTGTGGCATAACACATTATGTTGATCCATTCATCAGTTGATATGCAAATGGACTTTTCTTGGAAAATCTTCCTTGCCCCTGTTCTGGCCAACCTTGTTCTGTCTGCCCTTACTCATTCTGTAAACAGGGATTCCTTGGTCATATGGCCTATGAAACTGGGGAGGGTGAGGTTTGTGGAAAGAACAGGCAGCTTTTGGTTGAGCCCCTTCATGGCTGGGTGACTGGCCCTCCTCTGGGCCTAATTTCCTTGCCTATAAAATGAGGACAAGGGTATACCCTTCCAGGAGGTGCTGACCCAAGGGCAGTGTGGGGCAGAGCACCCTGGCATACAGAGGGCACTTAACGGTGTTGTGTCCCTTTCGTCTGTGTTGACCTTGATCCCAGCTAAGAGTGTGCGGGCAGGAACCATACTTCCTTCCTTGTTATTCCCCATCAAATGTCTGAGCACAGTGTTCTTTGACAAGAGTCAGACCAAGTGGAGAAGAAATAGAAAGGAAAGAAAAAGCGGATATCAGGAAATACCAGAGGAACTGATCAAAATTTCAAGTGAGAGAGAAAAGGTAGGTTTTGGGGTTGAGCAGGGTGAGGCAGGGAGAGCATGGGGCATGCCGTTTGAAGGCTTGTGTTTCAGGCCTGGCCCTGACATGTCCAGGTCGTTTACCTCTGGGTCATCTGGACTGGGTCCCCTCAATTTCTCTCTCTGTAAAGCAGGGCATGACCCATGACATCGCTGCCCACTGGTGAGAAGATGGTGCAAGCTCATGTGCTCACTACTGTGTAAACCATTTACTGAAGGACTCAGAGGGCTGGGTGGTGTCCCTACTGACCCAAGGCAGGCCCTGGCTGAGGCCTCCTGGTGACCTGACACATTGTGCCCTCTGTGGAGGAGTGGCCTGGGCTGTTTCAGGCGAAGCCCGTTCTTTTCAGTGTCCTGGAGACCTGTGGGACTCAGAGGAACCAGACAGCATTCTTTCATTCATTTATTCACTCACTGATTCATTCATCACATTTTACAAACCTACTTCTTGCAGGGCACTGTGCTATGACTAAGACATGGCCCTTGCCCCCAACGGGCCCACAGGCTCGTGCTAAGAGGGACACCCGTGGTACATTCAGATACAGGATGCTGCCAGCCCTGTGTTACCTTATGACTTGATACACTTCCTGCCTTACTGTGCAAATTGACTTCTTGAATACCTGTTTATGATTTCCAGGGCTTGCTTTTTGGCCTCCTTGAATATATAAGGACTTCTTTATTCTTTGCCCAAGAGATTAGCACAGTGGCAATGCCCTCAGGAGAGTCTCAAGGGATGTCTGATGGAAATACAAACATGAATGGATGAAAAAAAATGACAGTGTGCCCAGAAATGCTGTGGGAGCCCTCAAGTGGGCTAGGAGGGCTTCCTAGGGGAGGTGACATTAGAAGAGGGTCTTGGAGAGTCTGAGCATGGGGAACAGCATTTGCCAAAGTATAAAAAGGCCTGAATGATGAGAACTTCCTAGTGGCCAGGTGGGTATGAAGGAGAGATGGTAGAGGGATGAGAAGTGGAAGAGGCAGATATGGGGGCAGCTCAAGATTTCAAACAACACAAACAGAAAAAAGTAGAAAGATAACTCGGTCTTGACACTCTAGGACAATCATTCTTTTGGTATATACACTGCATACCATACGTATATATTCTTTAATTATTCTGTTTTACAGACTATATACATACACTCCTTTCCCCGCCTCCTCTGTGCAGGAGCTATTTTTTTCCAGGAAGTTAACGCTGGTGCTGCGTGGGTTGAAATGTGGAGCTCGAGGGACCCAGGTGGGAAGCGGCCACTGGAGCCACCGGGCGATGCAGGACGACTCTGAGGCAGTGGGATGGGGATGAACAGGTAAAGGACGTGGGGAAACTGGCTGCGTGGACAGAGAGGGAGTCTGCACTGACTCACAGGTTTCTGGCTTAGGAAACCGGGCCGCTGGTGACACCTTTCAGATGAGGACTTCGGGATGAAGCGCGGGCAAGTTTTGAGGAGCAGATAAGGCACTGAGACGTGAACACCTTAGCGTTCTGTGGAACTGTCCCACAGGCAGTGGCCCCCTTGAGCCGGTCTCCCCGGGGGCCGCACAGCTGCCTGGAGCCCCCCGCGGGGTGCCAGGTGGATGACGGGGCGGGGGCGCTCCAGAGACGTCCAGGCCCGAAGCCCTGATGTAAGGGGCCTTCTGGGCCTGGGTGCAGGCTGTGCGCTCCACAGCCCGGGAGGCAGTGCCCACCACCTCGCGTGCAGGTGAAGGGGTCACAACTGGCAGCCCCATTGCATCGCGCTGGGGAACAGGGGCTCAGGAGTCTTACGACTACTTCACTTTCACTTGGTGGGGGATTCGAGTCCCGACCCTGCCATTTCCTGCCTCAGTTTCCCCATCTGCACACACTCGCGGTTGGTCTGTAACCTGCAGGGGACTCGACGCGTCGCTGGCATCCGGCGAGGGGAGGTGGCCAGGCCTGGTCACTGGGGGAGAGTCGCGGGCAGGGACGTGAGGAGCCGGGACCCGGCAGAGTCGCCCAGCGGGACGGGCGGGCCCGGCCGGCGCCGACTCCACGCCTGGGGGCCCGGCTCGCCGCCAGGCCGCAACCCCGGCCCTCGCCGCCCAGCGGCAAACAGAACAAAAGTGGCGACCGCGCCGGGAGCCGAGCGTCCCACAGGCGCGGCCGCTCAGCCGCCGGAGCAGCCCCGCCGCCCCACGCACGCCTGCCGCGCCTTCGGCCCCTTCCGCCCGAGCACGCTCGGCTCTTTCCGCCGCGGACGGCGCAGGTGGAGGGGGCGGGGCGGGGGCCGTGCGTGGTGACGCCGCGGGGGGGTGACGCACCGGCGTGCCCCGCCCCCTCCCCCTCCCCGTTCAGGCTCTGGAAAGAGAAGAAAAAAAACTTTCTTTTTTTTTTAATTGAGGAATCAACAGCCGCCATCTTGTCGCGGACCCGACCGGGGCTTCGAGCGCGATCTACTCGGCCCCGCCGGTCCCGGGCCCCACAACCGCCCGCGCACCCCGCTCCGCCCGGCCGGCCCGCTCCGCCCGGCCCTCGGCGCCCGCTCCGGCGGCCCCGCTCGCCTCTCGGCTCGGTCTCCCGGAGCCGCGGCGGCGGCGGCGGCGGCGGCGGCAGCGGCGGCGGCGGCGGCGGCGGAACGGGGGGTGGGGGGGCCGCGGCGGCGGCGGCGGCGGCGGCCCCGCTTCGCGCATTGTTTTTCCTCACGGCGGCGGCGGCGGCGGGCCGCGGGCGGGGAGCGGAGCCCGGAGCCCCCCGGTCGTCGGGCCGCGAGCGAATTAATTAAGTGGGGCGCGGGGGGGGAGCGAGGCGGCGGCGCGGCGGCGGCGGCGGCACCATGTTCCCGGGGACTGCCTGAGCCGCCCAGCCGGGCGCCGTCGCTGCCAGCCGGGCCCCGGGGGGCGGCCGGGCCGCCGGGGCGCCCCCGCCGCGGAGTGTCGCGCTCGGGAGGCGGGCAGGGGATGAGGGGGCCGCGGCCGGCGGCGGCGGCGGCGGCGGCGGCCGGGGGCGGGCGGTGAGCGCTGCGGGGCGCTGTTGCTGTGGCTGAGATTTGGCCGCCGCCTCCCCCACCCGGCCTGCGCCCTCCCTCTCCCTCGGCGCTCGCTCGCGGCTCGCGGCTCGCGCTCGCTCCTCTCCCCTCGCAGCCGGCCGGGGCCGGCGCCGACCCCAGCCCGGGAGCCCTTGCCGGCCCGGCCGCCCGCGCTCGGGGCTGTTTCCGCGAGCAGGTGAAAATGGCCGAGAACTTGCTGGACGGACCGCCCAACCCCAAACGAGCCAAACTCAGCTCGCCGGGCTTCTCGGCGAATGACAGCACAGGTGAGGGGGGGGCCAAGCGGGGGGCGGGGGCCCACCCCCAGGTGAGCGCCGGGGAGACCCTCCCCGAGGCGGAGGCCAGCGCAGCCGCTTCCCGGGACTACGCCGGGCCGGCCGAGGGGAAGTTTGTGGCCAGACTGCGCCGGGGCCCCGAGCGGGGGCCGGCCCTTCCCGAGCGCTCGCGGCGGGCCCCGGAGTTGGGGAGTCCTCCGCGCGCCGAAAGCGAGCGGTACCTGCGGGGAGGAAAAGTAAAGTGGAGCGAGCTCGTCTTCGTGGGGATTCCACGCGTCTCTCTGTGCCGCCGTGCGTCGGCACACTCGGGGCTGCCTGGAGGGATGACAGCACAGGGTAGGTTTCATGGTTAGGGAAGGAAAAAGTGCGGCGAAAGGGGGGGCCCAAAGTGTTTTCTGAAGTAGTAGCACAATTCGCAGTGCTGCGACTAGAAGACACTCGTAGCAGCATCCAGCCTGGGAGTTACGACTTGGAAGTTTCTTTGGAATGTGCTCCTTGGGAAAATGCTTAGCAGTTATCTTGAAAATTCTCGTTGTTTGGTCACTTAAGTCGTTCCATTTTCACCTTCCCAAACTTCGTTAGCAAGATGTCATCAAAGTTGCTGTGGTGTGTTTCAGAGGCACAACCTTAAAAGAAAGTTAGATAGCAGATCCTTTCGGGCTACAGTCTCCACTTGAGCTGGTGTGGCTTTTACAGTGTAGATGTATTTTTAAAAAATTATGTTAAGGAATGTAGGAATTGCAATTTTTGCCCCCCCCAGTTTTTTTTTTTTTTTTTAGCACGGTATTAAACAGCATCCCCGAAAACTTCCTGAGGTAATCCCATCACTTGCTTAAGTATTTTAGTTTATTCGTTTAATAACTCTGGGTTCTTCTGGGCTGGTTCACGGTAGCATTATGATCGAGTTGTATTTCCTCTTTCAGAGCTCTCCTTTGCAGTAAAAAAACTTGTGCGCTGCTTGCATTTCTCCAGTACAGTCTTGGAGTAGCAGCATCTGAAAATCAGTTTATAATGAATGGGTCCAAATTGAGTTATATTGCTGCAGCAATGCCTTCAGATTTGCAGAAGACACAGCTGTTCAGCTTGTGCAAATATTTCTGTGGCCACTGGCATGTTTCTACTAATGGTCTAAAAATTTTATTTCTCCTGTTGAAACAAAACTACTTGAATTTTGTGGCTTCAGTTTTAACACAGTTCCTAGAATATTAATGTAGGCATGAGAGAAACGATTTTTAAAAAATCCGCTATAAGGAGATTCTTGTCTAGTTTAAATAAAATTTGTTAAATGGTTGAGGGGGGTAGTAAATACGTCTCATGAGATATAAAAGTCACTAATGCTTTTTTTTAAATTGGTAAAGAATTGAGTGTGATGTTTATTTTGTCAAATCACCTTGTCTGAAGTAAGAAGTGTGGAAACAACCATGATTTAAATGCCCTTTTACTGCGGAACAGATCTCCTTTGCTTCATTAATCTTGCTGTGTTTGAATGAAAAGTCTTTAATCATGTGAAACATAGATCATACCAGGCAAGTTCAGTTTTGAAGCTTGTCTTCTGAAACTGGTAGCTTTTTGAATGGCCTTGCAGCTTTGCTGTTGTTGAAGGAGTGTATTACAGATTGTGTTTTCTTGAGGGATAAATTACTAACACAAGACTTAACAGAAAGGCTTGTCCAACTATATACATTCAGCTGTTTCCAAGATGGAGCCCAGAGAATGGCCTTTTTGGGTAGTTCTGTAATTGGATGGTCACATATTTACTTGATGCACTGCTAAATCACAACAAAGTTTATCTGAGAGGATTTTTCCCTCTTGGCCACTTTTCCCCCCTTTCTGTCCAACGTCGATCCTCCCAAGGCATGAGGGCTCGCTCTTTTCCAAATGTGGAGCAAAAAAAGTTTTTAATAGCTCCAATTTAAATCATTTAAAGAATAAAATTCATGATCATACTTATGTCGAGTTCCCTTGGTTACATGCTCATCACGTCACGTTATCAGGCAAGAGTCTATTAGTGTGGGGGCCAAGGAAGGGATCATCATCCAGCACATTAAACGAGGTACAACCTTGTCTCCCATCACTACTAGTCTGAGACAGAGAGATCTTAAGGATACATATTAAGCAAATAAAGGATTAAAGGAATCGCATTACGTACAATCAAAGGAGTGAGGGCATTGGGTTAGATGGGAAAGTTAGGGACACTCAACCTCATTGTAGTGAGAGGATGTGTTTTTGAGGCTCCCAGGAGAAAATTGGACCAGGTGGAGCAAGGTGTGTTTCCTGTTTCTGTGATAAACTTTGAGTGACGGGAGCTCTGTGCATAGGAGGAGGAGCAGGAGGAGCCCGGATGGCCTGAGAAACCTGAGTGATTTGGACTGCCACCATGCAGTACGTGTCTGTGGGGACTGGCCTGGGGAGCCATCGGTGTCCATTGTGTGAGTCTGGGGGGCTGACATTGGGTGGAGAGAACAGTACTCCTGCCATTGGGGAGCTCACAGGCCAGGGTACTGCCTACAGGGCACTTACAGTCTAGCAGAGGGAGTGTGGCATGCCAGTGAGGTAAGGTGGCATCTCTGAGTGATAAATGTCATTACCACTGATGACAGGAGAGGCTGGGAAGGCTTCTGAGGAGAGTTTGGGGAGGGGATGCGGCACTAGAGAATGTGCCCCAAAGGAAAGTAGCAAGAGGAAGAAGGAAAAGAAGGAAAACTGACCTCACCCAAACCTCAGCTCTGGAGTGGCCCTGGATTTAACATCAGGAGATTGCTGTTGAAGTAGCATTTTCTTGTTTTACATCGAAGGTTTTCTCACAAGTGCAGTCTTCCTTCGCTTGGCACCCATTATAAGAGGTAGGACCGTGTGTTTCCAGTATTAGTTAATTGTGTTTTGGAAACTTCTTTATTTAATATGTTCAGATTAAAACAGCATATTAGTATTTTTCAACAGCAGGGATTCATGGTTTAACATTGAAGGAGAAGTAAATATCCGGGCAAGCAGTAGACTTTTTTTTTTTTTTTTTTTTTGGTCAGCTTTATTGAAGCCACATTTACATACAACAAATAGACTAGTTAAAGTTTTTAAAGACTGTCTTCTGAAAATTGAACACAGATCTATTTCATCCTATCCTGTTTAAGTGTCCCTAAGTAGTTGTGATATACTTTATAAGGTGAGTCCCTTTAAATGCCATAGGAAACCATATTTAAAGAAAGTTTGGGGTAAATACGGTTACCAACCAAAATACCTTTCACAACAAAATAATGATCTGTTATGTATGTGTCGTGTTTTACTCATCAGAGTGCTTTTCTCCACATCCCCTCAGCTTGGTCCTCACAGCATCCTGTGAGGTAGGATGGGAAGATACTCTTCCTGCCCATTCTAGGTAAAGAACCAGACGAGAGAGGTGATCCGCCCAAAACCAGAACCAAACCTAGGTGATTAAAGTAAATAATTTGTGTATATTACATTTTCCAAATCTGTGTCCATAAACAGGAAATTTGCTTGAATCATGGATTTAGGAGCTTGTAGTACTTGGCAAGTTTCAATAGCGTAACTCCAGCAGGTGAAGTAAATCTTGGGGGTGTGGAGTCTGCCACCAGCTCTGGGGGGAAGCAGAATGTGTTCTTCCTACCGGGGGTGCAGGGCACTGGCTCCCTCTTCCCTCTGGTTCTGGTGCAGCAGTTTGTTCTCACCTTCCTGCAGATGGCAGTGAAAATTGAGGACCAGTCAAGTTTTTTCATCTCTTCATTGAGTTCTGGCTAAATAGGAAACAAACTTTTGTAGAGACTTCTAGGGCCAGGGCTTTTCATGACTTGACTTGACTTTTACACGTGTTGGAAAAGTAGGGACTTTTGGATAACCTAGGGCTCCGTTGAACTTGCTCAGGGATGATGATGGGTAAGTACGAACCCCACCAGGGGTGTCTCTCGGTGCAGCAGACCACCGAGAATCATTCCTGTTGGATGTTCGAGTGTGATCCCGTAACTTTTAAACCTTACAGAGACAACTTGTAAAGGGGTGGAGGGGCTTGTTCTTAGACCAGTAGCAGTGTTTTTACAACTTGTGACTAGTACCACTGTGGCTCTGAGACAGAGTATGTGATTACTTGGGGCCATGTAAATGCTGACTTTGTGTTTTTACTTAATGTATTTGAAAACAAGAGTTAAAAATGATTTTGCCAAAGTATGCCTTCTCTGGTTAGGATGAAATGTATCTTATCGTGAGCTGTTCAAGATGAGCAAAGCTTGTGTTAAGCCAGTTGAGTTCTTGGGTGCCATTAGTCAGGACACCACCTCTTCCATCTTAATTCAAGCCAGCATTCCAAGTATGTTCCAAGAAAACTAGAAGGCATGCGAAGAAGCATTTCTTAGAAAAGGTTTTGTGCTCACACGAGGCTGGGAATAGCTGAGGAGCTCTACGGCAAGGCCTTTCCAGAGCCCTAACATGCTGCTGGGCTCTAGCCTCACGGCACAGGGCTGTAGTTTGCACCATTCCCAAACCTTTTTTATGTAAATACAAGGGTTGACAGACTTTCTTTAAAGGACCCAAGGTCATATTCTTGGCTTTCTAGGCCGTATGGTCTCTGTCATACTGAAGACTGCCTTTTCAGCAGGGAAACAGCCCTGGACGTAAGTACACAAATGGGTGCGGCTGTGTGCTGGTAAACTAGTAACTTTGTCAGAGCCAGGAGTTGGCTCTCGGGCCACAGTGTGGGACACTGATATAATGTGGGATTCGTGCTCTGAGGATCCTCGGTTTTCTCTTTTGAAAAGTGAGTGTGCCCCCATAGTCCCGGCTCCTTGGACCAGAGACCTGTTTGTTGATGGATCTGTCAGAGACAGTCACCATGCGCATGCGTCCGTGTAGTCCCACGAGCAGGCAGATCGGTTGCAGTGTAACACACTCAGTGGGGTGGTAGCCAAGAATTCTGTAGTCAAGACTATTGATTTTTGTCTCCATTTTCAATTATATGTCTTTGTAATAGGAACAGGAGGACCATGAAATTTTAAAATTGCAAGAACTTAGGTGGTGCGGTGTATTCTGAAGATTATTAACTAACTTGAAGCATATTTCATGGACTGTTTCTGCAGCAAATGAATAGGTGATTCTGGTTCTTTACCACATGTATAACAATTCAGTCTGAGGTACCTAGGCAGTAGCAGTATACAGAGGATTCTTATCAGTGGCTCTGAGTAGCGTAGAACTGTGTTGACAAAATAAAACTTGGAGGCAAAACTCAAGAATACAAAATGCTATCAAGTGCTAGAATGCTTGAGTCATAAAGGGCAATCGGAGAGGGCTTCATTTATTCACGTGCTGTTCACTGAATGTCCCTGTATGCAGAAACCTGGGGCTGGATGTCCAGGTGGGGGGTAGCACCTGAGAGATCCTGGGGACAGACAAGGGAGCCTTGGCTGAGGGAAGCACCAGGAGTAGCCTGGTGGGCCCTCTGAACTCCTGTACTCCGGTGCCGCCTCCCCTTCTGAGCCAGAACAAGGCACCTGGCAGCTGGGGAAGTCTGCTGGGGTCTGTGCCTTCTGTAATGTTAAGAAAAGCACTCTGGCCGGGGCACCTGAGTGGCTCAGTCGTTGGGCATCTGCCTTCTGCTCAGGTCATGTTCCCAGGGTCCTGGGAGCCAGAGCCCCGCATCTGGCTCCCTGCTCAGCGGGAAGCCTGTTTCTCCCTCTCCTGCCCACCCCCCGCCCCCGCTTGTGTTCCCTCTCTCGCTGTGTGTCTCTCTCTGTCAAATAAATAAAATCTTTTAAAAAAGAAAAGAAAAGCACTCTGGCCACTCACAGCAGTTTCGTCTATGTGAGTGTCATCGTGTATGGCCTGTGGGTATGATCTGTGGCCCCTGGCTCGCATTGAAGTCTTCTAGTTGCCCCAGACTGTGTCTCCTAAGCTCTCAAACTCTCAGCCATCCCCTCTGGTTTTCAGCACACGTGCCTGTTGTTCCCTGACCCAGTCTTAGGCCTTTGCCTAGTGGTGCATCCCTCCTTAGAAATGCCATCCTATGCTTGATGGGCTCCTCGGGGCTGGCGTGGTTGTCCACGGCTCCTGCATTAACTGGGGGAGGGGTACCACACTTGTCCAGCTCAGTCTTAAACTTTGCTTTCAGGGAAATTCTCACATTGCAGCACATCACTGATGAAGAAATGTAATCCCTTGTGGCAGTGCCTGTTGGGGGGCTTTTGCACATTCGGCTTTCTGTGGGGGCTGTGCTCTGCTGTCAGGAGTGCTGAGATGGAGCCACATGCAGGGTCCTGTGGGAGTGGGGCAGAGGTTGCCCAGCTCCAGCCTGGACTTGGTGAGCCGTGAATCACTCTGATTTGCAGGAGAGCTCTTTAGATGCAGGGAATGGGTGCAGGAAAGGCACGCAAGTAAGCAAAAGTGACTCCTTTCCCCCCCCAGGATTTTAGACAATGTAGGGAATGACTGTTGCTGACGTTGAAAAACTGCCTTCAGGGTGTTTCTGGTTCTAAATTTGGGAAGCAAGGCTATCTCTGAGCTCTATGTCTAAAAGTTGAACTCCTTTCTTTTTAAACCTTCCCCTTAGAAAGATACGATCCCATGTGACATCACCCCCCCCCCGTGTTTCATTTCCATGAATCAAAAGAACGTTTAGTGGAACCATCACTAAGAATAGTAAAATCTAATGGTGAAAAAAATTTCACCTGATTATATCTGACTTTCCTGTTTCTAGGCGTCCCATCTGCTACTGTTTAAAAATCTCTTAATTTGCCCATCTTTCTAATGCACCTGTACCACAGCGTAGACAGTAGGTGGTTCTTAACAGTGGTAAGCTGTTTAATGGGGTTGGACAGTTCTGTTGTGAAGCAGATTCTTTTTATTATTTCAAAAGCTTCCCTTTGCACTACCACCCAAATATTTTGGATTTTTTTAAACTGTACCATTTATACATGTTTTAACTTTGTAGTTAGAATAACCAATGAAATACCAAAAAAAAAAAAAAAAACTCTTGTTATGAGAGGCTTGTGCAATATTTAAATAAAGGACATTTCAGTATTTGATTACAAACCAAATGATGACACTCAGAACTATAGAAATCTATCAAATAATTAGGGTTTGCTTTGACAATTACGGGCTATAAAAGCTTGACCCAGTTCCTTTGGATTAAAATATTTTGAGTATTTGTCACCTGATTAAAAGTAGAACCTTCTACCCATGACTCAGAGTTGAAGGAAATGTCAGAGCTTTTTATACTGAGAGGCGGGCAGCGCGGTAGTAAGGAAGGAGCCCTGGCCTCCGCTCGGAGTGGACACTGAATCTCAGCTCTCAGCTTGTCAGTTCTGTGACTTGGGCCAGTGACTTTACATTTGAGCTTGGGTAGGTGAGGGTGGCGATCTTTTTCTCCAGGGGAAAAAAATCCCTTTTTCCGTTATCACTTTGACTCACTTTGTATATTGGGCTACTGTGGTTACTGGTATGTAGCAGGTTGCAGCAGCTGTTATTGGTCTTTAATTGTTTGGGAAAACATTAATCGTGCGCTTCCTTGTGGGCTGGTGGGGTTTGGGATGATGTAGGTGAAGAGTCTGACCCAGAACCAGATCCATGGGAGTTTCTCTCTGAATAAATGGAAAGATGCCACCCCTGCCTAGTTCTCTTCCTATACCAGGGCTGGTGTTGAGTGTTGGCTCTATCAACTTGCAAAAGAATGAATTAGAAGCCGAGATTCAGGAATCCTACAAACCAGGTGATAGTTTGACACACTTTACTCAGTTTGTGTTTGAAGTTAAAAACTATTCTTTATTGGAAAATTGAAGTCTAAATGAAACTGTTTTTCAACAGGAAGTTGATTTAGGTTAGGACTTAGTGAAAAAAGAAAAGCAAGTATGGAGAAATCATAAAAACAGTCTTTTTCTAAAACAGGAGAAATGGCCTTGGGATCACTGTCCAGTTTAGTCAGGTTGATTAGACGGAAGAAGTGTCAGTGAAGTTCACTTTCTCCCTTGGTTCAGCTGCCACTGCTCTGGAAGGGGTCAGAGTGAGGTTTCTGCTGTATTGTGGGGGGTTTTCTCTCCTACAGATTCTGTCCTGGAAGCGGTTTCAATGGAGTTTACGGCTTTCCATTCTAGATATTTTGGGTGTGGTGATTTGTGGTTTTTGCTGGGAAAACTGTCCCATGGTGGACAAAGAGCTTTTTCTCCTAATTTGTGTGTCTTTACGTTAAATCTTGTTTACATTTTATTTAGTAAACAACTTTCACTGAAAATGACTAAAAGGCATGAAGTGTACTGATAGATTTTCTGTCCTGTTTTTGTTGTGCCTCTACTAATAATGGATTTGGGTTCTGTTTGAAGAAGAGCACAGTCTGCCCAGGGTTGAACTTCTCTTTAAAAATCTGTAAGAGAATCATTTGAATTACTGGTAGATAATTGGCTATTTTAGCTTGCACTGGTGACTTTCTCAGTCTTTGAAAGTGTAAGGAAAAACTGATTTCTTCTCCACAGTAAGAGAGTAGATTGGGACGTTTCCTTTGTTTGAAATGCCCATGTTCTCGTGGTAATCTGAGCGAGTACAGTCCAGTAGAACTTGATGTGATGGTGCCATGTTCTGTATCTGCACTGCCCAGTACTGGAATCGCCAGCAAATTGTTACTAATGTAATTCAGGAACTAAATTTCAGATTTTATTTAATTTTAATTAATGTACATGTCAACAGCGGCCTCTGGCTAGTGGCTGCTGTGTGGTACAGCACAGCCCTGAGTGCATTTACTTATGTCATTTGTTCATAGTTTTAAGGTATTTATGACCTAGAGGACAAAGTTCCTTCCAAGGGACCATTTTCTAAAGACACTTTCAAAAGTATTTGTTGCTTTAGATGTAGGATCTTTTACCCATTTAGACAATATTTTACGCTATGGGGTCCTCCGTGGACATTTAGTATGATGCGACGAGTCCAATGTCTGCCTTCATGGGAGACAGCTGTAGTTTGGTGTAACCGAGCACCTCGGAGGGGAGGTCCCCAGGCATATGGTCCCATGCATGGTGGGGCACAGGACAGAGTATGTTCTGAGGGTCTTGGAAGGTCTTCTGGGAGAGGTGACATTTGCATGGAGACCTGCGGATGGACAGGAGATGGGGGTGGAGAGTACCGTTGCAGGTGTAGGGAATGGTGTAAATAGCCATCATGAAGGTCTGGAAGTTGAGAGTCCTGAGTGTGTAACAGCTTTTGCAGAAGCCAGTTTTATTTTTGGTTTACACTCATTGGGCTACCATTTAGAGGCCATGTGGTCTTGCTTCTGAGAGGCAGAGACTGCCGGTGTGGTCCCGCTCTGGATACAATCTCAGCTGTACTGCTTCATTCTTTTAATCAACAAAGATTTAAATGCTTATGTCACTCAAATCGGCGATATGTTCTTACTCTGTGTGGGATACTGCTAGGCTGTGGTGACCCCAGTGCTGGTTCCGTCCTCTTGGACGGAGCTGTGGTGGTGTGGCCAGGCAGTCCAGCAGGCCCACCAATGCCTGTCTGATCTCATACTGAGATCAGCGCTGCAACGGAGGCTTCAGGGCCACGGTCAGGAAAACTTCGTATGTAGAAGGACTATTGGGAGACTCAGTCTGGGCACCTGAAGGCAAGGTAAGGTTGTGGAGAGCCTCTGGTGTCAGACCAGGGAGTCCAGATCATCCTTTTAGGGCTTGAAAAACAATACAAAATTTTAGAAACCCGTTGCATCCAGGGTAATTGGAGGAAGCAACTGTGATTTGTTCTCCAGAAATCTAGATCAGCTTTTCCAAGGGTGTATTTTTCCATCCATGTTCGTATCTGCTGGGAGAGTTGACAACTGCTTTCTCTTCCCCACAAGCCCTGTTTGTGAGAGGAAAAGCCCCATGAATCAGAATTCATATACTTATTTAAGATATTAGGAATTTCTTGTACAAACATAATTTTCTTTCAAAAACTTTTTTAAAAATTGTTTTGAGAGTATGGGTAACGTATTCATATGGCTCAAACTTGCAACCAGCAGGAAAGATGGTTTAGGAGAGGGCCTCCTTCTCCTGCCTCTGGAGCCCCCGGCCTCCTCCCTGGAGGCAGCCCGCGCTAGCTGCTGCTTGTGCGCCTTTCTAGAGCACGCTGTGCGGGTGGAAGCACATGCCCTCGCTTGCTCTTTCCTGCCAGAGTGGCACAGCATGCATGTTGCTCCCACTCTAAGTGCACTCCTGACTGAGAAATACCTCAGAGCTGTTGCAAATACTAATATTTGAAGAGCAGGCTTCATTCTAAAAATCCTTTTTTTTTTATGGTAAAATATTTTGGTGCTGTACTTAACACAAAATGATTTCAATGTTTTCACTGTACTATAAATAGGAAGAATTGAAGTTTCAAAAAAATTAATCGAAGACTGTAGGAGATTTTGCTACTGTCATGCAACCAGTTCACACCAAAGCTCTGTTCCTAGCTTCCCAGTTTCTGGAAGAGATTCCTAAAACCAGAGGTTTTTTGTTATTCACCTTATTAATTAATGATATACACATATCTCTAGCTTAACAACCTACTTGTATACCAAGCAGATAAAGTAAAAATCAGTCTCTTGTTTGGTAGGACTTCTAAGAATGTTCACATTAACTCCAGACCTTTTCTTTAATTTAGTTAATTGACCTAGAGATTGCAAAAATTAAGGTGACCAAAAGGTCCTTCAGAAGAGGAGTGGCTGAGTCCCCTGCCATGGCGGTTTGGGGAAGGGAAGCGATCTTCCCTTCAAAAGGAAGAGAAGTCTGAGGGTTATTAACTTTAAAACAGATGGAAAACATACATGATAATTAGGCCCTTCTCAGTAGTAAAAAGTGTGTATACATAGATTTCCAGAAGAAAACCTCCAGAAATTGTTTTTCTTGGCAGCGGGGGACTGAAGATGTTTTGGGGGCTCTCTGCTTTGCACTTTATATTCTTCTAAATGCTTCAAAAAAAATCCATAAGGGCGCCTGGGTGGCTCAGTTGGTTAAGCGACTGCCTTCGGCTCAGGTCATGATCCCGGAGTCCTGGGATCGAGTTCCGCATCAGGCTCCCTGCTCCCTCAAGGAGCCTGCTTCTCCCTCTGACCCTCTCCCCTCTCATGTACTCTCTCTCATTCTCGCTCTCTCAAATAAATAAATCTTTAAAAAAATAAATAAAATAAAAAAATCCATAAACATCATACTTTCATCACAAAACTAGTGAAAGAGTAAATCAAATCCAAAGCAAAAATCTTAGTTTTTGTGGTTAGAAGAATCTGTTAAATGGTGACAAGTGGTGTTTTGGTTAGTTCTGTTGCAAAACCTTTAGACCTCTAGCGAGAATGATTTGAACAAGTGTAAATTAACTTAGAAGTGCCATCCAAAGATAGGAAAATGTGATTGTGTTTTAGTGGCATGTCCTGTTACCACTTTCTTTGTCACAAGCTCCGATTCTAACAGAATCCTTTCAGTTAGAGGTTTCTCCATTGATGTTACTGGAAGCCGCGGGACCTGACACCACCTAATGTTTGAGTATTTCAAACTACTGTCGGCTTCCCCAATGTGGGCAACATTTAGCTATTACATTGGGTGCACAATGCTGTATGTAGATTGTCATACTCCTTTAGGAAAAAAACAGTAGTTTTTGAAAAGTCCTTCTTTAAAGTACTTTTTCTTTTCCTGCCTTTTAAGCTCATGTGAACACTAAAACTATTTTAAACTAATATTGAGTGCGTTTCAGATTTCATCTTCAAACTGCAAATACTCCCAACTGGAAGTGTTCCAGGTGTTATCATCTGGGCTGAATGAAGCTCATCACCTGGGCCTGCACACCCCAGGGGCTGCCTTTAAAAAAATCAATTTCCTTAATTACTTAAACGAATCGTTCATTCACAGGGTTCAAAAATCAGAGGAGGACACAAAGCTGTAGAGTGAAACTTTCTTCCCTCCCTCCAACTAGTGCCCCCAGGTAACCACTGTGAGTAGATTGTGCACCCCTCCAGGGTTCCTCTCTTCAAGCAGACGCTGTCTATTCTTGGCTCCCTTGCCGCCTTCCTGCCTTTTCTTGTTCCTGGAGGTAGCATACTGTACACATTGTTGCACACCTGTACATAGCAGCATGTGGAGAGCTTCATTATCTCTTTCCATAGTTGCTGGTGTCCATTATATGAGATGTGCCATAATTGGTTTAATCTGCTCCCCACTGATGGACATTTAGGTTATTTCCAATCCTGTTCTCGCACAAACAGTGCTTTAATGAATAGCCATGCACAATTATATGTGTATCTATAGAACAGATCCCTAAAAAGCGAATAAAAGGTTAAAAGGAATATGCATTTATAATTTTGATCATATCATCAAATTATCCTCCCCAGTGCTTGTATGTTGGTGGATTCTTAAAGCTTGAAAAGCAGCACACTTATATCCAGCATAGACCTCACTGGGTATTTTGGGTATATTATTTATTAAATATAGTCTAGTTGACGGATACTCAAGTTATTCTTCAGCTCGTGATTCTCCGTCATTTTGTACCTCTTAGTCGCTTGCGATTTATCTATAATTCTATGGTGTTTTTTCCCCGTTAAGACTTTTTTTAGAGCAGTTTCAGATTTCATGGTAAAATTGAGGGGAGGGTGCAGAGATTTTCCACACATACCCTGCCCCCACATGCACAGCCTTCCCCATTAAGGGCACTCCCACTAGAGTGTGTTTGTTATACTTGATAAACCTACATGGACACATCATCATCAGTTTACCTTAGGGTTCATTCTTGGTGTTGTACGTTCTGTGTTTGGACAAATGTATCATGACATCTATCCATCATCATATTATACAGAGTATGTTCCCTGTGCTAAAAAAACCCCTGGACTCCACCTGTCCAAACCCCCCCCTCCGCCGCAGCTGCTGACCTTTTTATTGTCTGTAGTTTTGCCTTTTCCAGAATGTCCGATAGTTGGGACCACGCAGTCTGTAGCCTTTTCAGATTGGCTTCTTCCACTTAGCATTATACACATAAGGTTCTTCCATGTCTTTTTGTGGCCTGATAGCTCATTTCTTTCTAGTGCTGAATAATACTCCATTGTCTGGATGTTGGTGTACTTTTTGGACTTAATGCATTTACTTCCTGTTATGGGTGTTCCTGTAGTCCACATATAAGCCCACTTTTATTTGCTGTACAGTTGACACCGCAAGTTTAGACAGCGGTATTTCCCCCTTCCTCCTGACTTAGTGTTGCTGCCTGCCAGCCACAGCTGCCAGCATTTGGGCCAAAGGACCTGGTCTCTGGGCATCCCTTGCTTGTTCCTCACACGGTAGCCAAGTAGTCTGAGGTGGCCTGGCACCTGGGGCCTGGGGTAGTTTCTGCAGAGGTTAGATCCTAGCCCAGCTGCCAACATTCCTCCTCCTTCAGGACTTCAGAGTTGCACAGTGGATGGGTAGCTGATTCCAGCCCCTCACCTGGGTCTCAGTACCCCCTCGGCCGTGGTGGTGGAGAATAGTGAAACCCTTTCTGCTCCCTTGGCTCCAGACCACCTGGTTACCATTTGGGGGCCACTGAGTGAATTACGGTTGGTCTGGTGGTGGCTTGCTGCTGTGACCACATCTTCTGTCCCACCTTTGTCTTACGAAGCCTTCAAAATCTCCACCATTCACGGATGAGGGAGACAGCACACAAACCACATTTAAGAAACTTAAAATTGTCCTAGCTCTCTGGGAATGGCACTTCCCTGGAACTTGTAAGTGCGTGGAGTGAGGGTAGGAGGCTGACTGTGATTCCAGGACTCTGGTGATTCAGGCCCAGGGTGACAGGACTTGTGGTCTGGACTGTCTTGGGTTCCTTAAGTGAAGGGTAAATAGCAAACATTCAGGGAAGCAAGATTTCTCCATCTCTGAAGCACAGTAACCATGAAATGCATTTGTGAATGAGAAAAAAAAATGCTCGAATTTTAATAGTAAATGATGATCCAAAGTAGACTTTAGCCTTCTTGGGTAGACTTATTGTATAGAGGGCATTTTTATAAACCAGGTTTTTCCCTTCTGACTTAATATCACAGTTTCTAAAGTACTGTAGTTTTATTTCATTTAGTTTCATCTACTGCAATAGCCTGCTGTCCTTCCCCTCACTTCAGACAATATAGTTGTTGGTGTTTAAATATTTAAAGGTACTTACTGGACAGGTTTCCATCTAAAAGAGTCCCCTGGGTGGATCCTTTGGTAACAGGAATATTTGTCCCCTAAATTAGCTATAAATTTGGGTTTAATAAATTATAACTGTCAACACAACACTTATATTGGAGAATAGAATTTAGGCTTTTATTTTTTTTGTTTGGGTTTTTTTTTTTTTTTTTTTTTGGTCCTATGCTCTGCATGATGAGTGGTTTTTTAAAAGACATTAACAACGGATCTTCCCAAAGAAGGCCTTTCTTCATTTAAAGTGTTCTGGTGGGGTCTCTTCCTCCTGAATCACATCCACACACCTGCAGAGGGAAGCCCACCATGTTGGAGTTAAAACCCATCACAAGCAAAGTGGCCAGCTTGTTCTGTCTGCCCAGCCCCCTTCTTCCACCCCGTCCATGTGCAGTGTTCCTTTCTCAGCGTCTTTTCCTTCTAAAGATCTGCTCAGAGTTTGCCTCTCATCTGCAGCCTTTTCCACTTGCTTGTAAAATCCGGTATCTGTGTTAGCAGTTTCAGTTTGTGACTTGGTGTCCATGACCTGTCTTCCTCAATTAGAGTAGAATCCTCTGGGGGGCAGACTTTTATTCGAGTCTCAGATAAGCCCAGTTGTCCCTGCAGGGAGTGAAGTCCCGAGCGCGACATGTGCCCACTCTAGGAAGGCCCCAGAGGAGGCAGATTGCTCAGCCACGTCTGCTCTGGCTCTTGAGCAGATAGTGATTCTGAGGTGAGGCAGGACTTTTTGTTCAATATAAAATCACTGTTCAGAATGAAGTAAAACCTCATTCTGTACTAATTAGGGGGTAGTATGTCTGCATAAAAAGCTTGAATCACAGAAGATTTAAGAAGGAATTTACTTTAATTATTTCCTAATAGTCATTGTAAAAAAAAAAAGATGTCTTTTGGGAACTTGTTTAAATGCCTAGATAAAAATTATTTGTGGTGTGCCAGGTGGCTCAATCTGTTGAGAGTTTGACTCTTGATTTTGGCTCAGGTCATGTTCTCAGGGTCGTGAGATCAAGCCCCACATTGGGCTCTGCCCTGGGCAGGAAGCCTGCTTGGGGTTCTGTCTCTCCCTCTCCCTCTGTCCCTTTCCCCCTCCAAAATTATTTGTAATGGGCCTAAATGCTAAGAAAACAGTGTTCTTTTCTTTTTCTTTTCCTTTTTTTTTTTCAAGATTTATTTGAGAGAGCGTGAGACAGCAAGCAAGAGAGCACAAGCAGGGGGAGCGGCAGAGAGAGGGACAAGCAGACTCCTCACTCAGCAGAGAGCCCGATGTGGGGCTTGATCCCAGGACCCCGGGGTCATGACCTGAGCCAAAGGCAGAAGCCCAACCAACTGAGCCACCCAGGCACCTCTCTTGTCCTTTTAAAAATGTTTTAATTCTGCATTGTTGGAGAGTTGTCCCGTTATTTATTTGCACAATCCCCACGAATTTCAAAGCAGAGTAAGCTTTACTTCTACTAGCGTTGTCACAAATTATTAGGACTTTACCTCAGAGAAGTGACAGTCACTGAGCACGAACCCTGTACCAGGGATGCCTGGTCCTTGATGGGCATGTATCGGTTAGCCCTCATAGCAATCTTGGAAGATGGTGCCGTGACAGATAGTGACCGATATGTATTGAGTCCTTACTGCATGCCAGGCTAAGTACTGTGTACACACAGTATGGTTTCATTCTTTCCTCAGTGAGCCTAGAGGCAGCTACTATTTTCATTTCCGTTTTAGAGCTGAGCAAACACATCAGGAGGTGTAGTCGGAGTGACAGAGAGGGGCTTGAATCAAGACCAGGCTGTGGTTCCTGTATTGTGAGTGTCTCACTGGTAATGTATTGATAAATGTACTGTGGAGGTCTCAAATGGTCTCCAGATCATCTAAGAATTAGAACCCTATGAAAGTGTTTACCATTCTGTGGATTCCTCTTCTTCAGATATGAGCTTTTTCAGAATGCATTGCCCTTTTTGGATTAATTTTTGTATCCAGTTTTTACTTAGGAATTAAAAATTCTTTTTGTAAAAATTTCCAGGGTTGATGAATAAAAGTGCTTAGCTTTTCTAAGATTTAAAAGAAGCATTTGAATAGTCAGAGTTATAGTACGAGTAATGCCAAAGGTCATGTAAAAAAAAATAGGGAAGGAAAAACAAAAACAACTTTTTCAAAGAGAATGAGGGCTGCAGTGAGAAATGGGCGTGGGTGGGGGAGAGGAGGCATCTGTGGGAGGGGTGTTTCATGCTCAGGAGTAGAGAAACGTAACAGGAACCAGCACCTAAACTCTTACTCTCAGGTTTGTTTCTCAGGCTCTCTCTTATTCTGTGTTAGGCCATTTAATCTTCACACCGGCCACGGGATGGAGGGCCCTGGACGCTGAGGTGTATCCAGAGAGAGAAGTAGCCTGACTGGTCCCCTGCAGGTTTCCTGCAGGCTGCAGGAAAGGGGTGGGTGGGTAAAGAGAAGGATGAGTAGAACAGGGAAGCATTTTAAGAGAATTCATTATTGAATTTTGTTCTCTTTGTTTCTGTTTTATGATAGTAGTAACTTAAGATAAATGTATCTTTAAATGTTTAACAAAATGTTTATATCTTCAGCTAAACAAGTAAAGTGTTAAAATTGTTATTTTGTATCCTGTAACTTTGGCACTCTTCTCCAGAATTCATTCACATGTTCAGGGTGGAGGTACTCGTGGAGAGCCCAGTCCCTCTTTCATGGTCCTTACAGCCTTGTGAGTTATAACTGAGAGTTGATATATGATTTTAAGACTCACTCATTATGTCTGCAAAGTATAGAAGAGTTCCTGCTTCTGGCCAATACGAGATTTGATAAACTAGTTTGTACACATTGGGACAGAAAAATCAGTTCTGTGCCAATCAGAGAATTTAGGGCCCCAGTTGTCAATCAAAGGAAGAAAGTAAAGTAATATGAGAGAAAGAGGAGACGTTAGAAAACCTAAGGAAAGATGTGTTTTAGGGATGACTTACTTGCTTAGCTGCATTTTAACAGACTTTCATATGTTACAGGCTGGGCAGATGGACTCAGCCACTTACCTGCTATTTGATTTGTAAAATGGATAGCTTTTTTCAGAGTACCTGATAGTAGTTCATCCCTTGTTTAAGGTGAAATATGGACTTATGATAACGATGGCTAAGAATGGATCTTAGAACATGTGTAGGTTTCCTTGTCTTTCGGTGTTGAGAGGGAATTGTTTCCTGGAGCGAGGTTTCTCTAAGCAGTCCAGAAGTGATCCCTTGTGATCGTGCTTGATGAAGACCTTCTGTGCTGTGGGTGCCCCAGCCTTGTAGGAGTGTGACAGAGACTGGGAAACCGGTAGCTGCTTTTCTTCCACCTCCGCTTAATGAAAGGGACGGACTCTGGGTTAGAGGCCAAAGAGCCCCAAGAGAGAGAAAATTCCTGGTGGCTGCGGAAGCATGACAGGCTGTGTGTGCTGTGTGATTGGGATGTCTCCTGCCAAGGCTAAGCCCCTAGAAAGCCGGGTCCCACGAATCTTGTTCAGCCTCAGCTCTGCTCCTTCCTGGGGCCGCTGGTGACTTGGTGGAGGAAAGGGAAACTACCTGGGATTGGAAGTGGTGAAGCTTAATCTTGAATCTTCAGAACTTCCGGTGATTCAGATTGGTATTGCCCAACCTGTGTGTTGGGACACTTTGGTGTATAGAAAGCATCACTCTGTATGTTGCAATATCCTGGCTTTCCTTCATCATTCTCCTTTGTCCGCTTTGTGAGCCAGAGAATATGTGCGTGGAGACAGTCACAGGGAGAAGAGGGGTGGCACTGTGAGCGGGGATGGCCCTCCGCACACCCTGCCCAGCCTACCTTGTCTTACAAAGATGCTCCCTGTGGATTTGCTTGTGGACGTGTGCACACGTGGTTGGACTGGTAGGTAAGGACGTAAGCAGAATTAGTCCGTTCTTTCCACAACCAAACAGCTGTGAGATGTGTTTGGACTGAAACAGGGTGAGAAAAGTGGTTGAGGTGGCCAAAGTGTGGCGGAGCAGCACAAACCAAACTGAGCCCAAAACATACCGCTCATGACAGCTGTCAGAGTCGCATGTGCGTGTGGAGTGGAGCTCCAGTAAACCACTAAGAAAAACCACACTGGTAAATTTGAGAGTGGTGGAATGGTGGGTGGATTTTTTTTTCTTTAAATTTTTATTGTTATGTTAATCACCATACATTACATCATTAGTTTTTGATGTAGTGTTCCATGTTTCATTGTTTGTGCATAACACCCAGTGCTCCATGCAGAATGTGCCCTCTTTAATATGGTGGGTGGATTTTTAAAGGTAAGAAATTTTATAGTTTGTGTGCAAGAATAGAGTACGATAGCCTGTTCCAGCTTTCATCGTGTAGATGGGCTATTGTCCGTGTTTCGCGGTTGGGGGAAGTGCGATCCAGAGGTTGAACGGTTTGTTCAAGGACGCGGGGCTGGCTGATTGAGCCTGGATTTGAATGCGTGTGTTCCACTTGCAGGTGTGCCTTTTCCTTCCTCAGTTCCAGTTCCCACACTGGAATCAGGGACCTAGACTCTGACACTGTGTAACTGTTCATTTGGGTTTACCTGCTTTTGTCCTGGCCCAGCTGCCCTCTCTTTGGGAAAGGGCTTCGAGACGATGGGAAGAGCCAGTCAGGGCTTCGGCAGGTTGTTCCAAACTTTAAGTATTTGGAGTTCATTTCCTTCTAACGATTTACAGTGCTTGGCACCGACTCTTCATCCCCTCCCTGGCAAATAGAAAGGAAACTTGGTCTCTGTCTTAATGGGTCCTGTTGCTGGTTTAGATGAAGTTTCATTTTCATGGTCATAGATTAAGGAGCATTGCGTTAATTAAATGCACACACCGGGGTTTTGTTTTGTTATAAGAATACTGAGTAGGGGCGCCTGGCTGGCTCAGCTGGTAGAGCGTGCGACTCTTGATCTTGGGGTTGTGAGTTCGAGCCCCATGTTGGGTGTAGAGATGACTTAAAACCTTTTTAAAAAGAAAGAAAGGATACTGAGTAAAAATGTGCATGTGTGTGGACAGAGTCTGGAAGATAACAGAAACATCAGTTATGTTGGAGAGTTGGTTTTTTTACTTTATTTCATGTGTTCTTCCCACCCCCGCCCGCAATGTGTTCTTTTTATCTGGAGACCTTAGTGGATCTCGAGATTCAGGACAGCACAGTGCCACAGAAGCTATGGAATGGAACGCACAAAACCACGTTGAGATGCAGAAGCTGGGTAGTTGGCAGCAAAAACCCTGATCCGTGGCAGTGTCTCAGCTGTCTGCCATATCCAGGAGTTGACTCCTGTGTCTCTTCATAATTACATGTCCTGTAATCAGGAGGAAGCGACCCCAAATTGAGGGACATTCTACAAAACAACTGGCCTGTCCTCTTCAAAAATGTCACAGTTAGGAAAGAACAAGTCTGAGGAACCTTTCTAGACAAAAGGAAAAGACCGAGACATGACAGCTAGGTGCACTGGGGTCCTGAACTGGATTTTAGACCAGGAAAATAAATGTAATAAAGGGCATTATTGAGACAGCTGGCTAAATTTGAGTATTGTATCAGTGTTAAATTTACCAAATTTGATAAATGTGCCGTGATTTTGTACAAGGGTGTTCTTGGGAGATGCATGGTCAAATACTTGGGAGGAAAGACTCATGCTGTCTGCAGCTTACTCTCACAGGTACTATAAAAATCTGTGTGTGTATGTATGTGTGTGTGTACAGTTGCAAGTAATCCCTAATTCCTTATAGTTGGGTAGGATGGAATAGGTATATGTTAGTTAAAGGTGGTTTACTAGGCATGTATGTACAGAGAACTTTGGAGGCTGAAAAGAGGGACTGGTCTGTTCTGGGGTAGCCCGAAGACAGTCTTCGTAGTCACTGCGTTTAATCTGAGTGAGAGGTAGGGGTATTGTTTTCTAGACAGAGAACATCCAGAAGAAGGATTTCTGTTGCACGTGACAGCTCACTCTTGTGGCTGGAAGGTAGGGTGCATCAGAAGGTGCCAGGGGAGGGGCGCCTGGGTGGCTCAGTCGTTAAGCGTCTGCCTTCGGCTCAGGTCATGATCCCAGGGTCCTGAGATCGAGTCCCACATTGGGCTCCCTGCTCTGCGGGAAGCCTGCTTCTCCCTCTCCCACTCCCCTTGCTTGTGTTCCTGCTCTTGCTATCTCTCTGTCAAATAAATAAAATCTTTAAAAAAAAAAAAAAGATGCCAGGGGAACAAGGGTTGAGAAGTGGTCAGGGGCCACATTCTGATGGCCTTGTATGCCTTACAAAGGAGTTTGAACTTCATCGGGTGACCTTAAACTTTGGCTAGAATGGCTTAAATGACAGGAAATGCATTTTCTCCCATAATGAGAAACCTGAAGGTAGGGAGGCTCCAGGGTTGGGTAACTGAGCTCAGAGTTGGCTTCACGACCCCAGCGTTAGTTTTTGCTACAGTCATCCCTGGTGTGTGCGAGATGCCTCCTCTCCTGTCTGAGGATGGCTGCTGTAGCTCCACGATGAAATGTGGTGAAGGAAAGGGAGATTTCTTCCTGAGCATTCCTTCCCAGTAGGAAGGAAAACCTTTTCTACATTGTCATGGCCAGCTTGCCTTCAACTCCTTTAGCTGGGATTGTGTCACCTGCAAGGAGAAGGTGCTTATGGGGGGGTGGCTTCTCCAATCAGTCCTACTCATGCAGCTGGGAAGGTGTTGCTGTTTTTTAGAGGAACCCCAGAGCAGCCACCCGAGGGGGTTGTGGGGCAGGCAGTCTTAGGGTCTGACACCGCGGAGAAGACAGTTCAGTTTTCTCAAAGAGGGTGGTGGGGGGCGGGTGGCTCTGTTTGAAACAACAACAGAAAGCCACATGCACTCATCACCCCACCACTTCTACCAGTACGATTCTTTATTTTTGGCGTGTTACTTGCCAGCCACTGCCCACATGCACACACTTCAGTTCTAATTGACGTGCCGTTTTGCATGCAATGCCAATTGCATGTTTTTACATCACATACACATTTTCCTACATTTTTACAGTCATCATAATTTAGTAGAGGTGTAATTTTTAAAAGATTTTATTTATTTTAGATAGTGAATGGGGGGAGGGGCAGAGGGAGAGGGATAGAGAGTCTTAAGCAGACCCCATGCTGAGCACGGAGCCTGACATGGGGCTCGATCTCGCAACCCTGAGGATCATGACCTGAGCCAAAATCAAGAGTTGGACACTCAACTGAGTCACCCAGGTGCCAAAGATGTGTAATGTTTTCTAATATTATACAGTAATTTATCAAACCTTCTGTTACTGGATAAAAGTAATAATAACAGCTGATAATGACGGTGCACTTAACCACCCACAGGCACTGTTGAAGTGCTTTACATTTATTAATTCATTCAGTCCCCACGAAACCCTATGAGGTGTGGTGGCCAGATGGAGGACACTGAGGCACAGAAAGTCTAGGTAATTTAGAGCTAAGAAGTAGGGAGCTGGAGGCGGAGCTGGGTTCAGTTGTAGGCAGTCTGGGTCTAGAGACTAACCACTAGGCTGACCTGCCTCCGTGTATTGTTTGCCCCTGTTTCGATATCACACATGAAGCCACTCTTGTCATAGTTCTGCTGATCTTGTCCTTTGTGCATGCACGTGTGGCCAGGTGGTTGTGGGTTGAAGAAAACGTGGTCAGTGAGGGACTAGAGATGACACTTAGGCCACATGTTAGAGAAATGGTACTTTGAGAGGGACCAGGAGGAAGAAAACGTGGTCAGTGAGGGACTAGAGATGACACTTAGGCCACATGTTAGAGAAATGGTACTTTGAGAGGGACCAGGAGGAAGAAGTTGCTTTACTTGTCATTGATTACTGGGTAGGATGATCTCTTCCGTTGACTTTTATCTTCCTTTTTGATACTTACCTGCTGGCCTCCTTTGTGTGTTTATATTCGGGAGTCAGTGTGCTGCCAGTCCTTCTGCAGGGCTGACGTTAGCCCCTTTCATGTGAGACAAGTAGCTGTTAAGTTATTTTCTTTTACTTTTAACTATTTTTAGTTTCTTTATACATCTTTATTTTCTGCAGCTTCAACATTTGGAGAACTCTCATTTTCTGTTTAGGCTGGGGTGGGTTTTTTTTTTAATTTACTTTTTTTAAAAAATAGGTAATCACTTAAGGTTAGGCTTTACTTAATTTCCCCAAATTGCTGTTCATTTAACTGATTCCCAGTTACTTTTTCACACACATGTATTCTTAAAAGCATTTTAACTTAAGTTCAGTGAAGGTTTAACTCCCCATTGATTTCCTTTAGTTTATATATCTACATTTCTCCTCAAGCCACATGATTTAATTATTGTTTTAGAATATATGGTAACATCTAGTGGGGTTGACCCTCCTCTCACCTCTGTTTAACTTTTCCTTCTTCAGAATTTGAAAAATAAGCTTCCTTGTTTTATTTTCCCAAATGAAGTTTCCAAGTCATTTTGACATTACTCTTAAGATGTGCTGGCGTTCTGGGGGTCCTCGGTGGCTCAGTTGGTTAAGTGTCTGCCTTCGGCTCAGGTCATGATCTCAGAGTCCTGGGATCAAGCCCCGCATTGGGCTCCCTGCTCAGCGGGGAGCCTACTTCTCCCTCTCCCCCTGTAGCTCCCCCTGCTTGTGCTCTCTCTCTCTCTTTCAAATAAATCACATCTTTTAAAAAAAAATTAAAATTAAAAAAAACACTTTAAAAAAGATGCTAGCATTCTGTGTGAACTGCTCCTTTAGGTTAAGATCATAGTAACGTATGATAGTTGGAAAGCTGTTGTGGTTGCTTAGTTTCTCATTTCCATTTCTGTTTAATTTCTAGATTTTGGATCATTGTTTGACTTGGAAAATGATCTTCCTGATGAGCTGATCCCCAATGGAGGAGAATTAAGCCTTTTAAACAGTGGGAACCTCGTTCCAGATGCTGCTTCCAAACATAAACAACTGTCGGAGCTACTGCGCGGAGGCAGCGGCTCTAGTATCAACCCAGGAATAGGAAATGTTAGCGCCAGCAGCCCCGTGCAGCAAGGCCTTGGCGGCCAGGCTCAGGGGCAGCCGAACAGTGCAAACATGGCCAGCTTGGGTGCCATGGGCAAGAGCCCTCTGAACCAGGGAGATTCTTCAGCCCCCAGCCTGCCCAAACAGGCAGCCAGCACCTCTGGGCCCACTCCCCCTGCTTCGCAAGCACTGAATCCGCAAGCACAAAAGCAGGTGGGGCTGGTGACCAGCAGCCCTGCCACGTCGCAGACGGGACCTGGGATCTGCATGAATGCTAACTTTAACCAGACTCACCCAGGCCTCCTCAATAGTAACTCTGGCCATAGTTTAATGAACCAGGCCCAGCAAGGACAGGCGCAAGTCATGAATGGTTCTCTTGGGGCCGCTGGCAGAGGAAGGGGAGCTGGGATGCCGTACCCTGCTCCAGCCATGCAGGGGGCCACAAGCAGTGTGCTAGCCGAGACGTTAACACAGGTTTCTCCGCAAATGGCCAGTCACGCTGGACTGAACACAGCGCAGGCAGGAGGCATGACCAAGGTAAGTGAGCTTAAGTGCTTTGAATGCTTCCTGTTAGCGGGGGTGGGGAGCTTTTCCTTCTAAGCAAGCAGCACAGTGAAGCGGGACGATGTGGCACGTTCCTGTCCTCCTCCAGTCTTTCTTCCTGCCCCTCTGATTTGGAAGAGGGAGATTTGGTATCTGGAACCCAGAGATGAAGATCTCTGCCCATCCTGAAAGTGGGCACTCTTAAGCCAGCAGTAGAATAGCCTGCACGTCAGGCAGTTGCAAACATAGGGGATGTGTTTGGACTGATGGCCAGTTTTCAGCCTCTGAGGAAAATGGTGGAAATAGGACCACATGGTTGAAAGAGGCAACTTCCGGCGGGGAATCTGCTTTCTGTTGCATCACTGAATCTGGTGAAGGCTGCTGACCCTGTCCTTTACCAGCTGACCAAGTTCTTCCTCCGTATGCCTTTTCCTTTTTATGTTCACCTGGTGAGGTGTCTTGCCACAGTCTCTGTTTTACCAAGAAGCTGGTCCGCAAGCTGCCACGGTTCACAGCGGGTGAGGTGGCAGAGCCAGGGGCAGTGCAGGCCCTCGGGTCACAGAAGGACCTCCGCAGCAGTGGTTCCCAGAGCGAGGTCTGTGGGCCGGCAGCGCAGCACCAGGGACTTGTTAGAAGTGCAGAGCTACTGGACTCAGAACCTGGGGGGCCCTTTGGAGCCTCTAGGTGGCTTTGAGGTCTGTGCAGGTTGAGAGCACTGTTTTGGGTTTCAGCCACCAGTCCTGCAGCTGGCGTGTAGAGTAGGAGCTGAACGTGGAGGACAGGGAAGGCAGATGCCACGGTAGATGGGGACAACTGGAAAGCTGGAAGCTGACAAGCGGCATGCAGGCAAATTCCCAGAGAGGGAGCAGACACCATGGCAGCTCTGAGACAAGGCTCCTTGGTGGCAGCCACTGGAGCACCTGTTGCAGGCAGTATTTATAACAGCAAGTTCTAGAACAGTAGAACAGTTTGTGCTATTTCTTGAATTTGATTAGTCCAAATGAAGGAAAAGGACAGGTAAGAGTAGCAGTTTCCCCACAAAGCTGTCGCGGGCACTAAGGGACGCAGATGAAGCCTGGGACGGTCTTAGGTAAAGAGATAATTTCTTTTTTTTTAACTTAAATAAAAATGAAGTACAGTTGAATCTTGAACAACACAGGTTTGAACTACACGAGTTTCCTTATACATGGGGTGGATTTTTTTGTTTTTTGATAAGTACAGTACTGTAAATGTGTTTTCCTTATGATTTTCCTAATGTTTTCTTTTCTCTATTTTTATTGTAAGAAAACAATATATAATACATATACAAAAAATGTGCTAATCAACTGTTTATGTTTTGGTAAGGCTTCCGGGCAGTCGTAGGCTATTCGTTACTAAATTTTTTTAGGAAGTCACGATTTTTATGCCGATTTTCCACTGGGCAGGGGTCGGGGCTTCAAACCCCCACATTGTTCAGCAGTCAACTGTAATTCCAACATTAAAATTGGCATTTATCTCTTTTGAAGTGTTGTTAAAGGGGAGGGAATGTGAACTTAAATTTTAGTTGTCCCTGGCGTTTGCAGAGGGGTCTGTGTATGCACATGCCTTCCAGAGGTAGGTTGAGAAGAGATTACTGTGGGTTTAGGGCTCATGGTCAGCCTGATGTTTGCTCTTTCCCAATTCACTCATCAATCCATGCTACCCCCTTACAAAAAAACTTTTTATTTTGGAGAATTTCAGTCCTGTGCAAAAGTAGACATAGTAGTTTAATGCAAGCGTTCTCAAACTTTTTGGTCTTAGGATTGTTAGGCCCAACTGTTGAGGGCCCCAAGGAAATTTCTTTAAAATGTGGATTATATCTATCAATATTTGCCACATTAAATACTGAAACAGAATTTTGAAAACCAGGCACACATTCTTTTAGCCATTAAGCACGGTGATACCACAGGTCCCAGAGCTTCTGGAAAGTGCCTCTGTGTTTTTGTGAGAGAATGAGAGTGTCTTAGTATTTTATGAAAATAGTTTTGACATCATGACCCCCTCCCCGCCCCGAAGGTATCTGGGCTCCTTGACTATACTTAGTGAGCCATTGATAATGTGTATTCCTAAAAGTTAGACAGGGTAGACCTAAACCCAGTGCCATTCTCACATGTAAATAAATGAATGATTTCTTGTCATCAAGGTCTACTAGATAACTCAAATTTCCAGTGGCCTCATGTGTCCCAATCTGTTTTTACGGGGTTTTTTTTCCCCCCTCCAAATTGGAATAACTATATTCAGTGGATATGGCTTTTAAGAATCTGTTAGTCTCTAGGATCCTTACAATTCATTTGTTGAAGAATCTGGTTGTTTTGTCTGTTTTGTTTATTGGTTCTGGCAGGTTTCCTGCAGTCTGGGCTCTGTTGGTGTGTCTCTCATTTCATGCTCCTGGCTGCCCAGGGCTTTCATTCCTTTGTACAGAGTGATCTCTCTTTCAGACAACACTTGGCGAGTGCTCACTGTTGTGGGGACAGTCATCTCTGCTCCCCGTAGGTACCCCAAAGAGGCTGATGGTAAAGGAAGGACAGGGACTGGTGTTTTTTGGAAGGGTTGTTGTGGCTTTTGGGTGGGACAAAAGAACTAATGGTGATGGGCAAATAGTAAGAGCAAGAGACAAGTTCGTTTTAAGCCAGATAAGATTTTAAGATGCACAGGAGGGAAAAGAAACTTTTTTAAAAGATAATTTTGTTTAAAAAATTATCATCACAAAGGAAATGCAGATTGCCTATAAAATAATTCAAATAATAAAAAAGAGCAGCCTCATTTCTTACAGATGACCACTTATTTTTTTTCCCTCGTTTATTTTTTGTTTTTGTTCTGTTCTCTTTTTTTTAAGTAGGCTCATTGCCCAGTGTGGAGCCCATTGCAGGGCTTGAACTCAAGACCCCGAGATTAAGACCTGATTGAGCTGAGATCAAGAGTCAGATACTTAACTGACTGAGCTGCCCAGGCACCCCCAGATAACCACTCTCTACAAATATGTTCATAAGAAATGGAACCAAACTACATTAGCACCTTGCTGTTTTATGTAACGGTATATACACTACTTGCCTTTCCTTAGCAGTGCACACAGATTTCCCTTGTTTTCATCAAGTAGATGGCAAAGTATTCCATTAAAGGATGCACCATAATTTATTGATCTTCTCTAATGATGAACATTTGGATTGCTTTTGATTTTTCATTAGTACAGCTGCAATCAATGTATTTTTTTGTATAGGCATATCCACATGCATCATGGGATAGATTCTGTGAGGTTATTAGGTCAAAGCCTTTGTTAAAAGTTTTGTTTCTAGAAAGTAATCCTGTACATGGTTTAATAACAAACCACAAAAAAAAAAAAAAAAGTAAAAAGGCACCACGAGTAAGAACTGAAAAATTAATCTCCCTTAACTCTTGACCTTTGGCTCTCCCAAATTCTCTCACCAAAGACAACTATTTCTTACCTATCTTGTTGGGGATGATCTGTGCATAGAGAGGTGAGTGTGTGTACGTGTATCTGCCCTAAACTTAAAGAGTAGTATAGTATAACATCTCTCTCTCTGCCCCTCCTTATATGTATGTTGGTATACATATACCTCCTTCTTGCCACTTTAATGTAAGTTGGAAGTTCTATGTTAGGCAGAGCTCAGTCCTTCTTACTGGGTTTGATATGGTAGTAGTCCCCAATTTGGGTATATCTTAATTTATATGACTAGTGCCCTAATGGCTGTACATTTAGGTTGTTTCCAGTGTTTTGCTGATGTAACAATTTTGATAATTCATCTTTCTACAGCTGAGTGTATCTGCTAGATAAATTCTTAGTAGTGGGGCAACCCTGTCATGACCTCTCTGACTCTGGAGAGCTTTTTATGTGTCCTTGCTTAATAAAACTCACCCCCCCTCCAAATCTTGGTAGTGAAACTTCTGTATTAAAGGCTACTGACATTTTTGATAAGCATAGCTGTTGTCAAATACTCTCCATAAACATTGTGCATTACACCCTCACCAAAAGCGAATGACTCCCTGTCACTCCCCACCCCCCCACCCCCTGATTCTTACCAACACTGATAGCATACTTTTGCTGATTTGCCGTTCTCTTAGGCAAAAATGTCTTTTCATGAATTCATGGGCATTTATATTGTACTATTCGTGTCCTCTGCTAGTTTTTCTGTTGTGTTTCCTTTTTTTCTTGTTGTTTTGAATATTTTTTATATTGAAAGTTAAAACCTTTATTAAATGTAAGCTTTTTCCCCTCTTTTTTTTATTTGCTGAAGTCTGTTTTACCAGCAGTATGGCTACTTGGGTTTACAGTTTGATAGTTCTGTGTTTTTACCAAGTGGATGTTTTCAGTTTTTATAGAAACAGATTTATCCATTTTTTCTTTTACGGCTTTTGGGTTTTGTGTTATGTTTAGGAATGCTTTCTGTATTCCAAAATTATGAAATATTTTTCTGTATTTTTTTCTCCTTATATCTTGGATATTTAGCTCAGAATTGATTTTGGCCAGAGTGAGATACAGAGATCTAGCTGTATATTTTTTTCCAAATGGTAGTCATCATCCCAGTGCCATTTATTTAGACTGCTGATCCAGCTTTTTTCCCCACTAATGTAACATACCATTTTGGTTAGATTTTACTCAGTTTTCACATATACAAGGTTTGGGTCTAATTCTGGACTCTTTGTTTGTTTCACTGATCTTTGCTTATCCTGTGCCAGAAACTTAACTGTACTACCTATATAATTTCAGTACATGATGGAGGTAGTTGCTCTTCATTCTTTTTCAAGAATCCAGTATTTTCTTGGCCGTCCTTATAAGATACTCTTCTAGATGGGTCATTCTCAACCGTATCTGCACATCAGAATTACCTGGGGAGATTTTTTAAAAATGCAATGCCTGAACCCCACTGCAGACCAATTAAGTTAGATTCTCTGGGGTGTGGTATGAGCATTGATATGGTTCACAGTTCCTCATATGATTTTCATGGCAGCCAGGGTTGAGAACTACTGTTTCAAGTAAACTTTAGAACTGTCTTTCAAATTCTTAAAAACAAACAAAAGTCTTAGAATTTGATTGGGATTGTATTGAACTTTATAAATCATTTAAGAAGGAATTTGGTATTTTAATAGTTTTGTGGCTTCATGAGTCATCTTATTCTAAACTTACAAGTTATGTCTTTTCATGGAGTCTTATGTTGCTCAGAAGCATAGTATAGTTTTCTTTATATAGATAATACACTTTTCTTAATTAAGTTTATTTCTGCATGATTCAGTGGGTTTATTGCTGTTGGGATGAGTTATTCTCTTTCATTACATGATTACTGTTAGTACAGGAAAGATGGTAACATATATATATGTTACTTTGATAATCCTGGCCACTTTATGGAATTCTCTTATTTATTCTAATACTTTTTCAGGTGATTGTCTTGGGTTTTCCTGGTAGACAGTCATCTTTGCATTTCTGATACTTTCATCTTCTTCTTGCCAGTATTTCTACCAGTGTTTATGTTCTTGGACTTCCCTGTCTTTTATCTGACTTAAATAGAGGTGTATCTAGTATTTTATTATTATGTATGATGTGAGCTTTGGTTTGCAGCCATTTTAAATTGGAGCATAATCTAATCCTCATTTATTGTTGGATTTTATTAAATTCTTTTTTAACGTCTAAGATTATCCTGTGATTTTTCTCTTCTGTTTTATTTATGTGACAAATTACCTCAGTAGGTTTCCTAATAACAAATCGAACCCTCTCTGTAATTGTGAAGTTAAAAGCTAATGTACTGCTGAATTTTATTTGCTAGTGTTTCATTTAGAAACTAATCAGTAGTGAGATTGACCCATAGTTCTGTTTTGTGTTTTGTCAGGTTTTGATATGGTGTTCTGTAACTGGGTCAGTATGAGTTTGGAAACCTTTCACATCTCTTCTCTGGAAAGGTTTAGCATTTGAATGATCTGTTTCTTGAAGAATTGAGAGATACGACCTGTACAACTGTATGGGCCTGAAGCTTTTTTTCTCTAGGGGGTGACTGAAGGTCTTTGACAGCACTCGTATTTTCTGTAGATCCTGGACCTTTTAGACACTTGATGTCTTTGGTCAATATATTTTTCTTTAAGAAAAGTCTAACTTTGGGGCACCTGGGTGGCTCAGTTGGTTAAGGGTCTGCCTTTGGCTCAGGTCATGACCGAACCCCACATCAGGCTCCCTGCCCAGTGGGGAGTCTGCTTCTCCCTCTGCTGCTCCCCCTCCTTGTGTGTGTGCTCTCTCTTCAAATAAAATCTTTAAAAAATAATAATAAGAAAAGTCTAAGTTTACTTTCATTTTGAGGAAAACTCAAAAACTTTTTAACTTTTAGGGGCACCTGGGTGGCTCAGTTTGTTAAATGTTTGCCTTCGGCTCAGGTCATGGTCTCAGGGTCCTAGGATCAAGTCCCACATCAGGCTCTCTGTTCAGCGGGGAGCCTGCTTCTCCCTCTCCCTCTGCCTGCTGCTCTGCCTATTTGTGCTCTCTCTGCCAAATAAATAAGTAAAAAAATCTTTAAAAAAATATTTAACTTTTATTCCTCATAAAACTGTATGAAGTGGGTAGTATATACTATTTCCATGTCACAGATTAAGAAATGGAAGAACACAGGGGCACCTGGGTGGCTCAGTCGTTGAGCGTCTGGTCATGGTCCCAGGGTCCTGGGATCGAGGCTGCATCGGGCTCCCTGCTAGCAGGAAGCCTGCTGCTTCCACTCCCCCTGCTTGTGTTCCCTCTCTCGCTGTGTCTCTCTCTGTCAAATAAATAAAATCTTTAAAAAAAAAAAAAAGGAAGAAAGAGTGGAGAGAATGAAGGAAAGTTGACTAATTTAGCACAGTGGCAGAACCAGGATTGGATCCCATGCAGTCTGGCTAAGGGTCTCTTCATCACTGACCTGTGCAGTCTGTTCTTGGGTCAATTTTATAATTTATATCTTAATAGAAATTCTTTTGGGGGCACTTGGGTATCACAGTCAGTTAAGCGTCTGACTCTAGGTTTTGGCTTGGATTGTGATCTCAGGATCATGAGATCAAGCCCCACCCACATCGGGCCCTGTGCTCAGCCTGAGTCTCCTTGACTCTTCTCTCTCTCTGCCCCTTCCCCGTTCTTGCACACTTGCTTGCTCTCTGTGTCTCTCTGTCTCATATAAAGAAATCTTTAAAGAAAATAGAAATTCTTTTCATCCAGCCTTAGAGCTCACAGCTCTAAGCACATTAGCTTAGAGTCATGCAAAATTTTTTATTATAATTTTTAGGCTTTCTCGATGTTTGTGATTATTTCTGCTTTCTTATTCCTAATTTTGTGGCTCTTAAAGAAAATATTTAAAATAGAAAATATAAGCTATTTCAACAACAGCAATAATGTTAACAAGGCACAGTATGACTTAAGAAAAAAAAGGAAACAGTCTCAACTTCAACAGTGGCAGAACCTGGTACGTTATCTCTTTGGTAGCATGTTCTAGTTTTCCACTGAAAATAACCCAAATGCTTGTCTTTTAGAAGGAAAGCAAAAAAGATAAATTCAAGTGGGAATTGGAAGCTGTACACTTTAGTCTCCCCGCTACAGGTGTTGAGAGTTGTTGCTCTGCATAGAGAAGGTTGCGGAGGAAAGTCAGCAGCTGATAGAGGATGGTGTTGTGATATGTGTTGCCAAGGGTCCAGAATCTCTCTAATTCTAAGGTTGATAAAAATGTGCTTTTGCGACCCTAGAAATCCTATTAGTCCTTTCTTAGAAGTAACAAATTTGAAAGGGACCAAAGTAGTTTGTATGGTAAATCATCTTCACAGGGGGTTAGATGAGGGCTTATTTTTTTTTTAAATAACATTTTTGGAATATTCTTCTCTTTTGGAAAGTGGTCAAAAAAACATAGAGTTTACTTTTGCCTAGAGCTCTCTCTAAGGGGTAAAGGCTTTGATTTAGATGAAGACCCCTTGGACCCAGTCAACCATCATTTTGGTCAGATGCGAGGAAGGAGTGATTCTCAGACTTGAGCATCCAGCAGAATCACTGTAGGCTTGTTAACGCAGAATCCTGGACCCCTCCCCAGAGTTTCTGATTCAGTGGCCTTGGGGTGGGACCTAAGAATTTGCTTTTTTTTGCCAGCTCCCATGTGAGCAACCATGTAGTTGTGCTGGTCCATGACCACCCTCTGAGAACCTAAAGGAATGAATTAGGAGAATATAGTGTGTAAAGAATTAGTAGAGCCAAGTTGGCTATTAAAGGAATGAATGACTCATCCACCTTCTCTGTTTTTGAATGATAATAAGACATTTCTAATATTTAATAGCAAGAGAAATAATACTGTACATTTGTCTGATACTTTTCTTGTTTTCATGTAATCTGATCCTTTCATCTGATCCTTGAACTAATGCAAAGAAAATAAGGGAATTTTAAGTAAATCCTAAATTGGCCTTTTATTTATAGTCACAGTGAAAATCAGTGGTCAGTTTATGGAATGAGAAGATTGAGAGCTTTGAATGCAGCGTGCCATGGGTTGCGTGTAGCTCTGATAGGCACCAGTTTTGGGGAAAAATGTTAAGCCAGCTCAGTAATCAAATCCATGATCTTAACGGAAGGTACTCACAGCTGTGCCTAATTTCCCATGGTAATTATCCATGAATTTGGGGCACCTGGGTGGCTCAGTCCGTTAAGCATCTGCCTTGGTTCAGATCATGATCCCAGCGTCCCCGCATACTGACTCCCTGCTCAGTGGGAAGGTCTGCTTCTCCCTCTCTGTCTGCCCCCCCACCCCACGTACACTGTCTCCCTCTCTCAAATAAAATCTTAAAAAAATTATCCATGAATTTACTTATTTTTCAAACCTTTTAATTAAATGAGATTGTATATGTATAGTAAATGGCTTGGCTACAGGTAGTACTTGACCTTCTTCCTCTTCCTCCTCCTTTTTTCTTCCTCTTCATAGTAGCAGTGCAGCCACCGCCACTGCGTTCCCCAGATTCAGTACAGGGCTCTGCTTAAGAGCCAAGCCAGAGCTCTGCAGGAAGCTCTCGTTCAGACCCAGACTCTGCTAATTATCAGCTGTGGGGAAAATTATGTAACCACTCTGGGTCTTAGTTTTTTGTCTTTTAAATGAGGATAATAATAGTACCTGCCTTTGAAAATTGTGTAGATTAAAGGGGGGTGATGATAATAATATTTGTCCTGGAGAGTTGTTGTGCTGATTGAATGAGGTAGTGTGCACATCATTCTTAGCACGGTGCCTGAAAACTTTCAGAGAAGATCGATAAGGTGGCTTGTGCTTTCTTATAGAAAGGATTTGAGATAACCACAGAACATTTGAAGTGATAATGAGACTACTTTTCTAATGTTTTCAGAGAATATTTTCTTTTTTTTTTTAAGATTTTATTTATTTTTTGACAGAGAGCAAGAGAGGGAACACAAGCAGGGGGAGTGGGAGAGGGAGAAGCAGGCTTCCCGCCGAGCAGGGAGCCCGATGTAGGGCTCCATCCCAGGACCCTGGGATCATGACCTGAGCTGAAGGCAGACGCTTAACGACTGAGCCACCCAGGCGCCCCTGGAGAATATTTTCTAATAATGGAAATAGTTGCTGTTTACTGTACAAAATTTTGAAAGTCTAGAGAAGAAAATACTGTTCATGAGGATGCTATCACTTAGTTCAAAATTAGTGTTACCTTTTTGATGTCTTCCTTACCAGTCTTTTATCTATAATTATGTATCTCTTTTTAAAGTCAAAGTGGGAGTCATATTTCTTTTTTTATAGTTAACTTTGTGACTGATTATGTTCTTTTAGACAAACTGAATGTTTTGCATGATAGCAACATTGAATACTTTGATTAGGTAAGTCTCCCAGGTGACTATTTTGAAGAGTAATACTTGTAAGGAAACCCAGTCAACCTTGTTACTTTCCAACTAAAGGTCAACTGTTAGGATCTGGAGTTAAAGACCTACTAAAGACCTATGAATTTTCAAATGCTATATTGTTTTATTATTTTTGGAAATGCAATGTACATAGTGTGAAATGCACAGGTCTTAAGTGTTAATTTGATGCATTTGTCAAAACTCAAGGGGGTGTAGCCCATATCCCTGTCAAGATGTAGGGTGTTTCCATTATCCCAGAAAGTTCCTTTGTATTTCTCCCTTCTCCTGTCCTTCCACCCCACTCCTGCAGTCACTACTGATTTCTTTCACCTTGTACCTGTTCTCAGACTTTGTATAAATAGAATCCTATGGCATGGACTTTTATCACAAAGCTTCTTTTCCTCATGGTGTGTTTTTGAGCTTCATCCATGTAATTCCTAAGTTTGGTTCTTTTTATTACCAAATAGTATTCCATTGTGTGAGTACACCGTGATTTGCTTATCCAGTCTCCTATTCATGCAGGTTGTGGTGGTTTCCAGTTTGGAGCCATTAAGAATAAAGCTTCTGTGAACATTTTTGTGTAAGTCTTTGTGTGGACATAAATTTTCATTTCTCTTGGATAAATAACTAGGAATGGAATTGACTGGATAAGGAGGGGTCTGTTTCTAGACTCTCTAGTCCAGGAGTCAGCAAGCTACAACCCAGGGGCCAGATCTGGCCTGTGGACTATTTTTATATGGCCCACAACCTAAGAATGGCTTTTATATTTTTAAAGGATTGGTTAAAAAATACACTAAAAAACAAACTAATGAGGGGCACCTGGGTGGCTCAGTCATCAAGCGTCTGCCTTCGGCTCAGGTCAAGGTCCCAGGGTCCTGGGATCGAGCCCCGCATCAGGCTCCCTGCTCCACGGAAAGCCTGCTTCTCCCACTCCCCCTGCTTGTGTTCCCTCTCTCGCTGTCTCTCTCTCTCTCTCTCAAATAAAAAAAAAATCTTAAAAACAAATAAATGAATGAGGGATGGAAACCATAGGTTGCCTGCTAAGACTAAAATCTTTAGTAACGTTTCCTTTGCAGAAGAACTCTACCACCCCTGTTCTGGTCTATTTCATTGATCTGTCTGTTCATTTCTTTAGGTTTCCGGTAAGTATTAAAATCAGGTTGCTTAGTTTCTCATTTTCATTTCTATTCATTTTCTAGGTTTTATATCATTGGTTGACTTGTTTGTTGCTAATATGGAGAAATATAACTTGACTTTTCTGTATTAACGTATCTTATAACCTTGCTAAACTCAGTTATTGGTTCTGTTATTTATTTGGTAGATGCCTTAAAATTTTCTAAGTCATGTTGTCTTTGAATAGAGAGTTTATTTCTTCCACTCTTGTTTTTCTGTCTTTATTGCTCTGCCTGAGATCTCCAATACAGTGTTTCATGAAAGTGGTGTAAGCACATGTGTTATTATTCTTGACCTGTAGAGGAAAGCATCCTGCCACTATTAAGTGTAGTGTTAGTTGGAGGCTTTTTAGGATTTCCTTGACTAAGAAAGGCCCCTGCTGTTCCTACTTTGCTGAGTCTTTTGATCATAAATGATTGCTGAACTTCATCAGATACTTCTTCTGCATCTGTTGAGATAATCATAGACATTTTCTTTATTAATGTGGTGAAGTACATCTTTCTGAATGTTGAACCAGCCTTACATTCCTGGGATAACTTCCCTTGATCATGATGCGTGGTCTTCTGTGTGTATTACTGGATCTGATGTATTAAAATACTGTCCAGGATTTATGCATCTGTGTTCATGAGGGATACAGGCATGTGCTTTTCTTGCCACGTCCTCCCTGGTTTTTGGTATTGAGACCCTACTGGCTTCATAGAATTACTTTGGAACAGTTACCCTTTCCCTTCTTTCCTGAAAGAGTTTGTCTAAGATTAGTATTGTTTACTCCTTAAGTGTTTCATAAAATTCACCATGAAGCCATCTGGGGTTTTTCTGATGGGAAGATTTTTAATTATTATTCAGTTAATTTCATAGGTACAGACTCTTCAACATTTTCACTTCAGCTTGTGCTCCTTTTGTACTGGTAGCTTATTTTTCAAGGGGTTTATCCGTTTAATCTAAATTCTTAAATTTATTTGGCATAAATGTGCTCATAATATTCCCCTAATTTCCTTCTAATGTCTGTAGAATCTGTCATTAATGGTCAGTACCCCTTTTCAATCTGGTATTTATAATTTCTGCTTCTCTCTTGTTTCTCCCTGATCAGGCTGGGTAGGGGTTTGTCAACTTTAGTTTTTCAAGCAATCAATTTTTGATTTATCACCTTCTTGTTTTTTATATCAATTCCATTTTTGTTAATTTCTTTCCAATTAATTTGGGTTTGTTTTGTTCTTGATAGCTTCTTGGGGTAGGCGCTTAGATCACTGATTTTAGATTTTTCCAATAATTAACATTTGAGCAGTAAATTTCATCCAAAATATTGCTCCACACTGCATCCCATAATTGTGTTTTCATTACCATTTAGTTCGAAGTATTTTTATATTTTACTTGTGATTTCTTCTTTGATTTGTGTTTTTATGTGGGAAGTATGTTGCTTAATTTTCAAATATTTGGGAATTTTGCAGATACTCTTACTCCTTTCTAATTCATTTGTGGTCAGAAAATATATTCTATATGATTTTTGTCCTCTGACATTTGCTGAGACCTGTTTTATGGTCCAGCATATAGTCTGTCTTGGTGAATGTTCTGCATGTGGTCTGGAAGAACGTGCATCTTGCAGCTGTGGGGTGAGATGTTCTGTAATGTCAGAGTTGGTGGATTGTGCTCACATCAACTGTATTCTTACTGACTTTTTTTTTTGGTTTTATCAGTTACTGAGAGACTGTTAAAATATCCAATTGTAATTATAGATTTGTCTATTTTTCCTTTAGTCAGAATGAAATCTGACTGCTTATTTCCTATGTTTTGAAGCCCTTTCATTAGACAGATACACATTTTGGATTATTCTGTCTAGCTGATGAATTGAGCCTTTTATCATTCTAAATGCCCCTCTTTATTTCTGTTAATACCCTTTGTCTTGAAATCTGCTTGTCTCATTAACATAGCCGCTCCTACTTTTTTATGATTACTATTTGCAAGGCATATTTTTTTACCCTCTTGTGTCTGATAAAGTCCATGGGGTGTCTGGCTGACTCATCCGTGGACTCTTGATCTTGGAATTGTGAGTTAGAGCTCCACGTTGGGTGTAGAGATTACTTAAAAATAAAATCTTTAAAATAAAAAAATAAGGGGCACCTGGGTGGCTTAGTGGGTTAAGTGTCTGACTCTTGATTTTGGCTCAGGTAATAATCTCAGGGTCTTGAGATGGAGCCCTGGTTCAGGCTCCACACTGGGCATGGAGCCTGCTTGAGATTCTCTCTCTCTCTCAAAAAAAAAAAAATAATAATAATAATAAAGCCTATCTCTTATAAAGAGCATATGGTTGGAACCTATTTTTAATTTATTCGGACAATCTGAGTTGTGGAGTATTCAGTTTATTTACAATGAATATTGATATAGTTGGATTTAGGTCCCCATCTTGCTATCTGTTTACTATTTGTAACAGATACTATTTGTCTCTTCTGTGTTTTGTTCCTTTTTTTTCTTCCTTTCCTGTCCTTTTGAATGCTGATTTTTGCATTTGTGGTATTTTGTTTTTTATATATATATAATTTTCGATTGTGGGTTACATTTTCCCACCTCTGTATGTTCAGTAATTTTTGATATGTAGTGGACATTGTGAATATGTTGTTGGAAGATGAGTTTTGCTGTCTACCTTTAGAGAGTGTTGTTCTAGAAGATGTTAGACTCATAGGCCAGTTTGATCCTTTCAAGACTTGTTTTTAAACTTTCTTAAGGCAGGTTTTGAAGAGTCCTGCTCCTTAGACTTGGTCTTTTGTGGGCGGTCTCAGTTCAGTATCTGGGATTTTGAGCAAAGTCTTGAACTTCTAGCTGGTCAGAATTTCCATGTCTCCAGCACTGTGCTGCCTCTGGTATCTGTTAAGTGCATGGTTCCTTGATAGTTGTGCACACCTGAGCATTCGCATTCAGAACCCACGTTCACTCACTAAGGTGTCCAGGGCCCTTGCACTGCCTTCAGCTTCAGCCTTGCTGAGCTGCTGTACTGACTGCAGGTTCTCTCAAGCCTCTGCTCAGACTCTTCCCTGGGCCTGCTCTCTGTTGCTTATGGATCTCTGCATTTTGTTGTTTGTTGCCTGTGGTTTCTTGATTGGGAACTTGCCTGACTTGAACGAACAAATGGAATTTTTGGGGTTGAGGGGCTCTGAAGCTGTGAGGTTGACCCTCAGGCCAGCCTCTACTATGGCAGGCATGCAGCCTCAGAGATGAGCTGAAGGGACAGGCTTGCCCCGATGTGGCAGAAGACTGCAGCAGATTACCAGAAAGCTTGAAAATGTGATTGTACCTAAGCTTTAATGTTACCCTGTAACTACTCAGTAGGTGAAAAATTTGGAGCTCAGAATCAAATGTTTTACTTAGGGTCCCAGTTGGGAGATGGTGGTGCAGTATTCAAACCTAGGGTCTCTGTGAAGCCTGTGTTCCATTATATTTCTCTTCAGGTGCATTTTAGGAACCATTCTCAAACCTGGCCAGGCACCTACCTGTCAGACTTCAGCATAGATTTGGGCAGTGCTTCCTAAACTTTGAGGACTTAGGGATCACTTGGGGATCTTGTTAAGATGCAGATTCTAATTTGGAGGTCTTGGGGGTGGGGCACTGTGAGTTTGCTTCTGTTACCAGCTCTACAAGGGGCCAGTGCTGTGGCACTGGGAGACCTCTCCAACTTGATGTGAGCATACGTTAGAATATGGAATGGGGGATCCTGGGTAGCTCAGTGGGTTAAGCATCTCATTCTTGACCTCAGCTCAGGTCTTGATCTCAGGGTCGTGAGTTCAAGCCCCTCATTGGAATCCGTGCTAGGTGCGGAGCCTACTTACGTTGCCCATTGGTGACTAGACACATCACACTTCAAAAGGTATCTCATTTCCTTCATTGTTCGGTGTAGAAAGTTGGGATGTGCTAAACCTAATATTCTTTATGTAAATGGGTCCAAAGCATGACTTCAGGGATCCACTTCTCCACAATATTTCTGCAATATTTTGGAAAGAATCACATTTACTGTAGACAGAAATTTGCTGTCCATCTGTCACCAAGTTAAAACATTTAGGGTTTTTGTGTTGAGTACTGTGTAATACTTCTGGCATTGTTCAGAATTATATAGTGACTATAACATAACATTTCAGTATGATCCTATTATGAACAAGGATAACAATTATTGTATTTACTCTTCCTGAGTTATGGTAAGAGAGGAACAGGTGAGGAGTGACCATTCTTGGGTGCCCACTGTGCTAGGGAGTTGGTGGCTTGATCCCACTTCATCTTGTGCATCTGGTAGCCCGGGGAGGTAGGTAGGTGCCTTATCTGTTTGACACATGGAATAAAATATTCTGAGCTACTTTCTTGCCTCCCAGGAAATTATTCAAGATGTAGCGATGTGGACGTACAGCCTGTCCATGTCTGACTCCACAGTCCGTAGTTACTCTTGTTACACCATTTTGTCTGTAAGACGGCAAAATTCCGAGTTGGTGGGAAATAGCTGATGTGTATGTGTCAGATTTCCCCTGTGTGTAAAATTTATAGAACAAATAACTTGGAGAGAAAGTCTTAGTTTCCCAGGAGCATATTTCATCCTGAAAGGATTTTCTGCTTCCACTTTTCTAGAAACACACCCACGTGTACTGTGAGCCTTGCCTGTGTTCTGATTCGGCTGTGGCTCTCAGTCTGAAATACTAACTCAGCCAAGCAGGTTTTGCAAGACCCTTGAAGAAGTCAACTTTTCTGGCTGGTGAACATGTATGTTTACCTAACATGCAGGAGGCCAGCACAAATTATAATTTCTTTACACGTGAATTTTAGAAGTGATCTTGCGACTTAATTTTTTTTTAAAGATTTTATTTATTCATTTGAGACACAGAGATACAGAGAGAGAGAGAGCATGAGCAGTGGGAGGGGCAGAGGGAGAAGGAGAAGCAGACTCCCTGCCGAGCCAGGAGCGCGATGTGGGGCTTGATCCCAGGACCCCGGGATCACGACCCGAGCCGAAGGCAGACGCTCAACCATCTGAGCCACCCAGGCGTCCCTTAATTTTTTTTTTTTTTTTAACAGTATTACTGTAGCAAAGAAAGGTCTGAATTGTGACTTTCGGGTTTTTTTAAATTTTCAAAACACAAAAGAACACAATAATGTAACCAGTACCTGTGTTTCCATTAGAATTAACACATGTTGGTATTCATCAGATCATTTTCATGTTTTTTTTTCCTGTTTTTAAAGTACACTTTTGGGGCGCCTGGGCGGCTCAGATGGTTAAGCGTCTGCCTTCGGCTTAGGTCATGATCTTAGGGTCCTGGAATTGAGTCCCGCATAGGGCTCCCTGCTCAGAGGAGAGTCTGCTTCTCCCTCTGCCTCTCCTGCTTGTGCTTTGTGTCTCCTGCTTGTGTTCTGTCTCTCTCTCTCTCTCAAATGAATAAATCTTAAAAAAATACACTTTTAGAACGGTTTTAGATTTACAGAAAAATTAGCAGCACAGAAGAAGATCCCCATATCTTCTTCCCCTGCCCACCAATTACACAGTTTCCCGTTATTAAAATCTTGGTTGAATATGGTGTATTTGTCACAGTTAGTGAACCAGTATTGATATAGTACTATTATTAACCGAAATCTATACAGATTTCCTTAATTTTCCACTAATGTCCTCTTTCTGTTTTAGTTAGGATCCCATCCAAGATACCACATTACCTTTTTCATTTCTTATTAGGCTCACTCCTCTTGGCTGTGACACTTTCTCAGACTTCACTTGTTTTTAATGACTTTGACAGTTTTGAGGAGGACCAATCAGGTATACTTAGGGTGCTCCTTTACTGGGGTTTTTCTGATGTTTTCCCATGATAAGACTAAGGTTAAGGACTTTCGGGCTACTGAAGGAAGACTGTGAAGACAAAGTGCCGTTTTTATCACAGCAAGCGCAGGTACTGTCAGCATGGCTTATCATAATGGCCAGTGTTGCCCTTGATCACCTGGCTGAGGTCATGTCTACCAATTGTCTCTCTGTAGCATTCTTCCTTCTTCCCCCTTCCTTCCTGCCCTCTTTTGAAGGAAGTCATTCGGCATAGCCCACATTTAAGGGGCGGGGGGTGTTCCTACTTCTCTTATGCTGGAGTGTCTATATAATTTATTTGGAATGCTCCTGCATGGGAGATGTCTCTTCTTCATAGTTTTTTAAAATAAATGAAATCAAATTTAACAGTTTAAAAATCTTAATGTCTTGGGGCATCTGGCTTGCTCAGTTGATGGAGTGTATGACTCTTGGTCTCTGGCTTGTGAGTTGAAGCCCCATGTTGGTTGTAGGGATTACTTAAAAATAAAATCTTAAAAAATATTTGGTATTATTAAAAATGAATACATATAGATTTGATTCATTTGTTATTATAGCTTCTATTCATACCATTTTAAATTCTACCTTGTATTTTTTTCTACTACAATTTTTCTATATTGTTATGCAAATTTTTGAAGGTCCATATAGCCAGAAAACTGCCTCCTACCAGACGTTCAAATAGTGGGTGTGACTGGACCTCAGAAACCAGAGGTTTTGTCTTAGTAATTTTTTTTAAGATTTTATTTATTTATTTGACAGGGAGAGACACAGCGAGAGAAGGAACACAAGCAGGGAGAGTGGGAGAGGGAGACGCAGGCTTCCCACAGAGCAGAGAGCCCAATGTGGGACTCGATCCCAGGACCCTGGGATCATGACCTGAGCCGAAGGCAGCCGCTTAATGACTGAGCCCCCCCAGGCGCCCTGTCTTAGTAATTTTTAAATAAAGATGTATTCACTCAGAAGCAACCCAAGTGTCCATCAATAGATGAATGGGTAAAAAAAAATATGGTGGGTGTGTGTTTATGTGTGTGCATTCTATGGAATATTACTCTGCCATAAAAAAAAAATGAGATCTTGCCATTTACAACAATATGGATGGAACAGAGGGTATTATGCTAAGTAAAAGATCAGAGTAAGACAAATGCCATGTGATTTCGCTTATATGTGGAATATATAAAAAAAAAACTAACGAACAAACAAAAAACAGACTCTTAAATACAGAGAATAAACTGATGATTGCCAGAGGGGTGGTTAGTAGAGGAGGGTGGGTGAAGTAGATAAAGGGGATTAAGGGTACAAGCATCCAGTTATAAAATAAATAAGTCATGGAGATGAAAAGTGCAGCGTAGGGAACATAGCAATGCTGTGATAATGTATAGTCACAGGTAACGACCACACCTCCCGCGGTGGGCATAGAGGAACATATAGAATCGTTGAATCAATATGTTGTACACCTGAAACTAATGTAACATTGTATGTTAGTTGTACTTCCAATATAAAATAATTAAAGGCAGATTACAAAATTGGCAGGCGGGGAGGGGAAAGAATGTACTCAATTACAAATGGAGTTTTCCCCCAAGCATCTTTGATCATCTTTGCCTACACAGAATGCATTTTATCAAGCAAATCAAAGAGTCCCTTTCACAGGCGCAGGTGTCTGCTGAGGAGTGCGCACCTTTCCTGAATGTTCTAACTAGGCGAGTGTCCACAGTGCTCTAAACAGCACCTCATCAGAGCTCTAAATTGAATGTTGGTGACACTGTCTATTCAGAAGAGGTAAATAATTACCAGTGGATTATAACTCCAAGGCCATAGTTCTGTATATGTACACCTCTGCATATTATTATGAATTTTAGGATGAGAATGTGGCACTTTGGTTTGTGGCTTTTGAAAATGGTGCGTAATCTGAGGTAACCTCATTGCAGTGGTTGCTTTGTTATCTACTAAGTGGAAACTTGATGCCCTCAGTAATGAGCCATATTATTCATTTCATGTTTTTCTACCAAGTATATGAAGAAAGAACTGGAAAACAAGCCATCTTAAATCCTAGAACAGGACAATAAATAGGTAATACTAGGAAATGCCAATTTCAAATATAGTTTTGGAATTACTGACTTTGTAAATTGTTACAATTAGGGTACATGCCTGTCTCTTTTTCAGTATTATAGAAAATGTATTCACTGTAGAAAATCCTTTCGGATGTTAGAGATTTTCTGTGCTCTAGTTTTGGAAAGAGACCTTAAAGCCACCTCCAGATTGCACAGTGCTTTGCGGTTTCCCGATCATCTTCCTATGTGCTATCCCATGTAAGTTGGAAACAGGAAGTCTGAGCAGCCCCGTGTGCTTGGCTTGCAAGGGTGTGTGGTCTCAGCAGGGAGCAGCCAGACTGATGGGGCACAGAGATAAGGGACAGACCAAGGGGAGGTTACAGGGCATCCTTTCTCTCCTGAAAACGTGGCACATTTTGTTTGGAGATTTACTGTGGAATGGGAGGCGCTGGCCCGCTTGGCATTTGTACTGAAAATTGTCAGGTGTGGCTGTGCCTAGGTGTGCTTTTGCTACGTGTGGGTTCGTTGAAGGAAAGGTTTGTGGAGGTGGCTGTGACTCCAGATCGAGTCTGTCAGGATCTGATTGGAGGGATCACAGCAGCTTTCTTCCCTGGCTGGCGGTGTTGCGAATGATGCTCTTCTGAGACAGTGCTTAGCTTTGATGAGTGATCATCAGAATTAATAACCAGCTTACTCCTGCTCTTTCCAGTCTCGGCGCTCATTTTAATTAATACCTTAGACCTGTCAGTTAACTCCCAGCCAGATGGATGGTCATCTAGTCCTGTTGTTGAGGATATGTGAGTAGAGGTAGACTTTGAAACTGCAAGAATGAAAACTTCTCTAGGCCTAGTGGATACTCAGACCCCTTCCTGACAGGTCTTCCTCTGTCCTCGTGGATGGTGATGATGCAGAACAGTAGCTCCCAAAGTTGGCTATTACTGTTACTGTTTAGCCCAGCTCAGGTGTGACCTCTTGAGCCATTTGTCCCCCGGGCCAGGACCCTGTTGCCCTCTTCAGACTGCACTTAAGTGTTCCATGTGCGTGCTAGCTGCTCACCTCACACATCTGGTTTCCTTGGAGCTTGTGTCTCTCCTTGGGCCTGGGAGGGCACGGCCTTGCATGCTGTGCACCTCCACTGTCCCAGAGTGTCTCCCTCCTGGAAGATGCTTACATGGTCAGTAAACATGCATATTGCTGTAGCCTTTCAGATACCACTGTCCCAAAGATCAGAGCGTCACTGCTCAGAGCTCAGAGATAGGAGGCAGGTGGGCTTTAGTGAGAGGTGGGCAGACAGGATAGCTTCTGTCCCCTTCCTTGAATAGGTACTTTCCACTTAAAATGCACCTTGCTGTCTGAACCTGGGAGCCAAAGACATTCGGGTAAATCCCTCACGATCCAGTCTCCTGCCTGTTGTTCTCCAGAGCTCAGGTACCGCGTAGATTCGAGTGAATGGTTTCCCCAATGGCCTGAACTACGAACCAGAGTATGGGTAACAGGGTAACTGTGCCTTTGTTGTACCAGGAATCTACTGTGCAGTTTCCAAGTTGATAAACATAAACAAGTAGAGCAGTGTGCCGCCTTTTATATCCTGACTGGCTTGACTGTATTTGCTTCTCTTTTCCCTTCTTTAGCCTTCTTTGCAGAGAGTGGTAGGACATGGCTGAGTGGCTAAGCCTTGTTCAGGCTTTTTCTGGCCACATCTATAATCCATTAGAGCAGAGTGTGACAACTTATAGCCATGTTATAACCAGAGTGAATTTGATTAAATTACCACCCAAGAGTAATCTCTGGCCGTCATAATCAGTTTGATCTACCTAGTTTTATCAGTGTCTGTTGACAGCTTAAATTAATATTTCAAATATGGATGTGCAGCCAAACAGTGGGTCGTCGTATCCCTATGGGTAGTCAGAATGTTTGAGTAGAGGATAGTTTTAAAAAACAACTTTTCTCCTTATAAAATAATGCCCTGTGTAGAGGATTTGAATAATATAGAAAATACTTAGAAGAAAACTTTTAAAAATCACTTGTAAACCCTCTAGAGTCACCACAATTAAATATGTTGGTGTTTGGGGTGCCTGGCTGGCTCATTTGGTAGAGCCTAAGACTCCTGATCCTCAGGGTTGTGAGTCCGCGCCCCTTGTTGGCCGTAGAGCTCATTGAAAAAAAAAGAAAAGAAGAGAAAGAAAATGTGTTCTCTTTGCTGTGTGTGTGCAGGCACATCTGTTAATTATAGGGATTATATGTTTTGTATTCTTTTTTTTTTTTACAAATTAATGTGCAAGGAGCATTTTCCCTTCATCAGTAATGAGTTTTCATAGTAAAAGAAGAGTTTTACTTGCAGTGCCACCACTGCCTTCCATCAGCTTCACACTTTCCCAAGTGCTTTCCCACACCTCATTTGTGAGCCACGGTGCAGAGTGTGGCGCGCCAAGGTGACTCTGGGCGTCCTCAAAAGCCCTGCTCTACCTCCTCACCAGAATCACCAGTGGGGAGGACTGGAAACATTCATATTTCATTAGCAATTTTGGAACTCAGTGTTTGGTTGGAAGTAGAGTTACGTGTATGTGAAACAGTCCTGTAGTAGAGTAGTAGTAGAGTGTGTTTCATGGTTTGAGATTTATGGCGTTCCATAAGCTGGGCAGCACCTTACTTTATCTCCTCATGTCGTCTTGCGGCTGAGGCCCAAGAAGCTGGATAGGGGGAGGCCACAAGAAGCCCCAGGTTTGTGTCCTCGTGCCTGCCTCCTGGGGCTCGCCCTCCACCCTGCCTGTTTGAAGAACTTCCTCCGTTCTCCTGCCCCAAGGTAGAAGAGGAACATAATTTTCGAATTTTCTTTAGCTTTCTTTCTCCTCTAATGTAATAATCATGGGCTCACTTCCCCAAAGCCTTCTTTGCGTGTTCAGTCCCACCTTTACCTGTCCTTCCCCATGTGGACATTGCCTTGTTCCTCTGTGCTCCATCTGCGCTCTTTCCTCGCTTTTCGAGGGGACAGTAAATGCCTGCGGGAGAGTACTCCTCAGCCTAACAGGCGTGCACTCCCTGCAGAGGGCTTGGGCTAAAGGCTTGCATCATGGAGTAGATTACTGAAAGCCTGGATCTCTATTGCATTGTGCCACAGCTGAGCTGCAGTGTAAATTAAAATTCATCTTCATCAAGATGCGCTCTTTGTAAAATAAAATGCTTTTCTTTTTTTCCCTTTTCTCTCTTACTCTTTTATCGTCTTATTCTCCTTTCTCTTCTCTCTCCATGGTTGCTGTGGGCTAATGCTGGCCTTTACTTTGCTTGCAAGGAGTACTCAATCCTAATGAGGCTGCTTTTCTACCTAGGAGGATATTTGGACTTGGAAGCACTGGGGGAAGGAATTGATTGTAGTTTCATTGCCCTCACCTGCGACTGTTGTGCCTGTGACCTCCTCTGGGATGGTGTGGAGAGTCTGGAGCTATGGAAAGCCTGGGCCCTGTGCATTGTGGGTGGCAGGGAGATCCCCAGTGTTCTGGACAGGCCGCTGGCCACTCCACAGGATCCCCACAGGAGCATTACCGTGGGAGGTCCTCCTGCCCCAGGGCCTGGCACTTGGCTCAACTCCAAGTCTCCGGTTGTTACCCACTCTGAGTAGCTGCGCCTTCCAGGAGTGTAGACCTCATGCGATTCAAGCACTGATTGTTTCAAACGAAAAAAGTCATCAGATTTAGGCTCAGAAGATCACCTAGTGGTCATCTGAATGCTTCATGTTTTACAGCCAAGGAGAACTTAGAGGGGGCAAGAGGTTTGTCACACAGCTGATGAGTGTAGAACCACGATGGCAGTGGCCCACTGACCTTGGCCTGGTGCATTTGCCAGTGAGCTGTCAAGGGTCACACCCCGGAGAGCTGGTGTATCTAACTGCTGTGACATGCCGAGGTAGCTCTAACTCTAAGGTACTAGTTGTGTTGCTAGAAGGTTCTAGAGTGAATTATGGGTGAATACAGATGAGGCCCCAGGCCTGAAGCCTTGGCAGTGATTTGCTGTCCCATCACCTTCCTTTTAGCCGCGTCCGTTGTTTCTAAGTCACATTCTGGTCATACATCATCCAAGTGAAATATACCACGAGCATCGCTAAATACTCTTACCTATCTTCCAGTTGTGATTTATTGGTCTAAGGGAAGTGTCCAGACTCGGGGGCTATGGATTTCCCTGAATAATTTCCAAGTTGGCAACGTTATAAGAGTCGAGTCCAGTGAGGTGGGCTGGGCCGCTCCTGTGCCTGGTTCCCTTGCTCTAGGTGACTCTGCACAGGCCAGGCCATGGCTTTGGTGTTGCGATCTGTTGCATATTTCTCCTTACTCTTTATTTGCCAAGTTGAGGTACTGGAAGGATTCCAAGAGCAAGCGGGTGATAGCAGACAACTGAATGCAACCATGTCTTTCCATGAAAACTGCTTTTCTTGGCTTTCTCCCAACCATGGTAGGTTGCCAAGAGAAAATGCTTTTGGCTTTACAAATGATATGGCCATACTCTGGGTTAGTTCTGGTTCTTTATGTCATTGAAAAGAAAGAATACTTCTGGCTCTTAAATTATTTGGCAAATTTTTGCCGATGGTGTATGAAATTGCGTTGTCTTTACACGCCCTCTGTGAATCTGTGGCTTCACATGTTTGCCAGCATGTGAAGGAACAGGCTGGACTCTTCAGGCTAGTGAACATGTTGGGCCAGGTTGAAGCCACATGAGGATGGAGCACTTGGTGCTGTGTCACGGCCAACTTACAGGCAGAAGTCCCCTCCGTTTCTTTTCTTTGTAGGCATATTCTTCCATGTTTTGGTTTAAATTCAAGCCCAGGAAGTTTAGGCCTGGGTTGTGCTGGTGTTACATTGTTATTGCTTATAGTATGTATTAAGATTCTGAGTATGGTTTTTAAGGCTAGAAAACAGTCTGAAGTGAGAACTGGAAATGTTTGTGGTTTGCTAGGACAGCTTGAAAACAGTTGCCCATTATAAGTATTGCTACAACTGGTAAATGCACGGGTTGGGGTTTGTCACAAGTTTATTTCATGTTTCTCTGAAAGTGTCTCATAATCCAATGCCAGTGTCTCCAGCTGGCCTCTCCCTCTGATTCTGTCTGAATCACTCCCCACCATCACACATTCTCTGAAAAACATTCACTTATTTTGTTATTACCCTAAGCATGTTTCTGAAAGAAATCCTATCTAATGTGAAACCATTCCTCCGCACACCAAGTGATAGCAGCGTCCTAGCCAGCACCCATAGTACGACCTCCTCCTGAGGTTTTACATCTGTGGGTTTGTTTAATCATCCCTCATCTCTAAGAGGAGGTGCTGTTATGTCTGTTTTAGGGAACAGAGAGGTGTAAGTAAATTACCCAAGATCACACAGCTCACCCTTAGCAGAGAGCTCCCCTCAGACCAGGTAACTATCCCCAGAGTCCGTACACTTAGCTACTGCTTGCTGCTTGTCCAAATGAAATCCTGTTTGTATCTGTTTTCCAGGAAAACTTTAATTTGTTTTGGGTTGGCTTTGTTGCCCATGCCGCTGGTCCTGTGGACTGAGCCTTCTTGTCCAGCAGTATCACATGCCATGCATGCACCAGGCCAGGTGTGGCTGGGGGAGACACGGTTCTGCTTTAGCACCGAGGCGGTGGGGAGTGCCAGGGTCAGTTCTCCATCGGATTTGCTGTCTTCCTCAGCTTTCTGGGCCCCCCTCTCCTCTTCCACAAAGGGATACATTTTAACCAGATATACTTGGAAGCCCTCACACTTGAAAATTCTAACCTGTCCAGTTGTCCCTTCTAAGGTCATACTCTGCTTCCTTTCTGTGTGTTTTCTGACCTTTCTGACCAGCATCAGTAACGCCCCCCAGAGCAGTACTTCCTCTGATTGTCTGTGCTGTGTAGTTTGGTTTTAAGTGTATGTGAGGTGCGAGGAAAGCTGCTGAAGAATGCATTTTTTGAAAAAGAACGTGTTTAGTGGTCTCATCGAAACCACATCAAACTCCACATTTGTTGCCACTTAAAGCATTTCTGAAGGCCTGGCTGACTCTTAAGTAAAATCATGCAGTGGAAGCATCTTTCTGCTGGTCCTGTTCAGGCTCTGCCTTCTGCTGGTCACACAGCATCGTCCCTATCAGGCTTTTAGCTCATAAGTGGTTATGATCTGATGCTTCCTGAGAGGGTATGTTGAAAAGAGGATGTTTGGAGACGAAAATTGAGGAGAGTTCATTTGTGAGGGTGGTGGTTTACATGAGTGGTTGACATCTTTGGACGGGAGAGTGTCTACTGGAAAAGGCCCATGTGTGGCAAGGGTGTGAGATTGGGGGAGAGCTTGCCCTTCCCTGAGAATGGAGAGGGACAGGCAGTGAGGAGTTTCCTTCCCCCCAGGGCCGGCATCCTTAACCTTTAGGGGTTACCAGGGAGCAAGAACATGGATACTTGGCTTGCCGCTATTGTAGAAATTTCTACTGTCTGTGCTATTTTTCTTTAACCATCCCCTCCCCCCGTTAGCTCTTTCATTTTTAGTTTACTACCTTATTTGATGAGGTGAGCAGTAAAGATGTTCTTAGGATTAGTGTAGTGGAGAGAATTTTGCTGTTTTGGGGAGAGCCTAGAGCTTGTTTTTTTAGTACTATATGTTGATAGTTGTCATGACACAAGTAGAAAATAAAAATATTTGTCCCACATGCTGGGGTCAGCAGAGGAGGTTGTTTGCAGCCACTGGTGACCACTGAGGCCAATAGATCAGTGTTTTGTTGCACCATTGGGAAGCCTGGGGGAGGGGGGTACGGCCTGGAGCCTTGCACCAAAGCCAAGGCTTTGCTGGCCCAGTGGATGTAGCGCAGAGAACCTGCTCTACAGCCGGGCCAAGCTCCTGTGTATACTGTGATGCCCCACAGAGCTATCATCTTCCTGTAAAACCAGCTCCCGAGGGCATGGTCTCGTCGTGCTGAAATTCATCATGGCCAGCAGGCTGCCTGTCTGCTCTGTCCTCCTGTCTATCGGGATGGGTATTTAGAAGATAGGAGGGACACCATTCCTGCCTTTCCCAGTGCCCCTCCCGCCGGTGGTGACTGGCCCCCAGTTCTTCAGTTGCATCTGCCTTCAGGGCTGATGTTGGGGTCTCTGTTGTTCTGAGCAGCTGTGTGATGCAGTAGTCTCTTAAAGGGCTCATTTATCTGGTTCCTTCCCCAAATACTAAATAAGCACCCACTACGTACTAGGGCCCGAGAACACAGAGGAAATGTATGTTCCAGGAAGGCAAGTCTTATTCTGGTTTTATGCCAAAGACAGATTTAGGGTGGACTGTCATAAGTCATATTATGACAAATAATGCCATAGACTTATGTAGTGTTTTATACTTTGCACAGTATATCTGTAGTACATGTCTGTTACAGTAGAAAGAGAAGCATCGTCCGTCCTGTCCTCCTCCTGTAGATGGCGGTCACTCACCTACTTGCCAGACAGCTCAGGACTTCAGGTTTTGATTGATGGGCCAGGCACTGTTACTACAATTTATTTCAGACACTGTCTGTTTCAATAACAAAGGCTAGTGTGCAGGTATTGTTCAAATTTCTTTTTTTCTTTTTTTTTTCCTTTTGAGAGTACTTATTTATTTATTTATTTGAGAGCGAGAGAGCACAAGCCAGGTGGGTGGGAGGGGCAGAGGCAGAAGCAGACTTCCCACGGAGCAGGAAGCCCGATGTAGGGCTCGATCCCAAGACCCCGGGATCATGACTTGAGCCGAAGGCAGACGCTTAAAAACTGAGCCACCCAGGCGTCCCTTGTTCGGGTTTCTTGGACTAAACTCTAAAGAGAGATTTCTCTTTGGATCTCGTGCTTTAGAGCCCTGCTTTGGCTAATACGTAATCCACATCCCTGTGTAGGTGGGGGGGCAGGTAGGCCTCTGGATCTGCACTAGTAATTTTCTCTCCTTCTTATCTAGTTTGTGCTCTCCTGTGCAGTGGGACTGCCATCTACATGTCTTATTCTCTTGTTGAAGTGAGAGCCACAGATGACAGAATGAGTAGGTTTTCCAATGAGTGATCCACCTGGTAACAGTATTGTTTTTTCACGGGAAAATGCGGTAGACCTATTTAATTTAGATTTCATTATAGGAGAGCGTACCTTTTTTTAGGTACTGTACTTGTCCACTCTTCCCATTTCTTGAGATTGAACTTGAATTCAGTGCTTAAAGGAGCTCCGAAAGAATAGAGTTAACATGTGTGGGCTGTTGCTGAATGAGGCAGAATATAAATATTAATTCCATAGGCTTTAATTTATTCATACATTATATAAATTTCACCATCAATTGAACAGTTGCCTATTTCTGCTGTTCTGCCTTTTGAATTTTATTGAAAAGATTACACGGTCGTTCTCTAGCAGCCTTAAGCCAGATCCTGATAAACTTTAGTTGCAAATAAAGCCAAGTATACAAACTTGTTATCAAGTAACTTGGGAAATTAGAACAAATATGTAGATATTTATTAATTGGAAATAGACATTTTGATTTTACTACTTACTACTTCATTATGAACCTTGGTGCCAACAATGTGTGTTAGCCTAGGCTTGGACCATTTGTATTCAGTCTGATCAAAGGAGAATAAATATAGAACAGGAATTCAGAAATCTACAAATCTTTAGAAGTGAATAGCTCTTACCCCAAACTGTAGGCGAGGACTGGAGAGTAGCCTTCAGTTCTACCAGGTTCTGTCAAGACAGTCTACGACAGGGGAGGTAGGTGGCTGCAGCCCTTTGCAGGACTGTCCATTGGTTTTCCTGTTCGCTCTGACTGGTTAATGTCAGCCTGGAGTGGGCTCTGGGCCGAGGGAGCAGAGCCTGACCTCTTGCAGGTAGCCTGGACTCACTATGCTTGATCTCTGGAGGTGTGTGTTGTCATAGACTAAGGATGGCATTTCCCCCTGTTTTTTAAATGTATAGCTGGACATTTCCCTACCTGCCATCTGTGATCTTTGACCTTACCTTGGTTCTTGCCCTATGAGGTTCAAAACCACCTTGAGATAGTTTCCTTCATTGTTGATTGAAGAAAAGAAGAAAAAGTGACAAGAAATCTGTCAGAGTGGGACACCTGGGTGGCTCAGTCAGTTAAGCATCTGCCTTTGGCTCAGGTCATGATCCCAGGGTCCTGGAATCGAGTCCCGCATGGGGCTCCTTGCTCAGCAGGGAGTCTGCTGCTCCCTCTGCCGCTCCCTCTGCTTGCGCTCTCCTTTCTCTCTTGGACAAAAAAATAAATAAAATCTTTTAAAAAAAGAAAAAAATCTGTCAGAGTGCATCAAACATTCTGAAACATTTGGTTCAGCCACTTAGAAAATGCTTTGCCCAGAGGCTCACCAGGCAAGTAGTACCCAACTAACCAGACCACCTACCTACCTCATTTTCACCCTGGCAAGACAATTCTAGAAATAGGTTTTTCAGAACAGGTTGGGTGAACTTTGAGACTCACAGAGATCATTGGCTTCTTGGTACTTACTCCCCTCTGCACCAAAGGGTGATGCCCTTGGATGGTTGGTGTGAGTAGGAGGACAGTTACTTCTTCCTGCCCTCTAGTTGCTACCCACTTTGGTTTGTTGATGCTAGAAACTTCCACAACAACATTGATTTTCTTGTTTGTCAGATTGGTGGCTCTAAGGAGTGCACTCCATGACAGGTGGGAGAGGTGCATCTACACATGCTTAAAACTGGGCATGGCTCACAGCAGGCACTCAGGAAGTCCTGGCTGACCTCGAGGCCAGGGCGAGTTCATGGAGGCGTGAATGGTGCACATGCCTTCTAGCATACGTGTCCTAAGTAGAGAAATTTTAAATGAAATCCAGGAAGTAGAAATCCTAAGAATGTTTTCTCTGGAAAATCTTGGACCACTAAGAACAGGGTTTGATTTTATTCAATGAAACAAATTCTGAGAGAAAGAATTACTTCATGGAGTTAATTTGGGGTAATCCTTTTTGAAAATACAAGTTCTTGCTTCAGTTCTTCAGAGTTTCAGGTAACAACTGAAGGAACCTAGTTGAGAATCAGAAATGCCCGTTACGTTAAGAGCTACCATGTCGCTTGGGTTAAATCATCTGAACTGAAAGTTGAGCCTAATTACTGGGCTTTGAGAAGAATTTGTTTTTGTTTCAGTTACTCAGGTTGAATTTGAAGTTCCATTGAATTTAAATTTGTTTCCATTTACTCAAGGAAAGCAAGTAGGGTAAAAGTGGCAACTGGAACGTGTTCAGTTTCAAACAGGTGAAAATGTCAGCAGTGAGGGCCATGCCTAGACGCCACCTGCACGTATGAACATGCTCGGGAGCAAGATCTTCTTGGTTATACTAGTTTGTGTTTTTATGTGGACATTTCAGCTGAGAAAGGTCAGCTGTGGTGAGCATTGGTTTGTTTGCAACCTAGAATCTTAGAGCTGAAAGAAATAATGTAATTCTTCTTGTTCAAGACACTCATCTTACAGGTGAGATCAGGGTCCATAGGAGGAGTGAGTGGAAGTTGCCCGGCGTGGTCCCCGTGTGGGGTTAGCCGGGAGAGCTGAGCCAGGGTTTCTTGATTGCGGGCAGCGCTCTTCCCTAGGAGGCCGTCCCTCAGGGTACCCTTCCTCCCACTTTCAAACATCAAACTCATAGAGAAACCAGAGAAGTCGAGCGAGCACCAGGCAATAGGTAGGATATTAGAACTTTGAGGAAAAGCGGGGGCAGGTGACTAAAGAAGCCAATCCCTCCAGAGTGGCAGGCCCGGCTGGGTGTCACTGCAAGGTTCCCGAGCTCACTCCTGTACAGGCTGGAGCTGGAGAGAGGCATAGATGGGGGCTCCTCCTTCCTTTTCTTGCCTTTAGCTACTGTATGTTTGATTTTATTTCACTAATTAAAAAAAACTTCTTTATGGAGCACTCCACCCTAACTTGTGATATTAGAGAAGGTAGTATAACAACCTCCCCACACCTGTCACCTGGTTAGGAGTTAGCAACATGGGGTGCCTGGGTGGCTCAGTCGTTAAGCGTCTGCCTTCAGCTCAGGTCACGATCCCAGGGTCCTGGGATCGAGCCCCGCATCGGGCTCCCTGCTCCTTGGGAGCCTGCTTCTCCCTCTCCCACTCCCCCTCTTTCGCCGTGTCTCTCTCTGTCAAATAAATAAACAGAATCTTAAAAAAAAAAAAAGCAACATATGGCCAGTCATTTTTCATCTAGGCCCCTTTCTTGCCACAACCCCTTGCCTCCTGGGATTATTTTAAAGTGAATCCCAGAGGTTATATCATTTCGTTGTCAACATGCCTACTACTATTTTGAGCTAATGGAAACAGTTTCAATCTGATGGGGGAATTTGAAAGAAAGTAGTTACTGGGGGAGTGGTTCAGGATTAAACTCAAGGAGCTCCCCTTTGTCAATGATTCTGGAAGCTCCATTTTCCAGATGATTTTCTTAATGTGTTGCTGCCATTGTCGGGGCATGGGGGTGTTAGGATGAGGATTAAGGCTGGGGTGAGGGTGGAAAGGTGCTGGCTCTTGGGATGATGGTTAAGGAGGTAAGGCAGAGCTGTCGGGAGCGGCTTTGGTCTTCTGCCTTTATGTGCCGCCATTGTAGCAGGTTGCTCTGTTCATAACCCAAAAGGAACCTGGAGAATGAGCATTCAATTTATAATTAAAATGAGGGTTTCACAAGAAGTAATGATTTTTGCTTCAGTGGGTCAAAGTGAGCATTTCTGAGGCCCTTCCTCTTGTATGTGATTGTGTCATGACCGCTCATGTTGCCTCTTTCTGTTTCAGATGGGAATGACTGGTAACACAAGTCCGTTCGGACAACCCTTTAGTCAAACTGGAGGGCAGCAAATGGGAGCCCCTGGAGTAAACCCCCAGTTATCCAGCAAACAGAGCATGGTCAATAGTTTGCCTCCCTTCCCTACAGACATCAAGAATGCTTCAGTCACCAACGTGCCAAACATGGTAAGTTGCCCTTGGCCCTCAGGCTGTGGTCTCCAGTGGGTGCTTTGGCGTGTGGAGTGTGTCATACGAACTGTGAAGATCTGCAACTGGACGTGTGTCGTGGTGATAGGAAAAGAGAAATAGCCCTGAGTAGCGTGCTCTCAGTGAGTTTCTTTTCGCTGAGCTGGAGGCTAGGTGGAGGTGGCTCCCTCTGTGCAGGAGGAGCTTCGTGGCAGTCATGGAGCAGGAAACAGCCGGGCTCTTCTCACGCTTCCTGTTAGTGGGTGAGGCTGTCCGAAGAAATCCATCGACTTGTGTTATAAACGAAGGGCGTTGACCTCCAAGGACTGCAGTGTACCTGGGTGATGAGGATGTCATGTCCTTCTTGGTAGAGGGCTTCACATGTGTTTCTTCTTCCTGAGATTTCCTACCTATAAGAGAGGAGCTAGCCTCAGAGCCTCCTAGCCTAACTAACCAAGATCGTGATGGGAAAATAGCTCCCTTTGCCCTGCAAAATGGAATCTTTCAAAATTCCAAACCCTGAGGGGCAGGTGTGTTCTTTTGTCAGACTTCACTGTGCACACTTAGTGACTGGATATCTGATGTGCCTTTGGTGGTCGGTCAAGGCCAGTTGTCTTCCCTGGGCTTATTGCTGGGAACCTGCCCTTCCGAGCTTGCCATCCACGTAGTTGTGCAGTAGCGGTTTCACAAGGCTCAGAAGAAAGCCAGGGATTATGTTCAGAAAAGCATCATTTTTGGTTTGTCTTTTGATTTTTAAAAAACTTTTTCTTTATATATAAAGATACCATGGAGAATTCCTATATCTCTGTCACTTGGCTTCTCCTGATATTAGCATCTTAAGTAAATAACCTTGGTACAGTTGTCACAACTAAGAAATTGACATTGCTTACAGTACTTATAGTTTTGAGGCTGTTGGAAGTGGGGGGGGAGTTGTTGGATTACTCTTAGTTTTTGATAAAATCAGAAAATGGGGTAAGAGCAAGGTATCCTGATCAAGTGTTCTCTCTGTTACATTCTTCTTTCTTTAGAAAAAAAAAAAAGGCGGCGGTGGGGGGGACAAGTAATAAAACATGTTCTCAAACTATTTAAATTTTTTACTACTTTATTTCTTCTGATCATCTCCCCATAACCTCCCTGGATCTGCTGTTCTCTTTGCAATAACATTTTGTTGCCAGGATTGTCCTGTTCTCAGTGGTGCAGATCCAGAACCCGAATCAAAGCCACCGCTCCCTGGGTCGGCTCCTCCGAGCTCTGGGGCAGCAGGTTGGGACCTGGCATCCACGCTCTTGATGCTCTTCCTTTTCCAGTCTCCTTGTGTGGACTCGAGTGCTGGTGATCATCCCCTGAGCTCAACCAGAGTGAGAGTGTGTGCTTCTGTACAGAGAGTCTGTGTTTTGTTGTCTGGGAAACCCCACCTTACATTTTCCTCCCTTCTCTCTTTTCAGATCTTCCCCAGCCCATTTCCCCCGTTCTCTCTCCTTTGCCTAAAGCTTGGTGGCAGAGGCCCTTTGCCTTAGGTTCCCCTGTCTGCCTCTGCCTCTGGGGACTGAATTCCTGGCATTGGTGTGCATGTCGAGGCAGATTCATTTTGGACTTTAGAGAGGCTTCTGGGTCCCTTGACATGTACCCAGGGCTGGTGGGGACAGTGGGGACAACCCTTTGGTGTGGGGCAGGGCTTCTTTCTCCCTCAGCCCTGTTGACATTTGGGACTGGATCTTTCTCTGTTGTGAGGGCCATCCTGTGTATTGTGCCCCTCACCCACCAGGTGCTCACGGCCGTCCTCTATCCCCACAGTCGCCCCAGGTGAGAACACCTGCTCTGGGAAGGCAGTAGCACTAGCATTCTATTCTCTGTCTGTGTTTGTGACATGTAGCTCTCTCCATCCCTGTCTTTTTCTCTCCCTCTCCCTTCCAACTACACTCTTTCTTACTCAGAATATCAGGGTAAACTGAGGAAGTGTTTTGATCTGTAGAGCTGTGCTGTTTGCCTAGCCACCACTGTCCCACAGGGGTATGCATGCACTTTGACAGAGATCCCCAGCAGGGAGGGCAGGCTTTGAATGCTGTCCTCAGACATTCACCTGGAGCGTACGGGGCCGACTTTGCCAGCATGTGTGTCTATAAGGGAGCATGGCCCAGTCGCAGCCTTGGTGCTGTTGGGATGGGAACCAGAGGGGACTGGCAGAGACGTGAGACAGTGCACAGTTTGCCTGAGGTCTTTCTAAGTGCCCTCATGCCCTGCAGTTTACCTTATTTTTATAACAGTCTCTTAAAAGACATTACTACATGTCCCATTTTACAGATGAGGAAGTTGAGGGTCTGAGGGGTTCTCATTTGTTCAAGGCTATGAAGCTCCTGTCTGCAAAGCCTAAAGCTCTTTTTAATAATGCCTGGTATCACGTTTTAGCAGCCCTGAGTCCACTGGGAATGCTAGCCTTTATGTTGCTTCCTTGAGCATGTTTTGTGGTCTTCCTTAAATTTTTTAAATTATACCTGACCCCTTGGAATCTGTGGATTTTTTTAATTTTATTTTTTATTTTTATTTTTGCACAGTGAGGGAAAGAAAGTAGCAAAAACTGGGTGTCTTTAATGGGAAAAAAGAATATGAAGCCTTTTTTTTTTAAAGATTTATTTTTATTATTATTTATTTGACAGAATGAGATAGTGAGAGCAGGAACACAAGCAGGGGGAGTGGGAGAGGGAGAAGCAGACTTCCTGCGGAGCAGGGAGCCCGATGCGGGGCTTGATCCCAGGACCCTGGGACCATGACCTGAGCGGAAGGCAGACACTTAACGACTGAGCCACCCAGGCGCCCCAAGAATATGAAGCCTTGATCTTATTTGTGGTTTTTTTTGTCATCCTTTGGGGAATAATCTTTTAAAACCCAACTGGATCTGGTATACCAAACAATTCAGCTCAGGGCTCTGGTGCCACATCACCTGATGCCCTGGTCGAGCTCTTCATGGAATGATTTTAAGCTACTCAGTCATTGATCATGGGGCGCTTGCGTTTTCCTCTGTCCTACTTTTTGGAGGACTCCAGCATCCCCAGGTAGTGTTGAGAAAGGAAGGGGATGTGGCCATCTCTTTAATTCACCCCATTTGTCGAACACCTTCTCCTGGCCCATGTGCTCCCAGGATGCAGGTGTGAGTGAGCTCACCCCCTCTTTCATGAAATTTGGTGGGTGGTGATGAAAAACAAATCATCACAAAACACTGCCCTAGCAGGTCTCAGTAGCAAGCAGTGGTTGAGGTTGCCACAGGGACCTCCTTAAGGCCAAACCAAGGAGGGACATTTAAGGGCAAGGTCAGAAGATGAGCAGAAGCCACAGAGACCTGGGGGCACGGGGAGAGTGTTGGCTTGTATAGGGACCAGCAGGCAGCCAGTGGGAAAGGCAACTCTCGAGGGAGTGGAGAGCCATGTACTGGAATGTTGGGGGCCGAGCAGGAGCCAGCTCAGGGAGGGCTTTGGGTGGCAGGTATCACTGCGGTGGTCTAGACTAAAGGACGCACTTGATCACAAAGGGAGGGGACGGAGACCAGACAAGGTTTGCCACTGGAACAGAAGTGTGGGCCCCACCACATAAGGCGACTTGGTGGGTGGGGGAACCATTTACAGAGCTGGGGGAGGAACAGACTGGAGAGGGGTGAGGACGAGGTGACAGAGGGAAGGGCATTTGTAATTGCACTTCACCTGTGTTCCTTTTGAGATGCTTGTGAGATGTCCAGGTGGGGTTGTCAAGCAAACGGTGGGCGGGCATACAACAGGGCAGCCGCTGTGCCACTCCCAAGGGAGTGAGAAAGCCCTGCAGGGGAGACAGGTGGAGGAGGAGCTGGGTAATGGGATGATATCACTGCAGTGGAGAGAGGAGGAGATTTGAACGGGAGGGGATGGCGAGTCAGGCGCCAGGGCAGAAGAGTGTCCCCGGAACATGGGGGTCAGTCTGTGGGGCAGTCTTTCATCTTTGAAGTCAGTGGTCGTGGAGACCTGTGACTATGCTCTGTTGTCCCCCACAGCGTTCCCAGCTGTCATGATCCTCTGGGATGTGCTGGGGGCCTCTGGCAGGGAGTGGGGGAGGCTCCAGGCCCCAGTGCAGGTGGGATCATTGTTGAGGGCTCATAGATCCTCAGGATAATACTCCAAAGCAAATTGGCACATTTTCCTAAATTTTTAAATGTATCTCATCATAGTTCTATGTTTGGCCATCATGTTTGTAATTTCTTAACTTTCTACAGATTATTTAAGTTTGTTAGAAATTTCACCATATTATTACTGTGTTTTATCATTCTAAGATGCACTTTTTTTTTCAGATTGTAGTATCTCTGAAATCAGGTTGTGCTTTAGAAATAATCAAGATTTATTTAAATCTAATAAAATACAGTCTGTATGCTATTTTACTTGTTCATAATTTGAATTAATAGGAATGATGTAACACTTAAACATATATATTCACTGTATAGTTTTCCTGAACAGCTTTCATGGATAGAAGGATTTTTTAATTATTTAAATTTTACTGACAAAGAAACAGGAGCAGATTTGGGTTGGGGTAGAGGTTGGGTCATCTTTCTGTGGACTGGGTTTGAGGTCCAGGTAGGCCATCTTGAAGGAGGGGGGTGTGCACATGGACGTATGAGGTAGCAGAGAGGGGGAGATAGTTTCCCGGGCAGTGCTCTGGAAGAGGAGGCCCCCTCATTCCTGGTGATACTGTCCAAGAGGGAGGGACATCTGACATCATTTGGGACTGGAGTTGTCAATTAGGTCATTGCTGACCTTCACAACAGGTTCAGGGTTTGTTTTTAAAGGAGCATTGTTAAGAAGTGGGACGCATTTTGGGTGTATCTAATCTGAGAAAGTTTGGTGACCAAAGGAGCCTCCTCGTCAGGTTCTCCCATGGACTCTCCTGTGGGGCTCTCAGATGTAGTCTCCTGCCGGGTTCTTTCTAATAGGAAGTTCAGGGGAAGGGGGGGTGGTGGTGTTCTTCTTGTTTGGTTTGGGGCTTTTGTTTGTTTTTTGAGAAAAACTTAAGAATTGTGTTATGGAAATGTCCTGATTCTTAAAGTTGTAACGAGGGAAATCAGGAGTGCTGCTTATTTAAAATTGCTCATGAGAGTGTGTTAGGATTCACATTGGTCCCCATGTCACAGGAGTTTGAAGTGGAAGCTTCAGGTGAGGCCCCGAGATCACTGCTGATCCAGGTCTGTCCACGGGAGGAAAACATGGCAGGTGGAGGCCTGTGCACTCAGGGGAGGGCTATGCCCTCCTGCCAGAAGGACGGAGCTGGAACTGACTGCGCTGTTAGCTGCATGGGGTGGCGAGCAATTAGCTGTGGCCTATGCGGCGGGCGGGGGAAGGGGGGGCCTCTGTGCATCTTAGGGTTTTGTTTCTGTTTCTCAAGGTGTGTCCATGGACCCCACTGCTCCAGAGTGACTGGCTCCTGGACCCCATCCAGTCTTCCTGGGCAGAATCTCTTAGAGGAAGGACAGGAAATCCCTGCTTTGGTGGTCACTGTTCAGTTTTTTCTTTTCCAGTGTTTACCACTCAGTTCCTTCTAAGGCAGTTCAGGAGAATCACCCAGTAGGTGGGTTTATTGTTCTTTCTCTTAACACTGGAATCTGCGGTTTTAAAACAACTGCCCCAGTGACTCAGATGTAGAATAACATTTTTGAGAGCCTCTGTCCATTACAGTGTTGGCAACCTGCTGTAGAGGGGGCTGACTTTGTTGGTCTCTGTGTCCACTTTAGTACCTCAGAAGGCTTCCCCCAACCCTTGTTTGTCTTATTCTCATAATTTTCTGTCTCCTGTATCCAGTTTCTGATCACTGAGGGGTCAAGACTTGAAATGACCAAGCAGGGTGAAGCCTCATGAACCCAGGGGTTCCTTGCAGAGATGCTCCCCTTCTCATAACCCTGTACACCTGCTCCTTGTACTTCACAACGGGAACTTACAGTCACTGATTGGTTGATAGAGCCCTCCTGTCATTCTGGGGAAACCAACAGCGAGGGAGTGGTCACACCAGCTCAGATCACTCCATGGTTAGGAATGGTGCCTCTGTCCTTGAACTGGGAACCATGGGCAAAGGCTAGGAAGTAAGTGTGTGTTATTATTAGTAACAGCAGTGTTTGTGTATTTTTAAGAGTTTACATCTGCTTCGCTCATCTTCTTCACCTCTGTCTTGAAGATCCCTCAGAGAATATGGATGTGGGGCCTTTGAAGAATAACTGAGTCTAGAATTCTCACCAGTAGCTCTGTAAATCCTTGCTACTGTTTAAACTTTTGGCAATACATATCAACCTAAGCACAAAATAAGATACCTTGCAAATACCAGGAAACTATAAATTGAGAAAAATGAACAACGTCCCTTGATATCAGGCATGAGCATAAGGATTGCAAGTAGTCAGGGTCGTTTGACTTTCTTTCCAGGGTCTGATTAGTACAGGCCTTTCTTCAGCCACCCCCTCTAGGTAGCAGCTCACATTATCTCCAGGGACACTCTGCTCTCACGCTTCCTGCCGAGTAGAGAGCCTACAGGAAGGCTCCATGGCTCTGAGGCTGGGCTGTGTCCCCACTGACTGCTAATGTTAGGACGGGTGCCTGCCTGTCAGCAGCAAGTGCGACCGAAGTTTACGAGGCATTTCTGAGGAGTGAGGTGACCCTTCGAAGACCTCTGTAGAGAGCACGCTTGGTCTGGATGCTTGCACAGGGCTCCCCACCGTCCGGCACCGCATCTGAAGTGCCATAAGCTGATTTTCCCTCCCTTTCCATGGCTGCCTGAAACGGCCCCGAGGCTCATGTCACCAGACACCAATTTGTCACATGAGGAATTTGCCAAATTATCAAATACTCACTGTGATAAGTATTTCTGAAGAACGTGTTCATGTGTATTGATGATATTCAAGAGGGCTGTTTCATAAAACTTTTTGGTACATTGGTAATTCTCATGATCTGGTCATTTGGTGAATGGGCCTGATGTTGAGACCCTTGGTCTGGTTGGCCTGTCACATTGGCCATTGGAGTAGATCCAGCACATTCTACCTTTTAGGGTTTATTTGTGCAGAAGCAGGTAACCACTCAGCCCTCCTTGGCAGACTGACTCCAGTTTGAAAGGAGTGACCTTGAGGCTGGGGAGAGAATGAGGGGGTGTGTCCAGTTGTTAGTCCCACACCTTTGCCGCCACCATGCCCCCACCCACTCCACGGTCTATCATGTTTTCTTCCTTGATGTAACCATTTGTTTTCTGTTCTAAAATAATTTCTTATTTGGAAGATTATTTAAAAATTCTTGTCCAGCTTGCTCATTTTAAGTTATTGTCTTAATGGGATTTAAATCTTAAATTTTAAGGTAATCTTATTTCTTAAAATCAATAAGCACCAAGCAAAAAGAAGAGAACACAAGAAACATTATTCGGCCTATCTAAACAGCTATGTTCTTTTCCTTACCAGTTGATCTTTATCATCTCAAAGGTGATTATTGCCTCTTCCTAGTTTGATAGCTGTGTGCACTTAATGAGCATTTTCTTTATTTTATGACTCCAAAGCTTTGCATACCCAGCTGTTCTAGGGTCCTTCTGGGGGAATCAGAACAAGCTCATATTGCAGAGCAATTCTGTGTCCCACCTGGTGTTTGCCTTGGTGTCATTTTCTGACTTGAAGTGGAGGCTGGGGAGAAGTCAGGTTTCCAGGTGGGCCAGGGGAAGGATGCTAGAGTGTGGGTCTGAACCCCACTGGAGATGTGGAAGGTTTGGGCCAGGTTAATCTGAAGGGCCATCTCCAGGAATCCCAGCCTCATGTGGATGGGAGGCAAGAGTTGGGTAGAGAGAGGAAGGGCTTCTACCACCTCCACCCCGCCTCCATCCACCCCTCCCCCAGTCCTACCCCCTCTCCTACCTTGGTCAGTTCCTGCTGTATACTGTTTGTGCTAGTCTTTGCAGATATGATAGCCTTTTCTTGGATGCTTAATGTAAAATAACTTTTTTCTAGGAAGAATGCCAGGATAAATTTTATTATATATGCTCTTTATGCACATCTGTGATTATATCCTTAGGATAGAATATAGGGCATATATAGAAATGGGTTTGGTGCTACTTATTCAAACCTGTGTAACAATAGCAATTCTAATAAAAGTACATGTTAGATTCTTTTAAATATTAAAGAATACCAGAATATTAATGGCTTGCTTTTCCAGGTTATTCGATGGATAAGGGTATGAACAAAGATTAAGTTATGGTGACAAGTGATACATGCAAAGAGCATGTGGCCAAATCTAGCAAAGACTGGAGTGGAGTGAGCAGGCTATAGGCCCTGCAGCTGCTGGGTCAGTGAGCTGTGTTCACCTGCTGTTACTCATGGCTCAGAATGTTCACATACAGGGTAGAATCGTGATGGAGCCGTTGTGGCTCTTGCACCATGCTAACCTCGTGATTAGGAATTACCTGTGAGCTCATTTGAGTCCCAGAAATGGGTATTACGTATATTTTAAGGATACCATTATATTGCCTTCAACAAAAAGCTATGTACCATGTTTCCAGTATTAAACAGTGCTTCCGTGGCTAGGGTTGTCACTCTGTCCTTTGATGGGAGAAAATGGTGTTTCATTATATTGATTTGCATTTCTTTGATTACTAATGAGAATTAAAGTACTTAGATTTGGAGACATGCTTCCTTTTTTTTTTTTTTTTTTAAGATTTTATTTATTTATTTTAGAGCTCAAATGGGTAGGGGCAGAGGGAGAAAATCTTAAGCAGACTCCACATGGAGCCTGACATGGGGCTTGATCCCAGAACACTGTGATCATGATCAAGAGTTGGATGCTTAACCGACTGAGCCACCCAGGCGCCCCTAGAGACATGCGTTTCTTTCCTGAGTGGCTTAGTTCCTGTCTTCTGACAGTTTTTCTGTTAGATTCAAAGCAAGGTGGTTAGCCCTCAGTCAAGGTAGGCTGCAGAGAGCTTAAGGGTGCAGCTCAGCTGCTAGATCACCCACTCCACCAGCACCGCCAAGCATTGCCCTCTGAGTATGGGGCACCCCTTTGGGGTTACTTCTGTTGTACCTCAGGATTGGCCCCAAGTTAGTTCCTCCCTTGGTGATTGGGTATTAAATGAGTTGCTGCTTGTTGGGCACTGAACACAGCCTGCACAGAGAACTTGAGAAATACAGACTGGCCAAGAGGAGAAGGAATTATACCCACGTGATTATTTGCTTTGTCTTGTGTGTTTCAAATATCGTTTCCTGGTTTGCTGATTGCATTTGTTCCAGCAGTTTTGGCACTTGCCCTTTCTAGACCGGTCTGCACTGCATCAGAATCACCTGTGTACCTTTTTGCTTTTCAGGGTTTTGCTTTCTTCTATGAAAGTACATACATGTTCATTTTGGAAAATTTGGGAAAAAGTTTAACACTTAAAACGATAAAGCACCCTCCTGTGGAACATTAACAAATAGAAATGCTCCTAGCTTTTCGTCCGCTCTGTGAATCCTAGTCTGGGAGGGGAGGGAATGGGGAATCAATTTGTAGGGGTTTACTGGCGATTGGTTAGGAACCACTGCTTTGGGTTTTGTTTTTGTTTTTGTTTTTTTATGAAGGCCTTTACCACCTTTGCATTACAAAATACTCATTTTAACTACCTTCTGGGACCTTTACAGTTTTAAGATGCACATTAATTCTTTAGTGTTTTCTATTGATTCCTCTGATTTCTTTTTTCTCCGAAGTAGAGTGTTTTCTGGTTCTAAAAATGGTAGACACTTGTTGTAAAACATTCAGACAATACGTGGTTATAAGCAGGATCTCACCCCTGCCTAGGGGTAGCTACCAGATCATTGTAACAAGGTTTTTTTTAAAGAACAGGTGCAGATAGATAAAGTTAATAAGGAAAAACGGAATGATTTCATGGTATTATTTTTTAACTTCCTTTTTTAACTTAACATGTTATTATAGACTGCTTTTGTGAAAGCATAAAGGTCTGCATTATTATTGTTATCCTCACATAACAATCATTTTATTACATCTCAGTTTTGGGGGCCAGACTTGGCTGGGCCGTTCTTTTGCACCTGGCTTTTTGACTAGGGTCACTTGAGGTCTGCCTTACTTTTCATGGCTGCATATTATTTCATTAGGTCTGTAGCCAAGAATTAGTCCACCTTCTGTAGGATTTAGGGGTATTCTGGTTTTCAGTAACTTAATAACTTATGGTGTGATGCCTGTCTTTGCACGGACATTCTAGCACGCTAGCCCAGTCTCTTACTCCCTAATAATAAGTTGTAAGAAGTGGAGCTACTAGGTGAAAAAAATGCACATTTTTCTTTTTGGTACAAGTGGCTTTCCAAAGTTAAACCAAATTGCATTATCACCAGAGCACCTGAGAATTCTCTACACCCTCATCAATACCAGTTATTTATTATATTATTTTGGTCAGATTGATAGGTGGAAAATGCCTTTTTATTTTAATTTCTTTTTTTTTTTTTTTGGTGGTTAGTGACAGAGCTCTTAAAGAATTATTTATTCATTGGAGAGAGAGACAGAGCACAAGCAGGGGAGAGGCAGAGGGAGAGGGAGAAGCAGGCTCCCTGCTGAGCCAGAAGCCTGATGTGTGGGGCTCAATCCCAGGACCTGGAGATCATGACCTGAGCTGAAGGCAGATGCCCAACCATCTGAGCCACCCAGGCACCCCATGAGATAGAGCTTTTTTAAAAAAAAAAAACCATTTTATTAAGATATAACGCATACCATACAATTCCTGCCTTTAAAGTACATGATTCAGTGGTGATTTATATTGTACAACCATCACCGCAATCAATTTTAAAGATTTGTTTATTTATTTTAGAGAGAGAGAGCAACAGCACAAGTGGGAGAGACAGAGGGAGAGAGAATCCTCAAGCAGACTCTACACTGAGCGCAGAGCCCGATGAGGGGCTTGATCCCAGGACCCTGAGATCATGACCTGAGCCAAAACCAAGTCAGACTCAACTGACTGAGTCACCCAGGCGTCCCTCACCACAGTCAGTTTTAGAACAGTCTATTACCCCGGAAAGAAACCCTGTACCATTTGCAGTTACTCCCCATTTTCTGTGAACCCCCACCCAGAAGCAACCAGTAATGTATTTTCTACCCCTGTGAAATGACCTCTTCTGGACATTTCAAAGAAATGGTATTTTACAGTGTGTGCTCTTTTGTGACGTCTGTTTTAACCTGAGCATAGTGTTTTCAGAGTTCCTGATTCAGCATGTGTTTAGGGCTTCCTTTTCGTGGCTGAATAGTAGTCCATTGTGGATGTATCATGTTCTGTTTTCCATTCATCCCTTAATGGGCATCTGGGTTGTTTCCGCTTTTTGGCTGTTATGAATAATGCTACTACAGACATTTGTGTGAACATAGTTTTCACTTCTTTTGAGTAGATACTTAGGAGAGGAATTGCTGGGTCTTATGGTGACTCTAGGTTTAACCTTTTGGGGAGCCGCCAGACTGTTCTCCAAAGTGGCTGCTCCATTTGACGTTGGTGTAGCTTTCCACATGCTCATCAGCACATGCTGTGCCTCTTGTTGTTAATTGTGGCCATCCTGGTGGGGATGACGCAGCGTCTCATTGTGGTTCCCATTTGTTTCCCTGATGGCTGATGGTGTTGAGCAGCTTTTCGTGTATTTATTGACCATTTGTGTGTCTTTTGGGAGGAAATATTCAGATATTTTGCCCATTTTTTATTTTTTTAAGATTTTATTTATTTATTTGACAGAGACAGCGAGAAAGGAAACACAAGCAGGGGGAGTGGGAGAGGGAGAAGCAGGCTTCCCATGGAGCAGGGAGCCCAGTGTGGGGCTCGATCCCAGGACCCTGGGACCATGACCTGAGCCGAAGGCAGACGCTTAACGACTGAGCCACCCAGGTGCCCCTATTTTGCCCATTTTTTAATTAGGTGTTTGTCTTTTTATCGAGTTGTAAGAGTTCTTTGTATGTTTTAGATGCGAGTGCCTATCACATCTGTGATTTGCAAATATTTTCTCCCATTCTTTGAGTTGTCTCTCACTTTCTCAGTGGTGTCCTTTGAAGCAAACAGGTTTTAATTTTAATGAGGTCCAGCTTCTCTTTGTTGTTGCTGTTGTTCGTGCTTTTGGTGACATATCTAAGAACTCATTGCTTAGCCCAAGGTCATGAAAATTTACTCCTGTGATTTTTCTGAGAGTTCCAGTTTCAGTGCCCACTGTTAGGTGCTGGGTTTGTTCTGAGTTACTGTTTGGGTATGGCGTGAGCGAGGGGTCCACATTCGTGCTTATGCGGGTGAGTGTCCAGTCCTTCCCTCTTCACCACCAGTAGTTCGGAAGACTCTTCTTCCCTCCGTTGAGTGGTTCTGTCACTGAGGCGTGGAACGTGTTTTATGTTTGTCATATCCTTGTATTTCCTTTGTTGAGGTGTCTGCACATTTCCCCCACATACTTTTTAGTGGAGTAGTGGTGTTTTTTGTTTTTTGTTGTTTTCTTTTTCCTCTTAAGAACTCTTTATATGATATAAATGCCACAGCCTTCCTGGAAAGCAGACATTTCAGGAGCTTAAAAAATGGTCCTATCGAGGCGCCTGGGTGGCTCAGTCATTAAGCATCTGCCTTCAGCTCAGGTCATGATCTCAGGGTCCTGGGATCGAGCCCCATGTTGGGCGCCCTGCTCAGCAGGGTGTCTGCTTCTCCCTCTGCCGTTACCCCCACTCATGTGTGCGTTCTCTCTCTGAAATAAATAAATAAAATCTTTTTTTAAAATGGTCCTTTTGGGGTGCCTGGGTGGCTCAGTCGTTGGGTGTCTGCCTTCAGCTCAGGTCATGATCTCAGGGTCCTGGGATCACTGTCTCTGTCAAATAAATAAAGAATATCTCAAAAAAAAAATGGCCCTATGTTTTTACTATTTCTACTTCTTAAAAACAACCATTTTTTTCTCAGTCTTTTTACCTTTTATTTATTTATTTTTAAAAATTTTATTTATCTCTTTGACAGAGAGAGACAGCGAGAGCGGGAACACAAGCACAGGGAGTGGGGGAGGGAGAAGCAGGTCTCCTGCAGAGCAGGGAGCCCGATGCGGGGGCTCGATCCCAGGACCCTAGGATCATGACCTGAGCCAAAGGCAGACGCTTAGCAACTGAACCACCCAGGGTGCCCCTGAAGGGTGTTTCTGACAGATTTCAGGACACTTGCAGTTCATGTAACTCCTTCGTCTCATCAGATCTCAGTCTGAGAGTGGAGGCATTTGACTCTGCCCTGCATTTGTCAGCACCTTGCTAAGTGGACTAGCCCCATACAGGTCTACAGAGTCATCAGGAGGGCCAGACACAGGCACTGGAGGCGTGTCTTCTGTTCCATTTTGCCCGAGACTTATGTCTACGACATGTAGAGCTCATCAAGCATCTCCTGATAAACATGTGCCATAGACTTTCCAACTGTGCTCTTTTGACATGTTGAGCTTCCAAAATGTGGTCATTATAGTTGAAAAAATGCTATTAAGAACATCCTAAATGAGAATCAGTGTGTTAATTTGTAGTAACCTAAAAGCATTCCATTTATAATTTAATCGTAAGTTTAGGGTTTCACCTGGCTTTTATATGATTTATATTTTTGTATGTAGCATTTCTGTATCTTAAGAAATAGGACAACTGGCATGGTCTCTTCAATAAGTCAGGTTCATGAAAAAATGAGGAGGGAAGCAATAGATGAACCTTAAAAAACAACCACCAAATGTGGGGCGTGGGCCTTAATTTAAACCAACTTTAAAAGACACTTTTTGGACAACTAGAGAAATTTGCATATGGACTAAGTATTAATGAATATTAAGGAATCGTTCACTTAGGTGTGATAATGGTATCCTTTCCTGTTTACTTTTCTGTATATTTGATATTTTTGTAAATGCAGCAGAGAGAAGCCTGAGCAAGGGTCCTCTTCCATTTCTCCATTCCTTTTGATTTCTTATGGGACTTTCTATTGGGAATAACCCGATCGAGGAGGAAACTTTGAGTATCGGTAGTGAGTGCTGCTGGGGGCATAGTCAAAGGCTGCTTGTGAAAGCTGTATTTTAAGTTGCAAGAAAAGGGAGGCGGGGAGTGCAGTTTATGTTCAGCAATGGGAGATTGGATAAATGAATGTATAGTCATATGCTCATTACAAATCATGCTGTCATATTGTATGAAACAACTTAATGGGGGCACCTGGGTGGCTCAGTCGTTAAGCGTCTGCCTTCGGCTCAGGTCATGGTTGGGATCGAGCCCCACATCTGGCTCCATGCTCTGCGGGAAGCCTGCTTCTCCCTCTCCCACTTCCCTGCTTGTGTTCCCTTGCTCGCTGTGTGTCTCTCTCTGTCAAATAAATAAATTCTTAAAAAAAGAAAAAAAAAAGAAACAGTAATCCGGGACAGAGCCTGGAGTTAAATACCAAGTCGTGTGTCTCTGTGAGTGAGTGAGTGATAGAAGACTGTTGATTATGGTTCATACATACGCACGCACGTAGAAGAGAAGACTGCAAGAAGAAAAACCTATCAGCACTTTAAGAGTGGACTCTTGGATGTTGGGATTTCAGATGTTAATTATCTCCTTCATAGCTCTGTTGCTTTTCAGATGTTCTGCAGCATGCATATAGTACTTTTACACCAGGGAAAATTAACATAAGGAAGGAGAGGTTCTCTTTTCCTTGGTGTTATGTGCTTCTCCAGTCAGCAGCTAGGACTTTGCTTTTGCTTTGGACCCTAGTTAGGCTTCCAGGAGTTGTGCTTCTGAGGAAGCCTTGTGGCTTTTCTACATACTTATTTTCTGAGTTCTCATAAAGATAGAACCAAAACAAAACTCTGTAACTTTTTGAAAATGAGCTTTGATTCGTTAAGAAATATTTGTATAGGTTCTTTTTTTTCTCTTGTAATTGGAGGTAAATAGTTTTGATGCTTAATATGAAAAGTCACAGAGGTGGCATACTTTGGGGGAGGCAGTGAGTGCTGTGAGGTGGAGCTGGGAGTTGTGGGGTCAGAGCGTGAGAGAAGGTTAGAAACCCTGCACTGTGGACTGCATCCTTGCACATCAGGAATGTCACATGCCTCTCACTTTGTAAGTTTCTTTGGTACGTTTTCTGAAGGATATTGGCAGTCTGTAAAGAATAAGAAGACTCCACAGATCACCTTTCCCATTCTCTTTGCAGTTGGGAGGTGTGGTCAGCCTTGCTTGTTAGTTTGAAAGGATGAAAGCAATTAAACTCTATATCCGTACTTTAGCAGATCATCAGCTACTTCTTGAAAAAATTGTCAGATATCTGAGTTGAAATTTTAATAGGCCACAGCATTTCCTGAGCATTAACAGCTGTACAGAAGGGTTGTCTTAAGGGTGTGTGTCATACAATTCTTTGAGGAGAGGTCAGAAGTGAAGCAAGAACTGTCCTGGTCACAAGATAGTGAAATCCGCTCTGCGTGTGGCTCCAGGTTCTCTGATGCACTGGGTATTTGCAATGGATTGTGATTGGTCAGGCCTCGGCAGTCTAAAGGTTGAACCATGAAATTGCCAGCGTGTGGCCATTGGGCCTAACGGAAACAAGTTTCATATGGTTTAAGCTAAGACAGCCCACAGCCACTCCTGTACTTATGTATATTATAGAATAAGCTGGGTTTGGTTATGATGGTTCAAGAGTAAGTGTCATTTTCTTGCTCTGAGATCCTCACACATGAGTGAATTTTAACCAGCCTTCTGAGTTGGTTTATTTCTGTGCTTCTGGATCTTCCTTAAAATTGCTGTTAAATTAAAGAGAACCACACCAGCTGCCTTCTCTCTGTGGCCAATATTGCCCATCAGCTTTAACGTTAACCTGAAAAATAATGAATGTGAATTAGACCTCTGAAAGCTTATTAAAAAATTTTTATTAATTTGTTTTATTTTAGTCTCAGATGCAAACTTCAGTGGGAATTGTCCCCACACAGGCGATCGCAGCGGGCCCCACTGCAGATCCTGAGAAACGCAAACTGATACAGCAGCAGCTGGTTCTACTGCTTCATGCTCATAAGTGTCAGAGACGAGAACAAGCGAACGGAGAGGTTCGGGCCTGCTCTCTCCCACACTGTCGAACCATGAAAAATGTTTTGAATCACATGACACATTGTCAGGCTGGGAAAGCCTGTCAAGGTAAGTGCCGTTTTCTGAAATCCTGGTGGCGTGGCTTAGGATGAAATGTGTCCGGTATTCTTCAGGAGCTCTCTTGTTAGTAAGGTTCCTGCAACCTCCGCCTCCACACACCAACCAGGCACAGGCCACTGGCACGCTTACCTGCTCAGGAGAACGGTGGTTTGGTTTCCTAATACTCTGTGAGCTTCTACTGGATGAGGCAGTGCCCTGCGTTTGTTCTCTTCCTCCTTCCTCTGTCACGGAAGACATTTGTCACTTCTTGAGCACTGTCTTTATCATAAATGTCTAGAGCACGGTTTTGTTTTGGGTAGGATGGCACAGGCGCGTGCGTGCGCAGCCCTCCCTGAACCTAGAGCATCTGTCTTGCAGCTGTTTCATGTGTTCTGGCTGCCGGAGGCCCCCGCCTTGCTCCTCCACCCTTTCATCTTGAGGCCGTTCAGGATACCAGCGACGTTGTCCTGGGCCACGATCCGTGACACGGGGAGCCGTGTGCACCGTATCATCCCTGCCACCTCCTTCCTTCTCCTTGAGAAGGGGGTGAATCCTTTCCCCTCTTCTCTGGCAGACACCTCAAGTCTACAGAAGAAAGTGTTTCTTACTAACAACTATACTTTGATCTTTATCCTCCTCCTTTCTCTTCTTACTTGTGCTCCTAGACCTTGGGGAGAATCTCTCCCTGACTTCCCTCTCTCTCCCTTTGTGACATTTGTGAGTCCCCAGCATAACGAGGATCCTGATGGAGAAGCAGAAGAGGGTCATGCTAGATCTTTAGAAAGAAATCACAGTGCCTCGGTATGGAGTGAAAATGAAGACTCAGAGTAACCGCTAGGTTCAGTCACCCTCTCATGTACTTAGAAAAGTGCCTGGCGTCCCCTTTAGAATCTCCCCAGACTTCTCATTTGCTTCTCTGTATGTATTTCTTGAACTGTGGTGTTGAGATGGTTTCATCCTTCAACATAATGTAGAATTTTTATTTTCATTAGTGACATGACATTATTATTTGTCCTAACTTTCATTCCAATTGTTCAGTATTTCAAGTCAGATAGTTTTTGTTATGTTTTGTTTTTGTTTTGTGGGCCGAACCTTAATCACCATCATCCATGACATTGCTTCTGTGGGAAATTTGTGTTTAGAATTCTCAACAGTCGACTTACAAACGTTTTGGAAAACATCCTGTTTGTAAGTTGAGGACTGCCTGTACTGTGTTATGGTTACACGTGTTACCATTTTCTTATGGAATCTGGCATTATAATTTAGGTGTAATTGAAAGTGTGACGATCTGGATAGAAAAATAACATCTCGTTGTTTTTCTGGTCATAGTTGCCCATTGTGCATCTTCACGACAAATCATCTCTCATTGGAAGAACTGCACACGACATGACTGTCCTGTTTGCCTCCCTTTGAAAAATGCCAGTGACAAGCGAAACCAACAAAGTAAGTGAGCATTGGGGGTAGAGAAGCTTGGAGATGAGAACAGCTACTTGGAAAGAGAGTGCGGGAGAAGAGGTAGGAAGCAGAGCAGCGATCTCGAGCCCAGAGGCTAGTGGTGAGCAGAGACACGGAGGTGGAGCTGCACCGAGACACCAGGGGGAAGCTGAGCTTAGCAAGAGATGGATTCTCAGTGTGCACAGGGCCACTTTGGGATCTCATCCCCACCCTTGCGTGCACACGCGCACGCACACACACACACACACACACACACACACACACACACCAGAATTGGCAGCAGCGGACCAGAGCAAAGGAGGAAGGTCGCTGTGGACATGACAAGGCTTCCTATATCTTGACAGACACTCAGTATCTGAGGATTGAATGTCACGTCACTATAATGGCAGTGACTTCCAAGGGGGCGGGGAAGTAGAGGGGACACTTACTTTGGAATTGAAACACCTTATCCTAAAGTAAGTTTGGCGAGGGCTGTGCTATGGAAGTGTCAGGCAGGCAGGGTCAGTATAAAATGCCACATGTAGACACTTGGGAGGTTTGCCGTCCTCCATGCAGAGGCGGTTCCCAGACCTGTTTGTGTAACTAACGATTGATTCAGCACAGATTGAGAGTGTTTGCCCCAGGACTGGCCGCATCCTGACCATTCCCATCGTTTCGTTGTCTTTCGAGCCATCTGTATAGCCCTTAGCTGGTCGGCGGAGCCAAGGCCTCTGCTCAGGAGGTCTGAGTGTGGCTCCCTGGGGGATCCCTGCCCTCGTGGGCATCAGAGCAGTGAAAGGATGAACATCTCTTCCAGTTTTAAGTCCTTTCCTGTCACTTCAGGGGTAAAACTGTGGTCTTAGGGTATGTCCCTCAGTTGGGACAGATAGGACGTGCCCTCCGGTGTCGTGTGACCCCTCTGGCTGGAGCTGCTCCCCGCGACCTCCAGCACCACACAGTCTTGCTCATCTTCCTCCATCTTGTCTGGGCCATCTTGTTTGTGGTTGCGTGTTCATTGCTCTCATCCTTCTTGATCATCTGCCTCGAGACCCCACTGCTGCCTGGAGAGCCTGTGCAGCTGTCTCTCTGTTCGTTTCCTTGGGGCCTGGGGCACGGTGGAAAGCATGCCCTGAGAGTGCTGGGGTGTTGCACCAGTGACGCCGGGGGTGTCCCTCCCAAGTGGGCAGCCGATTGTGGGTTCGTTGTCGTCTGTCCCTACAGAAGGACTCACATTGCGTTTCCTTTGAAAAGGCACTTTCCTAAATCAGTTTAATTTTTCTTTGACCACAGTTGGAATTAATACACAGTTTTCCAGGACCTCTCTTACATGAAGTGAAGTTCTAGGAATCTAGGTCTTTCAGAACCATGTATTTGGGAGAGTAGTTCTGTTGGTATAAGCTTGTTTTTCCTCACAGTTAGTGTAAAACTATTTTTTTTAACTAGTATATTATGGTTACGTTTTCTTGTGTTTTAGGACATGTTTCAGTAACAGGCTTTTTAAGTGCCAAAATATTCATTCCATGAATAATAAGTTAGGATTATATTCTGAATTTCTCATTTGGGGGTGTGGCTTTTCTGGGACCTTTTGTTTTTAGTATGTGTTGCCATGACAGTGTTAAACTTTGGTGATTTCTCTTTTTAAGAAACACTTATGTGGTTTTTGTTTTAAAAAAGAAAAGAAATACATGTGGGTTTTTTTTTTTCCTCAACATCCTTATAACTGCCTGAATGTTGTGACAGTTGATCCAATGCGTGCTCTGAAGTGGTAAACCACAGTGCTTCCACTAGTCATAATGTAAGGTGTCACCAGGGTGATTTTATAACGTCAAGTCACCGGGAATATTTAGATTAACTTTATACCAGGTTCTGGTAACTTTTTTGTAAAAGAAATGAAAGCACTTATGTAAGAAATGGTTAAATACTCCTCAAATTAGGTTTCGGCCCTGAGTGTGCTCTTCTGGCTCTCTCTCGCTCTGTGGTTTTCTGAGGGCAGGAGGTTGATGTGGTGAGTGAGAACGTTCCAGCAGTGTGCTTCTATAAGCGTTTGCTCTTCCTCCTCTCCCGAAGCAGACTGTGCTGGTGGTGTGTGCCCACGGGGGTTCGGCAGCAGGGAGAAAGTGTGGGTCCAGCCCTCCGACAGCTTCAAGTCAGGGGCCAGAGTCAGAAGATGTACACTGCAGCGAGGTGACAGTTGTGCCACAGGAAGGAACGAGCTGGAGGCGAGTCCTGGGGGAGGACCCGGAGGACCTGTGTGTGCTGGAGGCCAGGGCTTGATGGAGCCCCATCCCAGTACCGTAACGATGGAAGGACACTGCACACAGCACAGTGTCCGCACAACCTGTGCAAGCGAGGGGATTCGGGGAGGGAGGGAGGGTTTGTGGCGAGAGGTTGGGGCCCCTGGGGTTTTGCCGGGAGACTCCCGGTACCTGCCGAGGCCGTGCTTTCCTGGCAGGTTTCCTGCAGGTGCTCATACCCTCCACGGCCTCACTTCCTCCGTGGATGTCTCTGCTGAGAGACCCTACCGGTATCATCTGTGGAACTAAGCCACTCCATTGGTTACCTTTCTGGCCTGTGTTGAGATACTGTTCAATGTTTCTTTGTTTTCTTGAGATTGTGTTATCACTGATCTTGAACTATCCCTCCCTTAGAGAGATAATCAGATTTTATTGAATAGTTAGGACTTTTCAAGGTATACACCTAATGTCAGTTCTGGCATCTGACTTCCAGAAAATTCCAGTGCGCAGGGCTGTGTGGACACGACCTAATTCCCTATGTGAACCCCTGTTGCCTCATCAATGGGGTTCTTGCTACCAGGCTACACAGGCAGAAGTGCAGAAAGTCAGGCCCCATCTCAGAAGTCCTCGGTGATCAGTATGCACAATACAGCTGAGATGCACAGCCTTGGAGGATGCCTTGAAGGGCTCGGTGTTTGTCCCAGAGCCCTTGAGACGTTTCGAGTCACTCTGGGGAAATCATGGGTTTCCCAGCTCAGAATCCCACAAGAACTGTCAAAATCTGTGCCGCGGGATCAGCCTTCTCCTGAGACCAAACACAGTCACTGCTCACAGCCGTCTTAGATGTGGGCTGAGCCCCGCAGCATGACAATGGGGAGTGTCTGAGTCAGTAGTCCTCTGGTCCGGCGCTTGAATACCTCCATGGGCTTGACCCTCACTACCTGGTCTGGCTGTCTGTTCCGATTTTAAGCACCTGTGGTTGTGAAGTGCCTTCCTTCATGACGTGAGTCCAGATCTACCTCCTTAGAGCTTCTGCTCATGGAGCAGCCTGCTCTGGGGCACAGTAAGGGTTTGTTGAACAGGCCCTTGTTCCACCTGAGAGCCCTTCAGAGACTCTCAGATGCCTCTTCTGACAGCCTGTGCCTGGGATGCGGAGCAGAGGTTGCAGTGGAACTTGAATGGCTGTAGGGGTAGAGCTGTAGGCTTGTCTGCCCCTAATTTAAATACCCAGCAGTCAGTGGTGATGTATTTCATCAAAGTAGCTTTTGCCTTGCTCGTCTGGGTCCCACAGTGTTGCCCCTCCTGAGTCGTTTGGCTTCTGAAGAAAACCTGTTGCACGCTTGTGTGTTCTAGCTCAGTGGTGGCTGTGCTGGAGGTCCAGCCCTGGGGCTTAGGTGTTCTTTCTTGTTCCTGCCCTGCACGGTGCACAGGAAGATGCTGGAGGGGCACTGGACCCCCTCTTTTGGTAGAACATGTGACTCTTGAAATTAGGTTGGTGAGTTCAAGCCCCATGTTGGGTGTAGAGATGGCTTGTAAAAAAAAAAGGATGCTGGAAAGGAAGGTCGACCTGGTGCACACAGCACCTGGGAGGCACAGAGGTGTGGGGGCCACTCTGCAGAGACGTCTGCAGGTCTGAGTTAATTCCAGCATGACTTTTTTCAGTAGAAATCTAAGCAGTGACTAGTTAGTCACTGCTTTGCCTGCTTCGTGGTAAATCTCCCACCATGCTGACAAAGCTTTGAAATTTAGTTTGTTCATTTTCATTGGATTTTCACCTCGAGTCCAGTTTTACTGAGAACATCTGGGGACTTGAATTTTCGCAATGTGCTCTGAACGCGGGACCTGTTAGTGTAGCGATCTCCATTCTCTCAGGGGAAGGACATGAAAAGTGGCAGGTGGATCCTGAAAAGAGCCCACTAGAAAACTTGGCCTTTTATTTCCTAGGTCACGGGCTCCCGATTTAGCTGCAGCAGGAGGGTGGTGAGGCAGTGGAGATGTTGGGGGTATCTTGAAGATGGGCTGCTGGCGGGAATGCCACTGACCCACAGGGAGGAGAGCCACACTGATGGATTGAGACACTGTATGAGGGGACAGAGACTGGATATGAAATATAGCATTAAGCTCTAAGAAAGGAAAGAAGATGTAAAAATGGGAAAAAGAACAAGAGGTTTTAACATTTAAAGAGGTAAATGTCGATAATGTTTAAAACTGATGAATGCAGAAGGCCTCGTTCTCAGTGATGCCAGATAAATGAGCGTTGCTGCCTTTAGCACTCCTTGCTTTTGTTCAACCCCAAGGCCTGCGGTGTTGCATGCCGGGAGGGCCCTGGGAAGGCCGGTCGCTCTGCCACCTGCCACGGCTCCCTGAACTCGGCTGGGGCTTTCCAGGGCTGTGTCCATGGCACCATGCTTGGCCTGCCTTCAGGGAGTATACAGGGATGATGGGATGAGCGTGGTTTTCTCCTTCCAGGGTCCGGAGCCGCTGTGACTTAGGGGATTATTAGGTTGATGTGTTCTCTCTCCCAGCCGCCCCTGTGCCCCGAGTGCAGACTTTGTGCTCCCGTCCTGGAACCTCTCAGAGTGCCCCGCACAGTCTGCATGCACTCCACCTGTGGACTGAGTGAGTGAGCGTGTGAGGTGGAAAAGGCGCAGAGAGAAGCAGAGGCCCAGTAGGCATTGTAGGAATGGCAGGAAGCCTTACTGCCACCCAGGAGGCGAGGAAGACTTGTAGGAGAAACGCAGAACAGAGTTTAAACAGAATCTCCTTTTACCTGATGACTCCTCTTTCAACCAGTCATCACCCCTACAGTAAACGTCTGCATTCCCTTACCCTGAGGTACCCAAAACTAGCATTTGTCATTTGGACTCAAATTGGACCATGCTTAAATGTCAGAGACCTTTTTTACTTTTAATGTCAGAGACCTTTTTTACTTTTTTGTGCTTTGTTTTCCATGCCTCTGAATTGTTAGGATTGTCACATACCAAATGCTTACTTGTCTCCTGATAGATAATGTGTTGTTTCATTTTTTTAATAAAAAAACACCATAATGTTTATATGTAGGAATTAAATGCTTTTAACACAAATACAAATACAGTGACCATATCAGCAGCTTCCATGGAGGCTCTGGCTTCCCCACAAATGGCCTTTGGCTTGGGAGTGGCATTCACCCTAAGGTGGGGCATTTTCATGGAAAGGATGGCATTTGGGGCTGGGTGGATGAAAGTGGAATATAGTAGGAAAAGTTGTTATTTCTTCACCCTGAAAGAGAAGGCTACCTAGACACCTTCTTCCTTTAAAGTCCTCTCCACAATTCATCACTGTGTGTAGCAAATATAGTCTGGGCCTGTTCTTTCTTAAACCAGTAGGTGATAGAAAAATAAACCATCCTACCATTATTGCTTTCTTTTTAACATCAGAGTGTTGTGTTTTGTTTTGTTTTTTAAGTAGGCTCCATGCCCAGTGTGGAGCCCAATGCGGAGCCCAATGCAGGCCTTGACCCTGAGATCAAGACCTGAGCTGAGATTCAAGATTCTGACGCTCAACCGACTGAGCAACCCAGGCGCCCCTAACGTATCAGAGTTCTTTTAGAAAATCTGACCTGTCAGTTTTAGGAATACGGTGGGCACATGTTGAAAGTTTGGGGAGGGGGAGTATTAACTATTAGGGAAGATACTTTTAAAGATATCATACATGACTTAAGCTACACGCTTGTCATAAAGAGTAGCTTGGGAATTGCTTTTCATTTATAATAATGAGGTGCTTGGTGTGTGTAATTGTGTCTAATGAGCGTTAATGAGTTTGAGATCTGAATATCCTTATTAGAAAAGTTAATAGTATGGAATGTGTAATTACCAAGATTTTTTTTTACACCTTTAGCTTTAATTAAAATACTCTGATAAGTATGTGAGTTGTTTACATTATAGTTGCATGGTTGAATGTGAGAATATTATCGTTACACATAATTGTCAGAATATGAAAGGAAAGCTTTGTGAGAGTGCTTAATGTGTCAAAGAGCATATGTTATAGTATCAGTTTTATAAGCTACTGTTTATAACATGACTAAAATTTGGGGAAGTTGGAAAGAAGGGAGATCTTAAGAATAAGAATAAATAGTAGAACATAAAGCTTTTGCCTTATGATGCGTGCTCACCAAATGAGGACATTTGGATGGTTGGACAGAGGGATGAATTGAACTTGAAGTGACCAAGGAGATACAGATTTGGGGACATCTCTGTTAAGTTTGAAGTGCTTGGGAATGGGGTTCTTTATGTTGCTCCAAATTTTCCTTCGGTCTTTTGGGATTGGCCCTGGTAGATGGTGGAGTACCAGGAGGGAGAGGGAGTGCCTGCAAGCCATATCAGTAGGCCGGGTAGTGGGCGTGGATGGCTGCGTGAGGCTGTGCCAGTTCCTGAATCTCAGTGGTACTGAGGTGACGCCTGGATAAATGAAAATCCATGCAGAATCTCCAAGCCTCGTTCCATCCATTAATTTTAGCTAGATCAGTCAGTCAGGTACAGTATTTCTTGAGCAGCTTTAGATAGCCAGACAGCTTAGCATGGGGCCTTCCTGCATAGGAAACTGTAGGAAAGAAAGGTTTGGTGTTAATGCCATTGTACATATAAGTTTTGAGGAATTGAAATTTTGTCGTTAGAAAGATTGAAGTCCTAGACTTATTAATTAATAAGTAACAAAACTGACCAACTAGGTGTCACCTCTGCCCCTTCTTTAATCCTCTGTACCTGTGCAGGTGATCAGTGAAGGACCCCAGGGAAAGTGGCAGCCAAAGGGGGGCCCCCTTAGTTCATGTCAGTGATGGCAGTTGCTCCCCCAAATCAGAACACTTTCTTTTGTCACGTGTGTGCCACTCCCCTGAAACAGAGTTCTGAGTCTCTAGATTTCATACATAATTTTCATTAAGTGAGCTCTGATTTTGTGATCTGTTGGTTGTAAGATCAAAGCTTGAATTTCCTTCAGGTTTTTGCTCCTCAAGCGCAGCTATACAGAATAGGTGACGACCTCAGGCTCCTTTTCTCTGCACAGCTCCATTCTCAATAGCCTTGTTCTATTGCCTTATGACATACGTAGATAGTCTGCTGATGAAATTGTACTGGCTTCTCAGTAGCTTGTCAATCATTTGTGGGCTTCTCCCTTTTACTTAACTTTTTCGTTTGTCTGTCTGTTTGTTGTTTTAGCCATCCTGGGGTCTCCAGCTAGTGGGATTCAGAACACAATTGGTTCTGTTGGCACAGGCCAGCAGAATGCCGCGTCTTTAAGTAACCCAAATCCCATAGACCCCAGCTCCATGCAGCGCGCGTACGCTGCTCTTGGACTCCCCTACCTGAACCAGCCCCAGACGCAGCTGCAGCCTCAGGTTCCCGGCCAGCAACCAGCACAGCCTCAGACTCACCAGCAGATGAGGACTCTCAACCCCCTGGGTAGGTGAAGGAATGCTTGAGAACTTGTTTGTTCAATGCAGCAGTGGGAATGACAAGTCTTTCTGGAACCCAAGGCAGTTTACCGTTAACTGTTTTTGCTTTAAATTCAAATTAATATATGTATAAATTATGATGAAGATATCTTTTAAGTGCTTGAAGTAAAGAACTTCCAGGAAAAGGCTACCATGTCTATTCAAGGAAGATGTTCCAGGTTTGAGAAAAGAGAAGCATTTATAAAGGAACCAACATGAGGTCGCTATGCCCCTCCTGTCTGGACAGTTTTCAGAAGGGGCATTTCACATGACTCAGAATGTGGGATCTCACAAGTTAGAATTACGACTGTCCCACTTGTAGACCACTGCTCTGCTGGAGAACTCGTAGGTGGCCTGCCAGTTCCTAGCATGTCTTGGTCACGGGCTAAGCCACAGCTGGAGGCGAGCAGCCGGACAGGAGCGGCCTAGCAAGGAGTCTCCGCACATGCTTCCTGCCTCAACCTTGTCCCGGGCACAGGGCTTCCTGCTGTCATCTGAGCTCATCGTTAGCCAGGGTTTGCTCATTCGCTCACACATCTCCATAGTTTCTGCCATCTCTGCATATTGTGTTTTTATTGTTTTTCTTTTAAATTGACACAATGCTCTTAAAGTGAGCCCCGCAGGCAGTTAAGTGAAGTCAAGGTGGTTGTGCTAGTTTGGTTGTTTTCCTAATAAAGTATGTCTTTTAACCTTAAAAATGACCCTTTTAAGATTGACGAATTAAAAACATCTCATTCATTGCTTTTTGGACAAAACTGCCCTAATGTGTATCTAACTTCTAGTGGCCTTGCAACTGGGTTGGAGCCCTCAGACCTGAGTTGTAAGGTGGACTCTTACTCCTGTTTGAGGGTATAATTTGGGACAAGACTATTAACCTCTCTCAGTCTCAGCTTTTTCTTACTTTAAAATGAATATTCTGCCCCTGAAACAAATAATACATAATACGTTAATTTAAAATATTTTTTTTAATTTTTAAAAATAAAAAATAAAATGAATACACAGATGTTTTCACTTGCAAGTAATTTCTATGATTTTATTTTCTGATATGAAAAGAAAAGGTGATACAAATCTTTGTGGCAGGTCAGTTTAGTTGTTTAGGGCACGGTATTAATGAAGCCAGAATAAAAGTCTGAAGCTTACAAGCAGATCATTTGTCCTTTTTGCACAGCCACAGAGTTCACTTATGATACCAGATAGCCTCCGCAGAAATGCTTGATTTTGGTTACAAAATGCAGTGAGAAGGAGTCTTGCAACTGAATTTGTACAAGTTGATTACAATTATTGAAAATAATAGCTTGCAGAGTTCCTGCCATAGTGGCTATTATTATAACTCCTAAGAATCACTTATGTGGTGACTTGTTTACGTTATCAGTACTTTGAAGTGTATATTATGTTTAGGACTTGGTTGATTTCTTTCTGTCTTTAAAGGAAATAACCCAATGAACATTCCAGCAGGAGGAATAACAACAGATCAGCAGCCACCAAACTTGATTTCAGAATCAGCTCTTCCAACTTCCCTTGGGGCCACAAAGTAAGACCCGTGTTTGAATCAGCTCCTATCTGAGTGATGGTCGCACATGAAAGTGGGTTGGGAATCACAAAACTGTGATAGTTTCTTAAATGTGTGACAGCGAAGATAGTATGGAGGGGGGTGCTTTTTTTAAATTATCATTATTATTATTATAACCATAGAGCTGATAATAAATTAAACACGGTTTCGGTTTTGTTGTATATACATCACTTGGCTGTCCTAAGTTTTTAAAAGTCAAGTGTGGTTGAAAAACCTCATTTAAATGAAGCGCATTTGCATCACTTGTAATGAGTATTCTTGTTCTTCCCCTAGCCCACTGATGAACGATGGCTCAAGCCCTGCAAACATTGGGACCCTCAGCACTATACCTACAGCGGCCCCTCCTTCCAGCACCGGCGTTCGGAAAGGATGGCACGAACACGTCACTCAGGACCTGCGGAGCCATCTAGTGCATAAACTGTACGTGCCTGCCTCACCTTCATTCACATATGATGGAAACATTTTGTGGCTGACAGCAGTGTGACAGTTTTGTAGTTTCACTGATGTCTGATTTAATTCCTAAGTGGTCCCCTGGGTCTCAGGTGACAGTGCTCTAGCAGCTGAAGGGGGTCACACACTTGTTCAGAGAGCCACAGCCACTGCAGGCAGGCCAGAGAATCCTAGTTGGGGGTGGGGGGTGTCAGAGCATCCATGGCTCTGCCCTGCATGGGACATGAACTGTCATCCATGTCACAGAGGTCAAGATTTCTAGTGTGGCCAGACCTCCTGTCCTTTGAGCTCTGACATGCAACAGGGAGCTGGTGTTAGCTCAAAAGCTTTGCCTTGTTTTATAGCTGAAGATTGTAATCGTGGAGGCCCCTGAGAGCTGGGGGAGTTTGGGCCCGGGGAATACAGAGGGCAGGATAGTGCACATACAGTATGTTAACAGGAAGTCAGCAGTTAACTCTTCTGAGCTACTGAGGTAAATTGAAGGGGAAATTAGATGAGCTTAATTCCCTTGGAGTGTTTTTTTCCTTCATCTTTTTAGTGAAAACTATCTATGATAAATAGTTTAAAGATTAGGAGTTCCAGGGGGCACCTGGGTGGCTCAGTCAGTTAAGTGTCCAACTCCTGATTTTGGCTCAGGTCATGATCTCAGGGTCAAGGGATCAAGCCCTGCATCGAGCCCCATGCTCAGTGGGGAGCCTGCTTAAGATTCTCTCCCTCTGCCTCTCCCCCCACCTCCCCGCTCACACCCTCTCTCTCTTTCTCAAATAAATAAATCTTAAAAAATTAGGAGGTTGAAATTGTATTATTCTTGAGATGACCTAGCACGTTCTGTAAATAGCAAAATATTGGTGTGTTTGACGTATAGATAAATTGACAGGTCAGTATTGTTTCCAGAAAGTGATTTCATTTGTGTGTTCACATACTGGGCGAGAGAGATTTGGCATTTCTCTCAGCAGTATGTTGCCCCCCATAAGTAGATGGTCTCATTTCTCTCTCTCCATGTCATCATGTATAAACTAGCAAGACACTGATGGTGTCTCAAAAGTCTGTTGACAGGGGCGCCTGGGTGGCTCAGTCGTTGGGCGTCTGCCTTCGGCTCAGGTCATGATCCCAGGGTGCTGGGATCCAGCCCCGCATCGGGCTCCCTGCTCCGCGGGAAGCCTGCTTCTCCCTCTCCCACTCCCCCTGCTTGTGTTCCCTCTCTCACTGTGTCTCTCTCTGTCAGATAAATAAAATCTTAAAAAAAAAAAAAAAAGTGTTGACAGAACATGTTGTCCTTGCAGCGTCCAAGCCATCTTTCCAACCCCTGACCCGGCAGCCCTGAAGGATCGCCGCATGGAGAACCTGGTGGCTTACGCTAAGAAAGTGGAGGGGGATATGTATGAGTCTGCCAACAGCAGGGTAGGTTGCCATCCATGTTCCAGCCGCATGACACCCACAGTCGAAAGAATGGCATCTGTCTGGAAATGGGGAAATCTGTTAGTCAGGTAGACTCATCACCTCGAGGACACTGACCAGAGAGACGTCCCGGATAAGACAGCAGACTCCTGCACAACTCTCTTGATTGATGACACATGTCCACTACGGTGGTGAATGAGCATGTAAAATTGTGTTTTATCCATGGATGGACTTTACAGAGGGCGCTGTTTCTAATGCTCGTACTGTGTTACTACTGCCAGTGTCGAATATCCAGGAAGTGATTGGACTGCGGAATGAAATGTAATGTGCATTTAGCGCCCCTTGCCTGATAAGTCCTATAATGTCACTAGGCGTTCAACAAGAAGTTGGGCCTTGGGTTTATTGGTTAGAAGTGCTGGATGCTGGGGCACCGGGCTGGTTCAGCTGGTAGAGCATGCAACTCTTGATCTTGGGGTCATGAGTTCAAGCGCCCTGTTGGGCCTAGAGCTTACTTAAAACAAAAAACAACAGAACAGAAGTGCTAATACTTACCTTTGCCAAAGTACTTAATGTAAAAGTTCATTCATTTGCTAAAACATGTAAAACAGATTGGGTTGGGTTCCCCCCCCCTTCCCCTGCACAGCTTTGGCTGCTTAATATTAAATGTTATTGCTTTTTAGGATGAATACTATCACTTACTGGCAGAAAAAATCTACAAGATACAAAAAGAGCTAGAAGAAAAGCGGAGGTCACGTTTGCACAAACAAGGCATCTTGGGTAACCAGCCCTCCCTGCCGGCTCCCGGGGCGCAGCCCCCAGGGATTCCGCAGACACAGCCTGTGAGGCCTCCAAGTAAGGACTCCACCTCCTTCTGCCAGCCCTCAGTCTGACGGCTTGTTTTCTCCTCTGGGTTTGGGGTGTGTTTCTAAGCCTAGAGAACTGTGTTCTCAGGGAGCCCGCACTTTGGAAGCTGTGTGGTTGCGGCCGTGGCCTTCCGCACCGGTCTGTTTCTGGAGAGGCCTCGGGAGGGTGTGCAGGCGGCCGAATGCTCAGTGTCTTCGCACCTACTCACGGGTTTTCCCTTTAAGTTTGACGTTCTGAAGGTAAAATTCCTTGTTCCCAAATGAAGGATTATTTTAAATAAGCAGGTTTTTTCTGCCATTGCAGACGGACCCATGCCCTTGCCGGTGAATCGCGTGCAGGTGTCCCAAGGTATTGAACCGTTGTTGTGAATCGTGTTTTGGTTTAACACTCAACAGCCGCAAAGCTGATCCGTTGATCCTCTTCTGTCTGCATCTCTTTGTAGCTTCTCATTAGTCCCTCCCCTCCTTCTGCTGGTGGTTGGAATTTACTTCCACAGGCAGTGTGCTTATCTGTGATATTTGCAAGTTAAAAGACCATAGGAAAGCTCTCCCAGGACATCAGAAGCAGGGTTTAGCTTTTTTTTTTTTTTTAAGATTTTATTTATTTGACAGAGAGACACACGGTGAGAAAGGGAACACAAGCAGGGGAAGTGGAAGAGGGAGAAGCAGGCTTCCTACCGAGCAGGGAGCCCCTCGATCCCAGGACCCTGAGATCATGACCTGAGCCGAAGGCAGACCCTTAACGACTGAGCCACCCAGGCGCCCCAGCCTTTTTTTTTTTTTTTAATGGACAGGAAGGGATATTACTCTTTGGAAGAGTTTCCTCGAAAAGCCTCATTGGTGGGGCCAGGAAACCTGCCGGAAGACTGTGGAGGAGAACGTTAAGCCGGACTGAAGAGGGTTTGTGCTCCTCCTCAGGTTGGGTTGTGCTGGCAGCGGCCTCAACCACTTTTAAAGGCTCTTTCTCAAGTTGAGATTCTATGGTGTCTGTGGTTGAAACACTCATTGGAGTTTGGGAGAGGAGCATTTCAAGGTTTTAACGGCTCTTGTCACATAGAGACTTGAACAACGGGATGTTTTTACAGGTTGAGAAATAAGGTGGTGACATTATCCAGGAGATTCCAAAGCAAGGCCTTGCTGCTGTGGGCAGAGTAGTACGAGAGGGGAGAAAGGGTCATTTTAAAAGTTGTGGTAGTCTTGGGGTTGTGAGTTTGAGCCCCACATCGGGTATAGAGATTACTTTCAAAAGGTAAATAAAAAAATTTTTTTAAAGTTGTGGTAATCTTAATTGCCTACTGAAGAGACATGGTAGGTCAACTGATGTTTGGGAGAAACTTGAGGGCCTTGTTTTGATGGACAAACTAGATATGAGAGTGAAGGAAACCGGGAAGTCAGGAAAATGGAGCCTTGAGAATGTAGCTGAATGCTGCGTGGGGGATGACGTGGAAGATGGGGCTGATTTGGGATGTGAGGAGGGCTGTTGAGCAGGGTATTGAAGGAGTTTTCTAGCAAAGCCCTCATAGCTCCCTTACCAGCACATTTCCGTCTGTGAAGAGGGGCTCTTTGTGGTGCTGTTTTTCAGTACTGCCTTTTTCTCTTATATAAAATCCTCAAGGAGAGGGGGAAGCTTATAGCCTTCCTAGAAAATCCTCCTGGGCCCGTGCAGGCACTGGTTTGTTTTAGGTGACGTTTCTAGGTGTCCTTGAAGGTAATGCTGAGGGAGGCACATGTTCTCCGAGACCTTCTCACGTGTGTGCCAGTGTTAAGACGGCACCTCAAGGATTGTTAGATTCCCAGCGTCAGTCCTAAGACTTGCTTGAACCAACATTGATGTGTAGAGCTTTACATGTAGGTGTGGAGTTTACAGAGTATGGTGGGAAGTGAGGAAGAATGAGACACCGTGGTCCGGAGACGCGTAGCAGCCAGTGAGGTGTCTTTGATCGTGTGACATTCCTGTGGGCTGTGGACACCCCTGGGAAGGGGAAGATAGCCATGGGAGGGGGAGCTTGCCAGTCTGGAGAGAGGAGGCTGCGATTGAGAATTGCTCACCCTTGGGCACTTTCTAAACACTTTACATGCTCGCAAAATTAAAACCATAGTTTGAGTCTTATTTCAGTTTCTAACAATAAATGTAAACCCAGCCGAAGAGCCAGGAGGCCTGGGATGATGGGGCAGGCCTTCCTGCAGGAGAGGAAAAGGGAGCCATGTGCTCTGGAAGGTTTTGGGGAGGTTGTCTCAGATGGGTGCCCTGGCCTTAGCCAAGACCACCTCCATGGAGGGTAGGAGCGCCTTCCTGGTGCCACCTCGTTCATTGGTGGTTGACCTGACTTTCTCCCTTCGTCTCCTCATGCTGCCCTGCCCCCACCCCACCAAACCACTCTCACCACCGCCACGTTGGTGCCATTTTTCTGTATTTGAAAAGTGTTACATGGCCATCTTTTCTGATTTCCTGGGTGATTTCTGTTGTATGTCTTATGTATGTATTCCAATTTATTTTGCATAGAGTTTGGCGAGCTGTAGCTCTGTTTTCCTGTGGGTGCTTTTTCTAATGAATCATTGTGGGTGCATTTACAGGGATGAATTCATTTACCCCGATGTCCTTGGGGAATGTACAGTTGCCACAAGCTCCCATGGGACCGCGTGCAGCATCCCCCATGAACCACTCTGTCCCGATGAACAGCATGGGCTCCGTTCCAGGGGTAAGTGCTTCTGTTTGCCTGAGCTGTGCTGAGAGGGCCTTGCTCGAATAAGGAAAATTCTCTACGCAGTGAAATTGAGATTGTGCTTGTTTCTCTGGATTTAGTTATGTTTTATTTACTTCATATCTCTCTCTCTCTCTCTTTGGTCTTCCTGACTACAGATGAGAATTATATGACCATTGTTTATTTTTATTGGGATGTTAAATTCATAGGGACTTGTGACTTTGTGAGAAGACACAAGTTCTGAGGTTGGAGTAGGCAGTCTCAGATATGTCTCTGAGAGATGCTTGACAGCGTCCCTTGACTCCTGGAGCTTACTCTCCTGAGGCTGCTTTCTTAACACGTCATAGAATTCGTGAAAGGCATATTTTGAACTTTAAAGTATAGCATGCTATTGATCTCTCTTCAGAGATGAATTTGAAACTGGCTTCTTGGAGACCTTATATGAGAAAGCACGCAAAGTGCCTGGGAGCTGGAAGGTCTTAGTGGTGGTTCTCTTGCCACAGGGAAGGGAGGGTTCAGAGAGTTCTATCTTGAAGACTCTGGTCCTCATCCTCCGATCTCTTGATGATGCTTGTTTTTTAGATGGCCATTTCTCCTTCCCGAATGCCTCAGCCTCCGAACATGATGGGCGCTCACACCAACAACATTATGGCCCAGGCGCCTGCGCAGAACCAGTTCCTGCCACAGAACCAGTTCCAGTCCTCCAGTGGGGCGATGAGCGTAAACAGTGTGGGCATGGGGCAGCCGGCGACCCAGACAGGCGTGCCACAGGTACTGCGCTTCCGGGTCGGGGCTCCAGCTTCCTCCTGATTAGAATTCCAGAATACACATCTCATTATTACAGATGAGCATCTCTTGATTTTTTACCCCCATTTTGTTGTTATTTTTACCTTCTTTAGAATTACTCTTATCATCTCTGGGCCAACTTCATACGAAAGTGGAATGGATTGTGGTTTTTTGGTTCATAGGCTTTGTGTTTTGGGTTTTTGGGTTTTAGTGGTCATTTTCTTGGTTTTTATTTGTGTGTTTTAAATTCACATGTGATCCTGAGAGACCTTGAATATTAGAGAGTGAGGACAGGACCCATGAACTCGGCTGGTGACTTGGTTGGTGTGTCCTGTTGCCCGTCTCTCTGGGCATCCTGGGTGAAGTCCGCTAACTGGATCGATTGAGTAGTTCTCTTCTTGTCAAATTTGTTTTTAATGATGCTGTTTAAAGCTGAGGAGAACTATTTTCCATTCATTTTAGTGCCTTTTTCCCCCTTTGGAGAACTGATAATTGTCGTGCGTGGAGTTGCTGCTGTATACACACATGCATGGGTTTAGAACAGGCTGGATCTTCCCCTGGAAGACAGTATTCCTGTTCTCAGTTTTTACATGAAGTAATGTTGAAAAAAGTCATTGACTGTGCTCGATCTAATTCTTCATTTCTGTAACACGCCATTGTTCTGGAACAGCAGACTTGTTCCTGTAAATGCTTCCGACTCTTTGAACTACTCGGTCTCACTGTTGTGGAGCTGCCAGGGGCATAGTCGTTCACACGTAAATGAAGGGGCGTGGCTGTGTTCCAGACTTTCCTACAGGAACAGGCAGCTAGCTGGACTGGGCCCTAACCCCTGTTCTAGAGCAATGATTTGGAATCGCTTTTTAAAGAAGTCCATGGATAATTGCGAAGCCTGTCCCCATTTGGGAATCACTTTATTGAAACATTTCAGTGTTTCAATAACTCATTTCTTGAAAAAAAGAGAAACACCTTTTTCAGTGGTCTAAGCGGGTAGATGTTTTGGAGCATGAAGCTAGTAAGCTGAGTGGATATGTGTTAGTTTAAGACAGAGGTTTCAACAGTTCTGTAAATCACAGGATGAGAAACATTTCACTGCATTAACTTTACTGGAAAGTGCATGTTGTTATAAGTGTACAGCTGGGTGAAGTTTTACAAATGACACATGCCCTTGAAATGAGCAGACCTCACCAAGAAACCATGGTTAGATTTTCATGCGTTTAATTCTTTAAATCTGTTGCCACGTTTTCACTTGGGGAAATAATTTTAATATCCTCTGTTCTACCTGTTAGGGACAGGTGCCTGGTGCCGCTCTTCCTAACCCTCTGAACATGCTTGGGCCCCAGGCCGGCCAGCTGCCCTGTCCACCAGTGACACAGTCACCGTTGCACCAGACGCCACCTCCTGCTTCCACAGCTGCTGGCATGCCATCTCTCCAGCACCCGACGGCGCCTGGGATGACTCCTCCTCAGCCAGCAGCCCCCACCCAGCCATCGACTCCCGTGTCGTCTTCCGGGCAGACTCCCACCCCGACTCCAGGCTCCGTGCCCAGTGCTAGCCAAACCCAGAGCACCCCTACGGTCCAGGCAGCGGCCCAGGCCCAGGTGACCCCGCAGCCTCAGACCCCAGTCCAGCCCCCGTCTGTGGCCACCCCTCAGTCATCACAGCAGCAGCCGACACCTGTGCACACCCAGCCTCCTGGCACACCGGTGAGCCCCGCAGTCTGTCTTTGGGCTGAGACTCCTGATCGAGAACTTCTCCATAAAAAAAATCCTGTCACAAAGTTGCCTTAGTGTCTTGGCGCAAGCCCAGAGTATCTGTCCCCTAATCAAACCATAGGAGCTGTATTTTGTCCCTGACATTGGCTCCAAAGGCCATGTTTGTGTTTGGCAGGATGTGACTTAAGATTATCTTCTCTCATTAAACGAGTTTTTAGAAATTAGCAGTTATAAAGAAATCATACGTGGGTCCTCTGTCTGTACATAGGAGCCATGTGTTCCCCATTATCTGTCCTAGGAGGGTGTCCTCTGGTGTTAGTAGTTTTTCTCTTAACATTCTGAGGATATGGTAAACAAGTCTCGTTCCTAATTATATGTGCTTTGACTTTGCCTGTCAGCCTTGTTTTCAGACCTGGAGCCTATTCTTCTCACGACAAAATGGCAGACCCAGGTTAGCGCTTTCTGTGGCTCATGTCTGCCCAATCCTCCGTGGACCTGCTTGCTGGCCATGCCCAGCTGTAGGCTGCCCACTCGCCACCCCCCCCACACACCCCTGCCCCATTTGCCACTGAAATCTTCACATCTGTTTTCATATCATCCTGACTTAGAAACCACCCTTCCCCCTGAAATACGTTAACTTTATTCTTAGGAACTGAGGATATTTATTTATAAAATATCAAAATCTTAACAACACCCCCAAGATAACATTACCTTATGTATTTCTCTACAGGAAGTATGTTTATTATTTATCCTTATTTTATATTTCTTATTTTTAAATAAGATTCCTTTGTAATTTTATATTCCCTTTTGTTTACTTGAATTAGAACTCTGTGAGGCAGGGGTGCCTGGGTGGCTCAGTCGGTTGAGCATCCAACTTGGTTTTGGCTCAGGTCGTGATCTCGGGGTCTTCGGGCTCTGAGCTCGGCACAGAGTCTCCTTGTCCCTCTCCCTCCCCCTTTTACCCTTCCCCTGACTCATGAATGCCCTTGGGCTCGCTCGCACTCTAAAATGGATAAATAAAATCTTTAAAAAAAAAAAAATTATGAGTAAGACTTTGAAAATTGAGAGTTCTTGTGGTGGTTCCTTACCTTGATGTTTGCTTACTCCACCACCACTGCCACCGCCCCTGCCCCTGCAGTTATAACAGGCTAATTACACATTCTTCATGTAGGCACTTCATCCCCCTTCTACATGTACACTTCTATATCTGCAGTTCAGCATTTTACAATAAACTGTAATGACCTTATTGGAAGGAATTAATTTTAAAATAGGCGGTTCTGTGACTTAGAAACTTCCAGAAAATAGTCTTATATCAAAATGTGAAAAGCCCTGCTCTTCCATCTCTACATTCTTGGTAGGAAGTTCTTTGTGTTTCTATATGATGTTGACTTCCTCTGGGACTCCTGTTTTAAGTTTTCTGTTCTTTAGCTCTCTCAAATAGGGCTGTCTGTTAGTTTAGTATTGAAAAATGTTAACATGAAACTGTGTATTGGGTGAACAATAGAGTTTAACAGCATTTCTGTTGTCTTAGTAATGGAGATAAATAATTTTGGTTTCTCCACAGCTTTCCCAGGCAGCCGCCAGCATCGATAACAGGGTCCCCACTCCTTCCTCGGTGGCCAGTGCTGAAACCAACTCTCAGCAGCCAGGACCCGATGTACCAATGCTGGAAGTGAAGACAGAGGTCAAGACTGAGGATGCTGAGCCCGATGCCAGTGACTCCAAGGGGGAGCCTGGGTCTGCGGTAAGTGCCATTCCAGGGTGTGAGCAGATGTGCAACACGCAGAAATGTCACTCAAGTGTGCTAAGGGGAAACATCACGGGTCCTCCATGGATGACACTGCTTTTTGCTTTAATACCCTGTTTGATTATGGGTTCAGAGAGGATAGAGGTTAAAAATAGAGTGGTTATTTTTAGGTATTAGATATGGGTTTTACTTTATTTTGCTAGAAATAAGAGTACTGGTTTATATTTTAAATGACTGAATCATCCAGTGACTTTTCACTGCCATTCTTCGTTCATACATAGTTCTGCAGCGTTGGGCTGCACAAGGGTGTGCTCGTTCACTAACCTGTGGCAAAAGTTGAAAACTGGATCCAGCCCCATGGACATGTTTTGTTCGACCCACACAGTATTTTTAAAAACGAGGAATTTCAAATAAAATGCTGAATTTCTGGCTTTTCTATGAAAATGAGAAGCTCTGTCAACATTGCGCTTGCATTCCTGTGGCAGCAGTCTGGGTGGGAGCCTCAGCCGGGGCTTGGTCTCTCCAGTTTGCCCGAGTCCCCATTCCTCCCTGCTGGCTCACACAGCTCCTGCCGCGTCAGTGACTTCACCCGCCTGGCTGTCTGAGCAATTTGGTTTTTTCCCCAATTTTCAAGGAGGTTCTTGTTCCAAACTAGGAGGACCTATATGTGAAACTACTGAGCAGGTGGTGGGGTGTGTGGATGCAGTGTCTTGTAAGCACTCAAGCATGTAAATTTTTTGAATCAGGACTCTGATTGCAGTGGTGCTGTATTAAGGCAACTCACCCGGCCCCAGATGCTCCATTCCTCCCTGGGGGAGAGGAAAGGATGGTAAATACAGCTCTGAGTAGGGGACGGTTTGACGAGCCCAGATAGATGGTTGAGAGACTTCCAGAGAGGCTGAGTTAGAATGAAGTTCTTTGCTATTCATACATCGTTGTCTCTAATTCTGTTTTTCTCAAGATGATGGAGGAGGATCTACAGGGATCTTCTCAAGTTAAAGAAGAAACAGACACAACAGAACAGAAATCAGAACCGATGGAAGTGGATGAGAAGAAACCGGAAGTCAAAGTAGAAGCTAAAGAGGAAGAAGAGAACAACGCTAATGGGGCCGCCTCTCAGTCAACATCTCCTTCACAGCCACGCAAGAAAAGTAGGCCGTGTTTCCTTGAACTTTTCAACTGTGCTGCCTTCCCATCATGTTGTGATTGCACACTGCGGGTTAAAAACTAAAGCTTTTATCTTTGCTGCCTGCCATTCCCCAAGTTTTACCTTTTCAGAAATGGTGACAGTGAGCGAGATTCCAGCCCGAGGGCCCGCAGGGTTTATGGTAGGAATGAGAAACAAGTCACGTCTCTGAGGGGCAGCCCAGGAGCACATCTCTCCTCTGAGCTGTCACTGGCTGTGGGGCCAGGGTAGAGGTTGCATCTGAGTCCTTGTGCCTGCCAAGAAGCTTGGGCTTTCTTTACTCAACAAGCTGTGGACAAGCACGATAGATTTGAGCAGGAGATTGCCCGAAAGCCATGTGAGGGAAGTTACCACCATGGCAGAACATGTGTGCACTGTTACAGATGGGAGACTGTGTGCCCAGAATAAGTGCGCTGTGCGGTAGGGCCCAGTGGCCTCGGGGGGTGATAAGTGAAGATGCTTTGGGCTCTGAGATGTGCTGGCTGAGCCAGCCTCACAGAGGGAGTCGGAGGGAACCCATTGGAGGTCTACCGTAAGGAGGTCAACAGGGTGTCAGAACGTTGTTAGGTGACCCTTGCAAATGGGGGATGTGGCTCAGAAGTTAAGGGCTGCTTGTGGCACATTTGAGAAAGACAGCAGAGAACTGTGAGAGGTTGATATTGTATAGTTTTGCCACTGGGAGGGAGAACCTACAGAAGCTTTCAAGTTTTTGGTCTAAGATCTGTTTATGCTCCTAAAAATTGAGGACCCTGGAGTTACTGTTTGTATGGATTATCTGTCACTATTTACTCTATTAGAAATTTTAAAAACATGCATTTAACAAATCTGTTACATGGCATCCACGAATAACACATTTTTATGAAAAATAAGTTTCCCACAACAAACATACTTAGAGTAGTGACAGTGTTTCGTGTACAGTTTTGCGACTCAGAGATTTCGGCGGACGTGGCTGGACTCTCCTGCTGCCGCTGCTGTCTCTGTTGTGCTGCGTTGTTCGGTGCATGCCCTGCCCCACGCAGGTAGCTGGTTGATGAAAGCTTTTTCAGATAATTGTGGGTGTTCTTTTTTAATACTACACCAAAACTCAACAAGTGTGCAAGTTTCCTAAAGATTAGTTTCCATGTGAAGTCTGGATGCATAGCTCTGAGTTCTTCCTGCCCAGTGACGTTAGAGTCCCTCTGTCTTGTGCTGTGAACGAATCTTTTGCCCTTGTGTGAATTTTTTTTTTTTTTTAATAACATGATCCTTTGGTCATCTTGGAATTTGGCTCATGAGTTACACAGATTTTCCAGATGTCACCACACTTCACTGTACGATAGTTCTAAAAATCACATTGATTAATACCACTGTGAATCTCCTCAAAAAAGTCTTGGGAATTTGGGAAGGCTGTCAAACTCACGTGACAGATACAAGTTCTCCAAATTCTAATTTTGATGTAAGTCCAAACTTTACCATTAGCAATAAATACTGTCAGTTGTCCTTGGTGTCACTGGCCCACTTAGTTCCTTTTTGGGAAAATGTCTGCTTCTTGCCCAGATCTGAATACCCATAGCTCGTCTAACCTCCCCAGTCTTTTGTGCTCCGTGCAGAGAAGCAGCTGCCTCCACGCTCAGCTCTGCGCACACGAGCGCTTTCTGTCAGGACTGCCAGCTTCCTGTTTGGTCGTTCAAAATCCAGACACGTAGCCAGGGCTTGAGAGCACGATGACAACTAATGCAGCGTTGGTGCTGCTGCCTGCTTTGTGCGGCGGTGCGAGTGACTTTCTTGTGGTTCCTTTTGCCCGTTTATGCCGGCGTTAACACGGTACACCAGGTGGATGACGGCCTAGTGTTATCGGGAAAATCATTTTATGTTATGGGAGTAAACTTGGTTGCACGGACCCTAGAAAACTGGATCTAGCCCCATAGACATTTTGTTCGACCCACACAGTATTTTTAAAAACGAGGAATTACAAATAAAACGCTGAATTTCTGGCTTTTCTTTGAAAATGAGAAGCTCTGTCAACATTGCGCTTGCATTCCTGTGGCAGCAGTCTGTGTGGGAGCCTCAGCCGGGGCTTGGTCTCTCCAGTTTGCCCGAGTCCCCATTCCTCCCTGCTGGCTCACACACCTCCTGCCGTGTCAGTGTCTTCACCTGCTTGGCCGTCTGAGCAATTTGGTTTTTTCCCCAATTTTCAAGGAGGTTCTTGTTCCAAACTAGGAGGACCTATATGTGAAACTACTGAGCAGGTGGTGGGGTGTGTGGGTGTTCTTTTTTAGAAAGGTCCTGGAGCAGTGCTAGAACTTTCTGTGACGACAGGAACGTTACATGTCTGTGCTTTCTGTAGTTGTCACCAACCACATGTAGCTCCTGAGCACTTGAAATGTGGCAGGTATGACTGAGGAAGTGATTTTACATCAGGCCGGTGGCTAAAGACAGGAGTTTCGAGCTGCTTTTTCCTTGGCATAGGTGTTTTCGGCAAATGTGTAGTGAGTAATGAGCAACTGACCAAAGTGACGTGCGTGTGAGGTTGCCCCTAGGAGATGATGGGCCTGCAGCAGGCTTGCCACAGGCTCTGAGAAGAGCCCAATCGCTCCCCTCGGGTTTTGTGCGCCAGAATGTTTCATGGTTTGAAAGCCGCTGCAGACAGTATGTGAGCAAATGAGCATAACTGCCTTCTCACAAACCTTTATTTTTGGAGACTAAAATTTGATTTCGTGTATCATAAAATATTATTCTTTTCTTTTTTTCCTAACCATGAAACACCACAAAACCCAATCTTAGCTCATGAGCTATACAAAGGCAGTGGCTGGTCAGATTGGGCCAGTGGGTCCAAGTTTGCTGACCCCGGGCCTAAGAGGAAGGAAAAAGCTATCAATTAAAGAATTGTTCTCTTGGAAAGAATTATTCAAAGAAAACCAACTGCTACTCCCATTACTGTAAAAACAGTAGAAGAAAAGGAGCTAGCTGAAGGCAGGATGTGTATGTGTTTCGTGAGGCTTCCGTGGGGCACATCTGCTCACCGGCCCCCAGCAGTGGTCCCATCTCTAAAGCGGGATGCAGCAGAACACAAGCGCTGCTCACCGACCTGCCTCTTGCCTTCATAGGTTCTTACACACGTTTTCCCCGGTCAGTAAAATTCATTGGGTTTTGTATGAATGTATTGTCTTGAATGTACGTGGCAGCCAGTGTTTATCCTTCGATTGGTGACAACACAAGGTGTAGTAGGAAATGGAGTGGCTGAGGGGTGGAGGGAATGGGCATTGGTAAATGTAGGAGGGAACGATTCAGAAGTTTTGGGGAAAAACTTGATTTTGTTTCTCTGTTACTATGTACGTTTGTTTGTGAGGTTGTAAGACAAAACCATTTGTCCCACGTGTCTGGAGTTTACTTCGTCCAAGGACAGACAAATTTCATCAGAGGAAGAAAGGCCCCCTTCCAGTGAAATGGCTTTATTACCACCCATTGGATCAAGGAAATCAGATTTGGGAGTTAGCTTCATTTTCTGTTGCAGCACAGTTTTAACGTTGGAAACCCTTATTATTGAAGAAGCAAACTTACCGGTGTGATATTTAGCCTTGTGACGTAGAAGCAGCTTTAAAACCCTAATGTAACGGTGTTTTCAGAAGCCCCGAATTGTAGCTTGAGAATGTTCATGGACTCTGCAGTGAATGAGAGCCCTTGGGATCTGCACGGCTTGGGGTGGAGATGATAGGGGCCTTCTAGAAGCAGCCCAGGCTTCCATTTGAAATGTGATGGACAAAGAGTCTGAGCGCCTTGTAAGTAGGGTCACTTGCTGATGTTTTCTAACCGTAGTCTTTAAGCCAGAGGAGTTACGCCAGGCTCTGATGCCTACCCTCGAAGCACTGTATCGACAGGATCCGGAGTCCCTACCTTTTCGGCAGCCTGTAGATCCTCAGCTCCTAGGAATTCCGGTAAGTTAATATAATAAAAAGAAAGCCTTACCAGCGATACTTAGAATATCCATGTTTTGTCTCTGAAAATTGGGTAACGAACCCTTGTTTTGAAGATTTTTCTCCTATAAAAAAACTTTTCTGTCAAAACAGTATGTTTCATTGATTGGAACGTGTGTTTCCCTGCCTGTTCTGTCAGCCCCAGGGGTCTGTGGCAGGGGCGCACCGCCTGCTTGCCTTGGTGCACGGCCTCCATAGCCTTGCTGTCTGTCTGGGGCTCTGTGTGAGCCTTCGTCTGAAAGGGGGGATTTGAAGAACTGGTGGACACCAGTTAGAAAGCATGTGGGTCTTGTTCTGGTATTTCTGGGGAGTCTTGTAAGGGCCATGGCAACCCCACAGGTTTCTCTTGAGCAGTGTCACTATTTTTGTTTCTGTTCTTATGTTTGTCTTGGAATTTCATCTTGTTTGCCAGGACCAAGAGTAAATCTCTAAAAAAACAATGTCTGATAAGTGTGCTTACCTTTTTAATTCAGTGGATTAAAATCCATATTTTAAAAATTCTGTATTAAAAAAATTTTTTAACCCATTCTTTTATTAAATAATATATTGATATTATTTTGCCCTTAATTTTGCTTTTGAAATAATTTGGTCACACTTGACAATACTAATTACAATTTTAGATAATAAAATCAGAGGAAGGTCAGAGACTGTTTTCTCTTTAGTTCCCATTTATTATTACTAAAAACGGAGGTTGTCTGGGGCTGATTATTTCTATTTCGTTTTTTAAGATAAAGCTGCTACATTAGGCTGGCATTTGGTATTTGGGGGATCCACTAGACTGAAACGATTTTGTCTTTAAGGATTATTTTGACATTGTGAAGAATCCCATGGACCTTTCCACCATCAAACGGAAGCTGGATACAGGGCAGTACCAAGAACCCTGGCAGTATGTGGACGATGTCTGGCTTATGTTCAACAATGCCTGGCTCTATAATCGTAAGACGTCCCGGGTCTATAAGTTCTGCAGTAAACTTGCAGAGGTCTTTGAGCAAGAAATTGACCCTGTTATGCAGTCCCTTGGATATTGCTGTGGACGCAAGGTACAGTTTAAACTTTTTCTGGAAAGTGAACTTCCCTGGTTAATCGAACCAGAGAGGGTATTATGATGACATGATAGACTCAACATTTTGGCCACACACCTATGTGCTGGGAAGGACCCAGATGGGGTCTGGGCTTTGGTAAAAACAGTTGATTGCCTGAAGCCATGTAATGGATGATCAAAGCTGGAGGCGCTTACTGGAGAAGACCTTGGGTTACGCCTTTCTGGCCGCCCTTGCGTCCATTTATCCATCTGTAATAAATGTCTCCCGGCAACTGATTCTGTCACATTGAATCCAAAAACGTCTCTAAATAGCTGTGAAAATTGTTAGAAAACTATCCCATGTGCTAACAGAAATATTTTACTAGCTGAATCTAACTCTCCGTAATGAACCAGAATATGATGTGACAGTAACTAGGATATATTTTTAGTATTTTCTCCTTTGTTTTTGCAGTATGAGTTTTCCCCACAGACTTTGTGCTGCTACGGGAAGCAGCTGTGTACAATTCCTCGTGACGCTGCCTACTACAGCTATCAGAATAGGTAAGCCCCGGGCCCATGTCCCGAGTTACAGGATCAAAGGATGGTCTTAGGGCAAGGCGTGTTCATCTGATGGTAGCCTGGGTACATTATTTCTCTTGTGAAGTTCTAATGAAACAGGCCACAGTTTCAGTGCTGCTCAGTCACTCAGGCCCTCAGTCTCTTAACTTTAAAGCACCCTTTTACAGTATAAAAATTTAAGCTCAAAACTGCTCACTGCACTACTTGAATCAGGAGCATTCATTCTTAAGGTGTGCTCTTTCCAAAAAGGAACCACATAAGAAAGAGTCTGCAAGTGAGAGTATGTCTAATAAAGGGAGCTTTACCTTTTTGAAGATCTTAGTAAAGTGGATACATTGTATTTCACTATTTCGCATGTACTTGGCCTGGACAGTCTGATGGAAAGACTTGATTTAGTGATAATTTATCTAAAAAAGTACTAAAAGCTTTAGACTTAAAGAATTTTTTTTTTTAACTAATAGCACAACACTGAGTGTTCTTGTTGAGTTCCACGTGAACTCTGCTGTCACAGAATGGCCGTTTCAGGTTTTGTGAGTGGGAGGCATCCTCGAGAAATCTTTTCCATTCTCTTGAAATGTGAAGATGGCTGAATCTCCTGTCTTAAGCAGAAGAGAATGAAAATATTTTTTGTTGCTCATTTGCCATACAGATACGACTTCCACAGTTTGGGGTGGGGGTTGAAAATTAAAGTTAGTTGTATCTGTTGCTCCAAGTGGCCCCACATTGCCATAGCATGAGGGTGTCATGCCTGGAGGCACAGGTGGTAAATCTCGGTCACATTCAGTTACCTTGCCTGCATGTTAGGAACAGATGGTGAAATGTATGTGACCAAGGTGCCACTTTGTCCCTCTTGTTCCTTTTTAGATTCAAGTATTAAGCATCAACATTTAGGGTTTGATGTTTTGATTACTTGATCTTAACTGCTTATAGTGATTACCTATGTTCTCACATTTCGAGGAAGATCAGGAAAGGGCTTCTTATTATTCAGAGATACGTCCACAGGCCTGAATAATTTGGAATTTTGAAATATTTATCTTCTAGTTAGGATTTTAAAGTACCTGAATTTTTTTAAAAAATCTAATCATATTTAAAATAATTAGTAACTCCCATCAAAATCCTGCTTAAAAAAAGAGAGAGAGAAAGAACTGTTGACCTAAAAATGCCTCAAGGTGCAATTTCTAAGCCCTTCCCGGCTCCCTCGTCCTGGCACGGTGGCAGCATGAGATGCCGGTGCTTGTTCTGGGGGGAACAGGAGTGTGGCCTGTGCCCCTGTCCTAAAAATACGTTCACGCCTGGACTTAGTTCCTGTCCTGGCTTCCCTTCTATCAGTAGGAGCATTTGAAATGATACCACAGTCCTTCGTGATAGAGTCACTCCTGTAGTGACACGTGCTGTTCTGGGGGTTCTGGCCCCGCCGGTGAGTTTTAGCCCCGTGACGTTCAGCACATCCCATAACATACCAAGTTTAACACCTTCCCTGACAACCTCGATTGTCACTTTCTGTCAAATAACGATCAGGAATTCCCTTCAGAAACTTTTATGTGCCAAGCAAAATAAAGTTATGAAACTTCAAGAGAACAGATTTCAGTTAACTCTTCCCTGAAAAATGCCCCTGCTACTGGTTGTCCCGCGTGGTTTGGGTCTAGAGGGAAGAACAGACAGCAGGTTGTTTGCCACCATTTCTAAAGTTTGGGGCCTTTTCACTGTCTCCGGGTCCGTTGAAACCCTGCCTTTGCTGATTTGCACAGATTTTGGCCATTTTTAAGTGGAGAGCAATTAATTTAAATAGAGTTGATAGGATCAGGTTACACTGCTACTCTTCCGACAGGAGGTTATGCGTGGAGTGAAAACACGGGGTTGTTTTGAAAGCTCTGAAATACCCAGTTTTAGTTTTTGTGTAGAATTTTATCTTTACTCAGCAAAAGTAATGTTTTTCTTACGAGTAGAGAAATAAAGGAGTTCTGTTCTGTTAGTGATACATTTTTTAAAGTGTAGGCATACTGCTCCTTAGCTGAATCTCACAAGGTGTGCTTCCTAGAATACTGTACTTGGAGAGAGTAACGTGTTGTCATGCTAAGAAAGCAGTGGCCTAACTATGATCAGCATCCTGACTGCTGACACTTCTATTCGCATCTTTGGCTACTTAGCAACACCGATGTTCTCATGAGTAACTGTTTTGGCACTTATGGTCCTAAACTGTTTGGGCATTTCGAACAATAGAAAGTCCTACAGACCATTTAAACAAGTGAAATTAATATTTAAACTAGCATATGAGTACATTTTCACTTGTTTCCATGCTTTGAAAATTTGAAAGTAACTCATGTTGAGAAAACAGCTATATGGATTTTCCAGATACTATCTTTAGATGTCCCAGTTATTTGTATATACTGATATGGTACTTAAAACAATCTGCATTTGAAAATTTACTCCATACGTTACCCTTGTAGATAAACTATGCAGTTACATTGTGCTAACTTTAGGTACCCAGATGCACATCATCATCGGATTATGTGAAGTATTTCTCCTTTGCAATTCCATATTCATGAAATTGCTTCCTTCACACAAGGCTAATGTCAGCAAGGCTCTTAAGATTGAAAAGTGACTTTCTGTACCATTCTGTATTTTTAGGGTGAAAAAGTTTGGACTAGGTAATAATGTGGGGGCAGCCTGGCATTCCCATCTGTCCCCCACTGATTGCCAAGGTGGTTTCAGCACACTTGACCAGTGGGTGGCTGTGCCCCTTCTCCAGACTGTCACCACCTCTCAGGAGGGCACACTGAAGGGCGGCCTGGGCCTTCCCCTTCCATTCTCAAACCCCAGCAGGTTCAATTCTCCAATGTCTCCGATGTCTCCACTTGCTCTGGGACAGGCACTAGAGCGTGTTAACTCTCTCTGTGCCTCCCACTTTCTGACGCTGAGGTTCTTTGCATATGAGAGCTAGTTACACAAAGTGTAGGCTTCCGCCACTTCAGGGCCTGCCCTTGAGCCATCAGTGTTGTGTTCTGGGCCGGTTTCCGCTGCGAATAAACAGTGGGCTTAAGATTCTTGTTTCCTTGGTGTTCCTGGGCTTGATACCCTGCTTGAATAAAAGCTAAGAGTTTGTCCAGGATTTTAAAGTCGTTTTGCCTCATGTGCAATTATCGTGGTGATTTCGTTTCCAGAGGAGTTCAGCTTTTCGCTCACCCACAGCGGCTATATGTTTGGTCATAAAATGAATTGGAACGGTCAAGTCCAAGTTTTATTTTCAAAAGGGAGACACTTGCTGTTGAGGGGGATATCTTTTTTGCATATTGCCCTGGTCACCCCTGAATTGGTTTGTGGTTTCTGTACTTTAATTCTTTCGTGCCAGTGATGATCACGCCCTCCTGCACATGGAAATTCTTTTTACCACATGATTTCAAGGCTCCATACGAATATTTATGAAATAATGATAGCCAGTTGATTCAGGAGAAGAACATATAGATACAGATACTTTTAAACAGCAATGTTTGTTCTTGGTCAGAGTTTTTAATCTTGGCAGAATTCATTGATTGAATCATTCTAAATAAACTGGTCCCAGAAGAAACTTTCATTAATCCAGTTGCTACCCACAGTGAATCTGTCATGTTCCTCCTTAACAATTTAAAAGATCAGATCATTTTGAGATGGGTGCATGCTCTAAAGTTCATGCTTTTAATTGACTCTGTGTGTTTAGTCGGAGAAGTACACAGACAAAATGCTCAGTGTGTTTAATTCAGACTAGAATTAGAACTTGAGGGGGACTGACCTGAGCAGTAACGGAGACAGACGGCCAGCCAGGGGCTTGAGCCTCCGTCCTTTGCAGCCGTGTGTGCGCGTGCGTGAGTGAGCCTGCAAGCTGCCGCGTCCCCTGCGCGTGTCCGTGTGGCGTGGCGCTCCAAGTCTCGTCACAGTGTCTTTAACACTAATCCTCGTGGCATCTTGTAGACGTAGTTTTGAGCACTAAAACCGCATTTGACTGTGCTGCTGCCACTACCTTCTACTCCTCCTTTCCGCTTGTATCATTCACCTCCCTTCAGCTTGTTTATTTTGACAGTACTCCTGTGTGCCCATCTTGTTTTATGCAGCATTAGCCTGCATTTTTGTTGACTTCTCATGCGTGTCCTTTCCAAACATTTAATAGTTTTTAATTGTTCTTATTTGATACTTCGAGCCCAGGCTCCATATTATCTTTCAAGAAATTGGGGTGATGGATAATTTCTCAAATGCAGATTGTGCTTTAAAGATCAACTCTCTAAATTTGCTTAACTTGGATTGTCACCAAGTCAGAGCAGTTAATCACTGAGGATCTCAGATTGGTGAACGATTCGTCCCATTACAAAAAGTTTAAACCAAAGCTTAGAATTGAATTTTAAAAGTCTTTAAGATTGTTCATGGATTTACATATATTGTATTGCTTATACAATATATCTCAGCTTTTTTTCTCTGTACATTCGTACTGATAAATGGCTGGAAAGTCTTTGACCCTGACTGCGTTTCTGTTAAATGTTTGTCTAGAATATGGATTTGGTTTCATTTGTATTATAACCCAATTAACTAAGTGATTAACATGAGAAAAATAACAGGAAAAAATTAAAACCAGTTCTGCGTCCTCAACATTCTTAGTACCTTTAAAGATCTGGCTTACTACCGGAAATAAAATCTGTGAATTGCTGTCAAGCATAAATTTGCCATTTTGAAAAATAATTCCTTTTTTTTAAGGCCTTTGTGAGACTATTTTGTTCAAAAGTGAATTTTTTTCCATCGCAAACCCTGGAGTTATATTTGATTTTCTCTAAGTAATAACAAAAGTCAAACTCCTAAATTGAGGCTCCTTGCAATTCTAGTATTAACAACTCCTCGAAAACGTTTGCATCTTGGAGCTGGCCCGAGCCCAGCCGTTGTTAGCGATGATGGCCTGTGACGTGTGCAGTGAGACCGAATGCTAATCAAGCTTTGCCTTGGCTTTCTGCTCTGTGTTGTCTCGGTGTTTGCGTCTTACCTCTGTGTCTCTGCTATCTGTTCCCTTCCCTGTTCTCTAATCCTGCCCTTCCCCACCTGCCCCTCTTCCTTCCATTGTCCTCACTGACCCATCAATCAACCAACAACGCCCCCCCTTCGTCGTGGTGATCTGCCCTGCTCTGATTGGTGGCTTCGTTGCTTGGGTGGCTGTGTGTTATGATGGACCAGTTCACCCAAGTATGGCCTTCTTGCTGACAGGTATCATTTCTGTGAGAAGTGTTTCACAGAGATCCAGGGGGAGAATGTTACCCTGGGTGACGACCCTTCACAGCCCCAGACGTAAGTACTATCCTGTCATTTTTCTCGGGGTTGACTCTTGTATTTTTCCTCTTGCCCATGACTAAAAGGGAAGCACCTCCGCCATGCTGGTGCATTTTTTCATACTCAACTACGCCCACATTCATACTCTGGAATGCAGCTCTTTAGCTGGACACCAGGGCCACCTCCACATTCTCCCCTTCTTTGAAGACCGTGATGCTGTAGCCCCCACTGCAGCTCTCCGGTCTCTCTCGACCTTGCTCTGTCTCTTCTTTTAAAATACTTGCCTTTTCCTAGTGGTGGTCCTCCTCCATTTGGAGAAATTGTAAATTTTCAGTTACACCTCAGAAACCAGTTCACCCTTCTGACAGACCTGGCAGTAGCGAGAAATGAATCTTGCATACATAACCCATCTTCAGCATTCATATCATCTTCCACTGAAACCTCTGTCCTAGAATGCAGACTGTGAGACCCCAGAGAGGAAACATGTCTCCTTCCTTGCTGGAGCGGTGGCTCTTGCTTATGTGCTCTGGCATGCACAGGCATGAGTTGGTTCATTCATTCCTTCACTGAGTTTGCCTCTGAGTGGTCACATAGTCGGAATGTGGCCAGAAAGAGCAAATCCACTAATTGAATGGTCACCTCCTTTATGTGCTTGAGATACCAAAAACCTGCCAGCCACCGTATCTACCCAGGACTGCCAGCATTTTGTGGTTCTCTCTTTTCTCCTGACTCTGCCGTGATTCCTGCCCTGCTGGGAAGTCTGCTCGTGGGACTGTCCCTACAGGCAGGAGGGCTTCCCACCAGAGCAGCTTCCAGCAGTCTAGGATGCGGACTCTGCACTTCACGTTTACTGTATCCAAACACAGAACAAACTGTAGCCATTCATGAGACACATAAACAGAAATGCCTGAAATTCTACATAATTTATTTTTATGTCCCTTTTAATCTTCATTCTTTGGTCCAATTATGTGATTGATAATTGGGTTATACAGTTCCACGAATCAAATAATTCATATATACGCTGATCATAACAAAAGGACAGACAGTATAGAAACCAGGTCCTCGGTCCTTTAAGAATAAATAAAATATCCCCTAGTAGATGCTGATCTTGTGTCAGCTAATTCTATTGTAATTAGAAGAATTGAATATGCCAATTATCCATCAGATCCAGGAGCCATTCACCATACAGATTTGATTGAAAATTTATAGTTTTGGATCTCAGAGTAAGTGCTGGTGGTAGTTGGTAGGAAATACCCCAAGGCAGATAGAGAAAAACAGATGGTAGTGCTTTCTGTGGAGATAAATTTTATATATTCATGCCATCATTACATCTACTTGAGATTTTGGCTGACCATTTTTTACTTTTTATTTGAAAAAATAGTTACAAAATAATATCCCACAGGCCCTGTAGTTTAGACTCAGCAGATAAATTTTGTTAATTAACATTTCTCTTTTTTCTTTTCTTTTCTTTTTTTTTTTTAAACAAGGACAATTTCAAAGGATCAGTTTGAAAAGAAGAAAAATGATACCTTAGATCCTGAACCGTGAGTAGATAGCGATTTCTTTCTGACTCTTGGATTTTAGTTTCCGATCAGGAAAAATCCCTCCTCGTGACTGGCCTGCAGAAGACACTGTTGGAACATTGGAAATACGTTGCCCTGGGTGGGATTTTTTTGTATGAAGTTATTTCAGATACGGATTCTTTTTTAAAACTCCCAACAAAACATGTACGTCCCTGTAGCATGCTCTCCAGTTACTGAATTTCAACAGTGATAAGATTAGATGGATGTTCTCGTTCTGTCAGAACCTCTCTGATAAGCTGGTCATAAGGCATAAGTTGTGGTAGTTAAAAGAGTGGCTGAATAAATAGGTTTTGATGTCCACGCATGTTGGCAACTAAGAGTCCCAGTGAGGTGACAGGGCCCAGGTGAGGCAGGGTGGGGGCTGCTACAGAGGGTGAGCGGAGCGGTGTACCCCTGCTGTCTGGTGCTTACATGAATAAAGCCTCGCATTTACCAGTCAGCTTGACACTTCCCACCTTTGTAGCTGGCTCCGAGCAGATGCTTCCTGCGCGTAGGCTTAAGAGCAAGTGTTTCTGACACTGGAAGCATTGTTCTCTGTTATTTGAGGCAGTTTGGGCCTATGCGGTCACCAGTGCAAGCACTGGTCTTGAAAATGTGTAGTCATGTCAGAAATACTGGCCTGTAAAATCCGCCTCTATCATAGCGGTTTTTGAAAGTAAAGTTTGATTTCTGGTTGTCAAGGAGATTGGGAGAAGCAAAGGATAGGCATTTGTACAGAGAAATGGAGGAAGTCTGCTTTCTCATAGAAAGTATCATACCGATGTGACTTGATCTTGGAGTTGTGAGTTCGAGCCCCACGTTGGGCATAGAGCTTAACCTTAGAAGAAAAGGGAAAGTAAAATGTGGCTGAATCAATTGGCAGAAGCATTAACCCCACAATACAGGCAGTGATTCAGAGGATGAGGTGTGAATGCGGTACGCAGGCTACTACAGACGACCCCCTTGCGTGCTTCCATGTGCGTTAGACACACTCTCTTTGTCTTCCAGTTTTGTTGATTGCAAGGAGTGTGGCCGGAAGATGCATCAGATTTGTGTTCTGCACTATGACATCATCTGGCCTTCAGGGTGAGTAGTTTCCTGGTGATTTCCTGTGATCCTGGGGAAGGGAAAGCCTCTCTGCCGGGACTGGAGAGAGGGGTGTGCTGCTGGGCATTGGCTGTTGCCTGTCAATGAGGGCTCAGCAAGGGCTAGGGTGGGGGCGGGGGACAGCCGGTTCTCAGTTTTTTTACATCCTATGTATTGGCCTGCTTTAGGGATTGTAGACTCAAAGCTGCCTGCCTCTTCACTTGCGAATAGTGATGCCAACGAAGCACTTCCCAGCTGCATGTCGCTGGTTTGGCAGCATAGACTATTTCATACACTCTGATCACACTCATTCTTTTTTTGCAGCTTTGTGTGTGACAACTGTTTGAAGAAAACTGGCAGAACTCGGAAAGAAAACAAGTTCAGTGCTAAGAGTAAGTTGTGGGAGGGCTTCTGTCTCCCCGTCTGAGTGTGAGGGGCTTGTCCCCCTTCCCGGTCTTCCTGCAGCTCCTCTCCGTGTGTGGCTTGGGGCTCCCTTGTCTGAGGCCCTGTACTGTGAGTTCGTTTTCCATACTTCATACTTGTCGGTCTTACCCCTCCATGGAAACACTGGACATGCTCTTTACATGAAGACTAGCTTCATGGTCAGTTCATGTTTTAAATGAAAGTTTAGAAAGGTCAGATATAACGTTAAACTTTGTAAATTCTGAGAGAAAATTTGTCAGCAGATCTTTTTCAAGTGGCTCAGAAATAAGACCCCTCCGTCCCCCAACACACACACGCACCCCACTCTGACATCCTGTCGCGACCAGCATGCTCAGCCCTGGGTGCATGTGGGGCGGCCGCTGCTCCACCGGCCGGCGTGGCCCTCAGCCTGCTGGAGTCGGCCGCCACCGGCCGGGACTGGCAGAGCCCTGTCTGCACGAGGACTTGTGAGCATTGCTGCTGCATTTAGGGCGGCTCCTGGTGTCTCTTCACAGTAGAGACAG